>NC_072010.1:51567839-51888197 GCF_027791375.1 Indicator indicator | reverse complement strand
TGGGTAGTCTGAATGATGTCTCAGATAGAGGTCAGTGGCACTCTCTGCATTAAGCAGATGCTGAGTACCTGTGGTGAGTTAACCTTGGCTGGCTGCCATGAAACTCCATTGCTTCCCCCTCAGCAGGACAGGTGGATAAAATAAGATGAAAAACTCATAGATCGAGATAATGGCAATTAAATAAAGAAAAGTAAAGTCCATACATGGAAGAAAATGAAATCACAAAGAATTATTTCCTACATCCCATTTGCAAGTAATTTCCAGCCATTTCCTGGGAAATAGGGCCACAGTACACATAATGGTTAGTTAAGACAAATACCTTAATGATGGATGCTGCCTCCTCTTCTCCTTTCTCTTAAATTTTATTGCTGATTATGACACCATATATGTGTGGAATATTCCTCTCATGATTTTGGGTCAGCTGTCCTCTCAGTTTCTCATCCTAATCTCTTCCTCATTCCCAGTCTACTGTTTTTTGATGGAGGCCAATTAGAGAGACAGTTCTAACACTGCACAAAAAATGCTCATCTGTGGCCAAAACACTGATATGTTGTCAACACAATTCTAATTACAAATACAAAGCATAGTACTACCAGCACTGCTATGGGAAAAGTTGACTCTACCCCAGCCAGACCAAGCAGAGTACATCTAAAGAGTAGAGTTAGATGTATAAATCTGAGCTTTTTCACACTGACAGTTTTTCGTAGGGTAAAAGAGAAACCTAAAGAAAGCCCACACTGAAGTATACAACATGACACTGAAACTTTGTTTCCATAATTTTTGCAGATAACAAAGCACACCTTTATTTGATGACTGTTTAACTATGTTGATGTAAATTCACATTTTCTTGTCATCAGCTATTTTTCCCAGCAACACTGATAAACTTAACATTAGCTTATTTACAACAATAACCCAAGTAAATTTCCTCACTCAATTATTCAATTAGTATCTTCATTTAATTCATTAGTCTATGTCAGTTCATTAAAAAAGAAAGCTATAACTTGTTTCAATGTTATGCAAAATTCAATATGCTAAGAGTACCTACATTTTAGAAGAGTTCAGTATCTTAAATTAACAGCAAATTTTATCCATGCTGCTGTTAGAGAAATTAATTATAATTACTAATCTGTACTGAGTGTGACTTGCAATTTTATTTATTAAAGAGGATTTTAAATATTTCCCTTAAGAATATGTCCTTGTAATAATCATTTCTACTTCCATTACCTTCCTTTTCTTTTAGATACTTACGATATTCCATGGTATAAACTAACACCCTAAAATGTAAACTAATCAGCTGCCATGTCTCTTCAATAAAAAATAAAACCTTCAAAACACTCTTGTTTTTGACTGCCAACCAACCACATTGTGATTCCTCTGACATACATCTTCCTGCATAGAAATGATATGCATTCAGTTAGCAGTTGCCCAAATGCTGAGAAATACTCTTCAGTTACGGAAATAATATTGAATTCAAATGCCTTAACCAATAATGGAAACAGTCTTTTAATCGGAAAGTGCCGCCCTGAAGTTACTGGAACAAAGAGAACTTCAGCTTAATTACTCTAAAGAGAGAGAATTGTATTTTACAAGAGAAAGAAATATTTAAACACCTTGAAATGTTCTTACTGCAATTGTTTATTTAGAAAAGGCAAGAAAAAAGGGGATTTTTTTAAAAAGAAAAGAAAAAAAAGAAAAACGAAGAACAAAAATTAAAATATCCAAATACAGAAGGTCTGCAATTTGTTCACTTATCAGCTGGTTACTCATACTGTTAGCAGCGTGATCTTGTTGGTTTTATCTAATAAACCATCAATGCTGCTGTTGTATAAAAGGAAAAGAAACCCTTCAGCTAAGAAGTGCTTGAGAGCCAAGATCCCTTGCTGTGTCTGTCTTTTCCATCTCCTAGGATATCTGGAGTTATCTAGCTTAGGGTCAAGTAGAAACTTAGTTAATATTTTGACAATAGACTTGTTTTCATATGTGAATGAATAAAAATGTGAACCAACAGTGTTTGTAGTCAGAATAATTCTCCATTACCACTAGAGTTTATTAAATTAAAGAATAAAATCAGTTGTCATTAATTCTTTTTTTTTTTTTTTTTTTTTTTACTTTTTTTTTTTTTTTTACTTTTTCTAGAAAAGCAGGTCTCCCCACAGGAAGAGGAAGGAGGCTGGTGCAGATGAGCAAGGTGCTCCTGGACTTACTTGGGCAAAAAAAAGGAGAGTATAAGCAATGGAAACAAGAGATGGACACATGGGAGGATTACAAAGATGTTGTCCCAGGAGCCAGGGATCAGGTTAGGAAAGCAAAAGTGCAGATAGACTTAAACTTTGCTAGGGACATAAAAGGGAATATGAATTTCTTCAAGTACGTCAGGGACAAAAAAGAGGCTAGGGTGGGGTGTCTCCAAAAGGAAAATGGAGGCCTGGTCATGACGGATACTGAGAAGGCTGGAGGTGCTCAACGACTACTTTGCCTTATAGTTCACCGGCAAGGGCTATAGGTATACTGCCCAAGCTCCAGAAAACACAGATGGGGAGTGGGAAAAGGAAGATATGCTCAAGTGAAGATTGGGCTCAAGACCATCTGAAGAACCTGAAGGTGCACATGAGTCCTGAGGGCACTGGCAGATGAAGTTACCAAACCACTGTCCATCATATTCAAAAAGTCATGGCAATCTGGCAAAGTCCCTGCTAGATGGAAAAGAGAAAACATAACCTCATCTTAAAAACAGAAGACTCCATAAGGTATAGGCCAGGAAGTCGGTCTCACCTCTGTGCCTGGCGTGATCATGCAGCAGATCCTCTTGAAGGCCTTGCTAAGGCATATAGAAAATGAAGAAAAGGTGATTGGTGTTAACCAGCATGACCTTACTAAGGGCAAATCATACCTGATGATTGTGGTGGCTCTCTATGTTGAGGTTACAGAGAAGAGCAACTGATGTCATCTGCCAGGACTTGCATAAAGTTTTTGATATTGTCAGAGGGGACACACTCATTGCATAAGGAATTGGCTGCATAGTTACACTCAGAGAGTTGTGGTCAATGGCTCAATGTCCAAATGGAGACCAGTGACAAGTGGCATTCCTCATGGGTCAGTACTGAGACCAGTGTTATTTGCTATCTTTGTCAGCAATATGAACAGCGGGGTTGAGTGCACCCTCATTAAGTTTGCAGATGACACCAAACTATGTCGTCTGGTGGATACTCTGGAGAGAAAAGATGACATCCAAAGGACTTGGACAGGCTTGAGAAGTGAACTCAACCTTCAACAAGGACAGGTGAAAGTTCCTACACCTGGGTCTAGGCAGTTTCAAGCACAATTATGGGCTGTGAGAGGGTGGTTCAAGAGCAGTCTTGAGGGTGTCAGTTAGTAAAAAACTCAACATGAGCCAACAGTGTGCACTTGCAGCCCAGAAAGCCAACTATGTCCTGGACTGCATCAAAAGAAGTGTGACCAGCAAGACAAATGAGGTTATGTTTTCTCTTTTCCCTTTCTACTCTGTTCTCATGAGACCCATCCTGGAGTACTGCATTCAGTTCTGGTACTCCCCAGTATGAGAGTGACACAGGACTGCTGGAATGGGTCCAGAGGAGGGCCACAAAGATGATCAGAGGGCTGGAGCACCTCCCCTGTGGAGACAGCCTGCTAGAGTTGAGGCTGTCCAGCCTGGAGAAAAGAAGTCTTTGGGAAGACCTTATAGTGGCTTTCCAGTACTTGAAGGGGACCTACAAATAAGCTGGGAAGGGACTTTTTACAAGGGCTTGTTGTAACAGGACGAGAAGGAATGGCTTTAAGCTTGAGGAGGGCAGATTTAGACTAGATATTAGGAAGGTCATGGATGCCGCCTCCCTGGAGGTGTTCAAGGCCAGGCTGCATGAGATCTTGAGTGACCTGGTCTAGTGGAAGGTGTCCCTGCCCATGGCAGGGGGGCTGGAACTAGAGGACCTTTATGGTCCCTTCCAACCTAAGGCATTCTATGAATCTAGAAATGAAACTGTGCTGTGGCTCTGCTGTGCAGGGACAATCCTCATTGCCCACTGAGCAGGACAAAGTGTTTAACTTTTATGTTGTTCCTCAGAGTCATTGTTGTGACCTTCCTGAGCAGGGTTAGCCCATTAAAGGGATTACAAAGATTTACCTCTCTCATCATCCACCATGTGCAACAACTTGGTTATGAGGAGCAAAAAGACTTTATTGGAACCTAGTGATAAAGCAAGAGGCAATAGGCTGAAATTGACACAGAAAATCATCTTGAACCAAAATAAATACATTTTTTACTACAAGGGCAACCAACCATTGGAGTAGGTGACCCAGAGGTGTTTTGCAGTCTCCACTCATAGAATCATAGAATTATAGAATTGTAGAATGGTAGAATTGTAGATTGGTAGAATCGTAGAATGGTCTGGGCTGGAAAGGACCTCCAAAGGTCATCTAGTCCAACCCATCCTGCAGTAAGCAGGTGCATCCTCAACTAGACCAGGCCACCCAGAACACTGTTGACCCTCACTTTGAGTATTCCCAGGGATGGAGCCACAAGAACCTCCCTATGTAACCTGTTCCAATGTTCCACCACACTCCTAATAAAGAACCTGTTCCTAACATCCAGTCTAAATCTGTTCTTCTCCATCGACCCTTGTCCTATCACTACAGGCCTATGTAAACATGGAGACATTTAAAATCCAGCTAGATACAACTCTGGGCACCCTGTTTGACTGACCCTGCTTGAGCAAGAGGATGTACTGTATGAGCTAAAGAGGTCCCTTCCAAATCTGTGATTCAGTGATTCAAAACCATTAAACTGAACTGAACATATGATGAATAAAATAAAGTCTCAGATAAGATTTTTGTTCAGAGCTAGAACATAAAACTACAAATCCAGGGCTTCCAAGGGGGAAGTTTTGTACTTTAATTGCTGTGTGAACAGCTGCACAGGGTCTGGCTGCCAGCTGGGCTAGAACCACAAAATTTTTTAATATGAGTTTCCCAGGAAGTTCAAATTCTCTATATGTTCTCACTATTACTTCTGCAAATATAAGGAAAGAAAAGAAACTTTAAAATATTTTAATTCACTAAATAAAAATTCTGGTCTAAAGATCTTATTTTTACAGTATTTGTAATAAAATAGAGCATTTCTAATTAAAAGTTTTTGCAATACTGATTCACAGATACAGTGATATATGCAAATTATTTTATATGACTATGTATTAGTTTGCTGCCTCTTATAATTTCTCAAAATATAAGAAAATGTTAACCTGGGTAGCTTTTCTTATGTGGCACATCTACTATAACTTCTTTTCTGTGTTCAAAAAAACATTTTGATCTCTGTTATGAACACACTTTTCTTCCTTCCCTTCTTACTGCTGGAAGCTGCTCAGTATTTTTCAGCCTGTTGCCCTCTTCAGCCTGCCTAGATTGACTGTCTTTGGTGACACACAATATTTGCCAGCCTGGTGAATAATACCTCTAGAAAACACATTGAAAGTTTGATTAAATAAGAACCAAAGTGCTAACATAGTTTCAAATATTTCATAAGGCATTACTTTGTTTTGATTCCATATGTATTAAATATATAGTAAGTCTGTCTGTGCTCAAACAGGACTGGTAAAGTAATAAGTCTTTGAAATACATCAATTCATGAAATACAAATTCGTAGGAAAAGAAAGATCAGTTTAAGGTTTTTGCAGTCAGTTTGCCACTCACCCACTCATCCACACTAATATAATGTTAGGACAGACAGACGAAAGCCTGTCATTTCTAGCAATGACCTTACTGGGTAGAAAATATATGGCATTTTTACTGACTGCTTGTATGGCTAGAATTGAAAGCTTCACAGGAAAAGAATGAGGGTGATTAGGAATTTCTGTTCTGTGTATGTAAATTCCTTCAATGACTATTGTGGAAGAAATCAAATCCAAAAAGCAACGTTCTTTATAATGATAAGTTCTGTTGTGCTGGGCAAACACAGACTTCTATCACAAGCCCCCGTCTCTACACACAGACAGAAGGGATAGTAACACAAAAAAATCTAGGTTGAGATAAAGAGAGTTTAATGAGATTGTAAGATGCATAATTACCTCAGCCTGTTTACAGAAAAGTGAAGTAAAATGCAGAAGACAGCAGCAGAAGACAGCAATCTCCCCCACCCTCCACCCTGCAACTAGTCATTTAGGGCCTCCTTTCAAAATATATTCTAATACAGACTTAAATCCACACTTCTTCTAGGTGGAGCTTGCAATAAATACAGCAGGACTTATAATTATATGCTTGCATCCCATTGATTCTAGATAATACTGTCAATAATGATTCCAATAATGTCCTAAGGTAGTGCTGATTTTTTTTTTCAGGTAGATTAATTTTATGCTTACAAAGAATAGTCTTTATAACATTTTGGTTGGAAATGCTTAGAAATTCATTTGTGTGGAAAATTCTAAATCTCTTGGAATCAGCAAATATTTTCCTCAATTCCTTCTTCGTTATTACTGAAATTCTTCCTAGCGATAACGTGATTTTCTGATTAAAGCCAACTGAACTCAGTTTCTATTAAAAAGAGATGGACAGAAATATTTTTTTAACCTTCTGTGCTCTCAAAATGTACTAAGAAGGCATTGACAAACAAGTATAGACATTGTACCTGTCTCTTAAAAAACTATAGCCACTTTAAATTGTTTAATTAAAAAATCAATACTAGACCATATATTAGATAGATATACATACATATACTTAAAATACAGAACAATCTGACAATTATATCATTTTTTTAATTGCTTTTGTTGGTTTCTTTAAAAATGCATTTAAAGTCCAATATATAACAGACATGTATTAGGGAAGGCTGTGCAGGTATCATATAAGTACCAGGAATCATTATGATGAAAGTTTTGTTGTTTTTGTCTTCTTTTGTTTTGGTTTGTGTTTTCTGTTTGAAGTCCTTATTCATGCTTCTTGTTAATTTAGAAATGGAACATGATTCAGAGGCCATTCCGATTTTAAACTGATTTTGTTACTAAGGAATTCTTTTCACATCAGCATCTCCCAACTTGTAAAATTAGCTTCTCAAATAGAAAAGAAGGCTGATAAATATCTGAGTGGAAATGATTTTGTGTTTAATTACATGGAAGTATTAAAGAGCTTCAAAACAATAAGCAATTATAGTTTCTATCTGGGTTATTCACAACATTTATTTCTCTTTAAAGTAATGATAGCTGGCAAAGATGTACTCAGTAGTCATAGGCATATGCCAGTAGAGACTTGTACACAGTATGTGGGTATAATTCAGTAGATCTAAGTGTAACTGAAAGACTCTGTGTTATTTTATGTGGTTAAGAAGGTCAAATTTACTTCTGTGTATACATATATATGCACTTTCAACCCAGTGCATTTTATAATTCTATGACTCTCTATATATGCATACACATACATGTGGATATTTTTGTGTGTGTGTAGGTGTATATATCTATATAGAGTTCACAGAAGAATTAATACTTTGAAAATATCTTTTATGAACTTAAACTACAGCAATCCTACAACAATGTGAAGTATTTCCTGTTTTTAATTTATGCAGTTGTACAAACCGCATCACTTTTTCTCAAGTATAGGTGCACCATAGATCTAAGCATGAATCGGTGCATCTATTTTGAACAGCGTGTTCAGGCCCTTGTACTATACTTTGTAAATTGCATTACATAGAGCAGCAACCAGTTATAACTTTAGGGATTCAAAAGTTCAACGGGAATCTACCAGGATGGGCCTCTTTTTGTAATCAATATCAGACAATTGAATATGACCGATCTTAGGATGTGATTAGTCATACGTTTGAGGTGCCTGTGTCATTGCATATTTCCATTGTCTTCACAGAGGCTTGGGAAACTAGATCAGTCAGCAGAATGTGGCAGTTTAGGCTGAGTGCCTCCTGTTACTGACACATAAGTTACACCTCTGGTGTTCCAAGCATCCAACCCAATAAGGTGGACACAGGAAACGGCGTATTTCTACCATAAATCCTGCACCCTATAAATCCATCTGCAAAGTCATTCTCTCCCTCTTTCTCCCCTCTCTGCTCCCGTGGGAGATGATCTCTATCAGGTAACAGTGGGGGAGTATCTCAAGGCCTCTTAGGCCTGTCTACGCCTATTGCCAGGAGGAGAAAGGAGGGGGGGCAGTCTCAGACCTGTCCAGCCTGAGACTAGCCTAGCAGTGGGGGCAGGGGGGAGAGAAAGAACCCTGGGGGTTTGAGTATACCCTCATGTGGGGAGAAGGGAAGAGTTGGGAGGTTTTGAGGTGTTATGTAAGGGACTCTGTACACTTTGGGTTATTCTTGTTACTATGCTTTGCAGTTTTTTTGTAGTTTCACCAATTGCTTTTCCATTTAAACTGTCCATCACTCTTCAATCTGTTTGTGCGAGTGTCATTCTTTTGGGGCAAGAGAGAATCTGTCTGGCCTCAAACCAGCACAAAGACACATTTTCTGATGTTTAAATTACAGTAGACAAATCCATTTGCTTTTTGGAAAAAATACCTCAATGATTTTCCATGCTTTAACATTTTTATAAATACTCCTAGAAGGCAACAAAATAAATCACTTTTTTTTTTTAATAATTTATTGGTGAACTACAACAAAGAGATACGCAGATTTGTTTTGAACATACTGTACTGGTACTTATCTTGTAAAGATTTGTAACTTGAGAGTCCACCTGGTGTCTTACATTACTTGATCTTTTATTACTAGTTCAGATTGAGTGTCTTTAGCATCTGTTGCTAAATTATTTTTAGACTTACTTTGTTAGGTGAATCAGATCAAAGAACTACAGATGTCATCTTCTTGAACTTCTGTAAGGTCTTTGACATGGTTCACTCTAATTTGGAGAGATATGAATTTGATAGTGGGCTATTCAGTGGATGAGGAACTGGTTGGATGGTTACATCCAGAGAGTAGTGGTCAATGGCTTTATGACCAGATGAACATTGGTGGCAAGTAACGTCCCTCAGGGGTTCATGTTGGGACCAGTACTGTTTAATATCTTTGTTAAGGGCATAGTAAAATCAAATGCACCCCCAGTAAGTCTGTGGACAATACCAAACTGAGTGGACCAGCTGATTCTCCTGAGGGAAGGCATGCCATGCAGAAAGATCTGGACAAATGGGAGAAGTGGGCCTACATGAACATCATGAGGTTCAACAAGGCCAAGTGATAGGTCCTGCATCTGGGTGGGGAAACCTCTCTTACATTCACAGCTCAGAAGGTCAGCCATATTCTGGGTTACATCAAATGAAATATGGCCAGCAGGTCAAGAGAGGTGATTTTCCTCCTCCACTTCAATGAGACTCAGTCTACACTACTGGGTCCAGCTCTGGATACCTCAGCACAGGAAACATATGGACCTGTTGGAGAGGGTCCAGGTCAGGGTTACAAAAATCACCAGAGGGATGGAGCACATCTGCTCACCATAAGGTGAGGACTCTTTTACCATAAGGTGAGATAAATTTACAAATGTGTTTAAGACACTAAGAAGAACGTGATAACTTCTGTTAAACTGATAATAAAGAAGGAAGCCTGTGACCTGCAGAGTTGTAAAATCTATGGAACTGAGTGTCATTCTTTCTACTAACTTCAAGAAGCCTTGAATTCCCTTCCAAATGAATATTTCTATTCTATTCTATTCTATTCTATTCTATTCTATTCTATTCTATTCTATTCTATTCTATTCTATTCTATCCTAATTAATTCTAAATGGCACCTAAACAATAAGTACTCTGCTTTTGATTTGACAGCTTAGTTGAAGATTCTACTACTCAGGCAAAAAAATCTTTTTCGTTCTAACATCAGGTTGAATATTTATAAGGCAGATTTCAGTTCTTTCTTATTATTAGAGAAAAATAACTAAAGGTGCAAAGCGTTTCTGCAATTTCATCAGAAAATTGAAATGGAGATAAAAGTAGCTTCATAGATAGTTTTATTGATATAAACGTAACAGTGACATCTTAAATTGCTAATTAAATCACGTATAGAGAGATTTTTCTCAGTAAAACTAGTTTTCTAGAAATGATCGTCATCAGTTCTTAGGATAATTAATCTTTTGTAAAAGTTTTGTTAAAAATGTTGCAAGTCCATGGAGTTAATTAAATACTAGAGTAAGAAACTGACTAATTGAAGTCATCAGTTTTGAAGAAGCAACCTATAAATCACTTTGCACTAATTCAAACTCCAGCGCAGATGAACGTGTAGAAACAGAACACCACCTAGACACAAAATAACTATAACTTTAGAGGATCTGATAGTCTTTTAAAATGAATCACTGACATGGTATCCATTAAAGACATAAGAGAGTTAGCAGTTTGCTGCAAGACTCATGTCTGAGCCTCTGTTGGTTCATGTATAATTCCAAGTCACACAGTCTGAGATAAAGAGTGTCTTTCATTTACCTTTTAGTAGAAACTGCTTTTAAATTAGCCAGGTTAACGGTAAATTTATTTTGCAATTTGATGTGGGTTTGTTTATATTTGGACTTTTTTTTTTTTTAGGTACATAGTCTCATCCCAAACAGATTCAACTTGATATTGCTCAGCAGTTATGGTCAGTTTCAGTTATAATGATAGAATTGAAACCTTAGGATTACAAATCTTCCCTTCCTACTACTGTTTCCTCCATTCAGACATTGTCTCTGAGCATTGATCTCTGAACAGTGTCTATTTTCCCTCAGAATTTGAACAGGCTTCAAAGAATAATGTTCAACATTAAGAAAGAAGTGTGACCAAAAAACGTAGCAAACCCATCATTTTCGTCAACACTGCTGAACCAAAGAGACAACCCAGTAGAGGATGTTTATCTATGACCCATCCCTGCTCTTTCTAGCTGGTCATTGGAAAGAGCTTTTCATTCACCTTTTCCCTTTCCCCTTGCTCCTTTCCCCTTTCTCCTTTCCCTTTCCCTTTTCCCCTTTCCTCTTTCCCTTTTCCCCTTTCCTCTTTCCCCTTCCCCTCCCCCCCTCCCTTTTCACTCTTCCTTTTCCTCTCCCTTTTCGCTCTCCCTTTTCCTCTCCCTTTTCCTTCTTGCTTTAACTTTCTTTCCTTCTTTCTTCCCTCCTTCTCTAATTTTCTCACCCTCTCCTTTTTCCATTTTTTCCTAAGAGCAACTTTAATAATTTGATGACTAGAATCATGTATTCCACCAGCTATGCACACCATTAATAAATCTTCCTGAAGATGAAACTGTCTTACGACCTTCTGTGCAGGAACATGCATTACCTACAAGAAGATACTTTGTCATCCTACATTTTTGAGCAGAGATATAAAAGGGTTGTTTTTTTTTTTAACTTCTAAAATGTATTCAATTCATCAAAAGAAGCTCATGGGCCTGTAAGGATTGTAGCAATAGAAATACCATTTTGTATAAGAGTCTAAGCTTGTTATGATGCTAAATGATATCCTAGCATGGGGAATGATATTTGTAGCAATAGAAATACCATTTTGTATAAGAGTCTAAGCTTGTTATGATGCTAAATGATATCCTAGCATGGGGAATGATATTAATACTTATTTGCTGATAAAGAGATGGAATAACTTGGTTTTCAAGTACCATCAAACTTCACTTTCTCACCATGATTTTGTTGCCAGATTCATTCAAAAGACTTATTGTACTTCTTAACATTTAATATTTATTTATGTAGTAGTGACTCTAACATTACAACCCTTTCCTTCATATTTTATCCCTGATGTTTGCCCTTTCTTTTGATCAATATGCTCATTTTTATTGATATGTTTATTGTATTATATTTCCAGAGGAGAATATTAGTTGTAAAAATTCTCCATCTTTATTGTTTTCACATAATTCTTGAAACAATGTATTTCAGAGATGTCAGCTGAGTTTTGTCTGGAAGTTGAAAGTTTTCACCTGAATCAATCTATTCATGCATTCCTCTTACTTTGTGTTGCTCGATTGGTTGAAGTTTATTAATTTTCCCAAAGTCACACTCTTTTTTGTTCAAGGAAAAATATTTGCAGCTTGAACATGTCAGGCTTTGTGTGTGTGTATGATAAGACAGAGAATTTTAAACATTTTGATACTGCCATTGCTTAATCTTATCAATGTCAAGCTTTTTTCCTACTAGACAAAGCAAAATGATTTGTATACAGAATAGTTTAAGATCAAATTGCAGATATTCTATTGCCTGAGAAAGCATTCAGCATTTTCATGCAGATCACCTATGAATATTTTAGAAAAATTCTCATTCTTCAAGTTTCTAGGGAGTTAAATACAATAATTTTCTCTCTTTTCTTAAAAACTCTGCCTTTCACCTTGACAAAGAATCTGATAAAAAATTACAGTCAGAAGAGTCAAGTTTCATTGCTTTCACAATCTGCATAAATATTTTTAGTTCTACATTTGGATTAACAAGTCACATTTTAAATGTGTACAGTACTGACATTTGTATCTGATCTATTTTTCTCAGATTTCCTTTATAGAAAATAAAAAGATAAGCAACTTTAGTGCACAACTGATCTGATCAGCTTAAAAAATTGACATAAATGGTACTTTAAACAAGTCTCTCTCTTCCAACTAAAAAGAAGTTTAGCCTTGCAGAACTTGGAAGAATTTGCTTAATTTGCTAACATACATTTCATCTGTCACAAAGCATCTAAGAGATGATAAGTACTGGATGCTGCCTGAGGTGCTCTAGCATTTCCTTCATGGTCTCCAGAAGATGGCCCAGGAGGGATCGTATTTCTCACAGGCTTGGTCTCATATCTCAAAACTTCGTGCATATGTCTCAAATAAATGTCTCAACATTAGACATTTATGAATGGGCAACTGAGTTAAACTAGCAAATACAGGCAATGAATGTTAACGAATGACACTGCTGTCTAAATTAAGGCTTTATTTTAGGATCACTAAACAGCTGTCCAGACCTCAATGACGGCATTCACAAGATCTCACTTGACTTTAAAAGGAGCCTAGACATCTAGTTTGGCTACTGACACCTATATTTTGAGTTAGAATCTGGTACCAAATCCTATATTTACAGTTTTTAATCAAGACAAACACAAGGATTGTCACAACTTTCCTTATTTCTTAGTGTTTAGACAATCCTTCATAATTAGCCATTAATTTGTTCTCACTCAAAAGTAATAAATTTGTCTACCTTCTCTCCTTGTTTTCAATTTAAGTTAAAATTCTTCTGCCTTTTGTTTTGTGTTTCTGTATATTCCTCTTACCCTCTCTGTTAAATTTTAATAAACTATTTCATACAGTTCTTAAATTGATCTTGTTGGAAAATTACTGCTGGACAATTTTATGCCTGAAGTAGTGTTTTTTATAGTCCATAATTTTATGTAAAGGACTGTTTGCTGCCTTCTGATTAAGATTCTGCTAAAAAATAATAAACTTAGCTACATTTACTTTATTCTCACCACAGTAATGAAATCTGAGAACTGCACATGGAGAACTGCTTTCCTCACCCTTCAGAGAGCTCATAACTGATAGAGTGTGACTGTCCTTTTGTTTTCTGCAGCAGCACTACAAAAAGCCACCACAAATCTCTGACATTTCTATTTATTTAATAGCATTGAACCCATCTAAAGCCTTTCTCTAAGGTATTGTGGTTTTGAGAGACCCTTGACAATTTCAGTTAAGAAAACTGATGATATCTGCAAAATAAATTGTATCTTGTCATCACGATCTGGCCCTGAGAGCTGGCTTAATTATTGCTTCTAGTTTAGCTTTCACCCTCTAGTTGTGCTGTTCCCATTGTTCAGCTAAATATTTAAAACTGCTTAAAGGTAAATTAAAACTTCTATTATCTAAGTATGCCTCCATCAGAACTGGTCTGGAAAGGAAATTAACAACTAATCTGCCATAGAAATGTACCTGCAATTTTCCCACCTAAATTTAGACTCCTTAACAGGGATGTTTTTATAAGTCAGAGTCTAACCATCCTATGCTCTTTATACAGTCACCCACATCTGTGACAGTCATCTAAGAGCATCTAAATGCTCCTTCAGAAATCATCCTCAAAGTACTTATAGCTAAATGCCTCATTCAGAGGCTACCTACATAGAAGTAAATATAGGAGGATTACATCCACAAGATAAGGGATCACTAGACTATACTTTTCAATGATACTAATTATAGAAATATTCACCATGTCTACAGCATTATGATTTTAAATGAATCAGCTTACATTTCCAAGTCCTGGAACTATCATCATACATTTATGTCCAAACTTTGTCTGTTAAACTTGTCCAAGTGGCATAAAATATTTTCCTGTGTGTCGTCCATATTATCTCCATAGAAAGCTGGTGTTGTATTCCTAATTATCTTTGAAATGTAGAGCAGATCAAATAAAAATCATACCAAACAAACTAACCAAAACAAACCAAACAAAAAATCTGCAATGCAACTATAAATCAGATATTCCACTGATATGAAACTGCATTATCTGAAATATTTTTGTTCAGAATGGTTGTAAACTAGCCTGGCATGCTCCTAGTTAAATGTCAAACCCTCTTTACTCATTATAATGACCTCTGGAGACCTAGGATTTTGGTCTTGATGCTATTCTTGTATTTCCACGAAGCTGAAGTTTGGTCATTGAAGTTTTTAGTGAGATAGTGACCCTTATGTGTATTTTAAAACTAGTCAGAATTTCTTGCTTGGCTTTTTAAACTAAGCTAAACCACATAAACAGACATAGACTTTGTTTCTTCGCTTCCAAGAACTATAATGTTAAACTGAATTCTTAAGAGAAAATGAATGCAAAACAAAGGAAGAAAGGAAATAAGTCCTTTAGGTCTGAGAGTCAGGAAACTGTGATTGTGAATTGTATGAATGTCCCAAATGTCCTTGTAAATTCAGTTTACTCTCTTATATTTCTTTCTCCTTCAGAAAAATCATATTTACTCATTTTCTCACTGAATTGTGAACATTATTTATTTCTAACTAAAGACAATCAAAAACAAATGCACAAAGAACTTCTTAGAGATCAAAGGTTTATTGCAAGAAGGTGCTACAATAACCAAAATTAAAAGCACTGTTACACAATTTGCCCTAGATGCTCCTCCCTTAAATTCTTCAGATAGCTTAAAACATCAGCATACGTTAAGCTGTTGAATCTGACTCTTGCATACTAATGTGGCAACTTCTCATACAAAACATAAAATTACAATGAAATAAAATAAATCAGGATATATTTCAAGTATAATAGAACATATAACTAGAATAGAATAGAACTATAAATAGAACTATAAATAGAGCTATAGCTCTGCTAAAATATTATTCACATCAACAGGTACCTCCATGCGGGAGATGTGGTGTGTAAAGTGACTAGTGCAGAGGAAACATCACTATGCATGTTTCAGGGAAGCTGGCTTAGTATTGTGGAAGCTGAAGGTCTGTTCATGGTTAGAGTGCCCTGAAGTCACCCTGACCAGCGTGTCTTCCACTTTGGTTTCATCTGAAAGAAATCTAGTTAACATACTCCAGGATCACACTGTGATTTGAGCCAACACTAAGCTGTGTCTAAGTCACAGCTAGCAGGGTAACAACAGGATTTTTTTCTTCAGAAACATACAACTGATTCAGACTAAAATTGACATTGTTTGCCTTCAGATTATCTTCCCAACTAAACTGTTATATACTTTTCTATTTGTAACAACTTATATTCTCCTGATGATATATTTCAACTACTAACTACTACAAGAAAAATGTAAAAACCTGAGTATTTAGTGTAATAGCAAGCTTCTTTATTAAAAAGAAAACTCATAAATTACAAATGTCTATAAACTGAAAGACACATTGTTCAAAAAATGGCTCCAGTCTGAATTAATTGATTTAACTAGATAGAAACAGGACTTCTCTTTATAAACACTTGACAAAGCTCAAGGAAACAAATGTTTGTACATCACATTTGAGAATTATTTCCATTATATAGGCTTCTACTAATGTTACGTGCCTTTTCTGTCAGGAATGTCAAACTTGCCCAAATATATTTGACATGCCAGTCTCAGCTAGCCAGCACAGCATACTTTGTATTTGAACTATATAAATATTCTGTGGTCCCAGAGGGTGAAGCCTTCAAACACATATTTTAAGACACCAAAATATTTTTAAAATAACATGCATCTGTTTCCTGTATTAAAACACTCCTCTGTTAAAATCAAGTGGTCCGTTAAATATATTATAAAACAGTAGAATCCAAATATTGTACACTTCCTTAACTTCTCAAATTGTACACGCAGCTGGATCCATAGAAATAAACTTTATGCAACGATGAAATCTCTTCTTGTTCAACAAGCATGGTTCAATATTACTATGAATAGGAAATGCAAGCTTACATTAAAGATCTTAAAATCAGCATGCAAATCATTTTGCAATTCAACGAGTCATAAACAAAAAAAAAAAAATCCATTACAAAGCCATCTGTGAACAAGATGAAGAATAGAGAGTAAATAGAAAAGAAGGTTGGTTATAATGGGATATGGAAATAACAGAAGAATCGTAGTCTTCACAGTAGCTTCTGCACTGCTGATCTCCCATATTTATTATTATCCTTTATCTCAGTAGTCCCGTCTCTGATTACTTCAGTTTCTGCAGCAGATTGATACATATAAATAAATTAAAACTACCAAAACTTTCAGAGGATGATTGTTATCTGAGATATGTGATGTTGGAAGCATGATATCTAGCTTCTCAGATGCCCAAGGGCTGGAATATTAACTCAAGTGATATGAAACCTGCACTTCTGTGGCATATAGGGCTATAAGGTTTTGAAGGTCCCTCTCAGGCCACCAATATAAATGCTGACATTTTGCGTTTGAAAATTTCATATTTATTAACATGGACATATGTCCATAGATGTACACATGCCTCCATAAGCATACCTGTATTTTATACATCGGTATAAAACATACTTACCATTCAGTTGTAGGTTTCATGGCATAATGATGAGAGAACTGTTTGCTTTTTCTGAACACTATGTCCTTCACTTCTCCATGTTATTTTACATGAAAACTAAACGATCAGAAAAATAGATAGGCTGGATACTTCCACAGAAGTGTCATTTGCAGATGGTGGAACAAGATTCAAATTTCTCTTTAGCTTTTCTTGCAACTCTTTCTACTTTGCTTATTTTCTTATTCCATGAACAACCCATACAGTAGGACTCTTCATATATAAATGTTAATACTACCGTCTTTTGCTATTTTCTTTCTAACATTATAGATTAAGAGTTATTGGGACATGGGAGATCAGTATGACTTTATCATTATAAATAAGGAATATTAAAGTTTCATAGATTAATGTTTCCTTATTTCATTTAGCACGACAAGTTATGAGATAACAAGCAATCTGATTTCCGGTGTAAGAGATTAGTTGACTAAAGGAAGAGAATTGGAGAGAGAGAATAGGGCACTGAATATCTTGTAGAAGTTGTGTGTGTAAATAGAATTATTTGGTTCTGTGAATTCTTCACCTGTAATTGCCTTTTTGTCAGTGAAGTAATAATGAAAATTCCCTTAACCTAGGTCTTCTGAACATACATGTATTATCTACACAATGTATAGAGGGCAAATGCCACAAAGGAAGACAATAGTCCTTAATGTGGAATTTTCTAATGCTTCTTTCTTGTTATCTACCCCATAAAATTGTGCAAAATTAAAAAAAAATGTCGTAAGACATTAGTTTAAGTGAAGCTTTTAGAGTCATTAAAACATATCCATCAAGGAAATGATGAATAAAGTAATTTTCAGAAAAGGATATTTCTGAAAAACTTTAAATGTAATGTGGTTATATCAGAAGGTATCTTCAAGGTTTAGGATGGTTATATCAGAAGGTTTAGGACTCAAGTATTGTCAGCTTGACAGTGAAAACAGAATTTATTCTTGGTCCAGATAACTTGTAAGTGAAGTTTGAGAACTGAGACAACTGACTGATGAAAAGAGACATGAAACATACAGAAGAAACCTGCAGAACCATCTTAAAAACACAGAGGAAAGAATCTGAGAATTTTAAAGAAAAAGGAATCTGAGAAAGTCCAAACAATTAAGAGGGAAAATGTAATTGATTATTCTCCAATGTATTGAAAGATAACAGTTAATGAAAATGGTAGCATTTTCTGAGCTATAGCTAAGATATTGTGAGAGATTTCAGTAAGATCTAATTCAATCAGTATTCCCAGTTCTCAAGCATACAGGATACTTTTCAACATTTTGAATAACTAAAATGAAGAAAGAATATGTGCATTTCCTGAACTGAGACTCAAGCAGGCAAATTATCTCTAATGATGCTGTTTTGCTGAAGACACATTTCATCAGAGACTGATTAAAATTTGATGTCTACATGCCATTTCAGACCGATCAGAGAGAGGGGAAAAAAAGCAGTATTGCCTTCCTTAGAAAAATATTTTCCTTACTTTCTGTTTACTGGGTGTAGCAAAGCTTTGAAAAAACATTAATCAGAAGCATTTTCTCAATGTTTGGTTTGGTTTGGTTTGGTTTTGGTAATGTTTAAACCAAAAATGTTCTATAATTTAAAACAAATAAACAAAACAAAATCAACCAAAACCCAAAAAACTTTCCAAATGATTTACTGGCAATTTACAAAGCTTCCTTTGGTATTTCTGTAGGAAAAGTCAATGTGCATGCACACACATGCTACAAAAATGGAGCATTAATCTCAGGGGAAGGCAGATCTTTAAATAATCCAATTGTGGGTTTTTTTTTTGCTTGGTTGATTGGTTGGTTTGTTTTGTTTGGCTTTTTTTCCCATATTGAAATGTTTCCTTTCATGCAGAAAAATCATCCAGAAATTTCAAAGACTGATCAAATTGTATTTATAGATCAACAGTTTGCAAAAAAATATGAAAGATTCTTCTTCAAGATAGAATCATACCATAGTTACAAATATAATTCTGAAATATACTTTTTTTAAGACTATATACATTGTTTAACTTGAAATAAACTGCATGAAAATTAAACATCTTTGTGAAGTTTAAAAGGGACTATTTTGCTATGAATCAGGTAAGTATTTGAAGCTTTCTTAGATAAAAGTGTGTTCTCAAGACCTATTAATCTTAGTAACACAGATGAATAGTCCCTGCCCATGGCAGGGAGATTTGAAATAGAGGATCTTTAAGGTTGCTTCCAACCCAAATCATTCTATGATACTATGAATAACCAGCCACAATTATGGTAGATAGTTTCTCTATTAGAATAGTACCTAAGGGGTCCCTGTTGCCCATTAAGTTAATTCATACTTGTAGTAATGGCATCAATGAAGCATGATTTTCCTTTTAATGTTGAATAAATATAGCTTAAGGAGCCAGTAAAATCTGAAGGAATGAACACAGGATCAGGCAGTTCCCAGTCATAAGCACAGCTGGCATGCTCTGTTGTTTTGTTAATTTATGTAGCCTCTGGTAAGACTGATCTGAATCTTTTTGTATGGATAAATGTGATGCCAAATTCAAAACCACAATTTGTTTATACTCCGTCCAATTTATATATATCCTATTACACAGGATAATACTATCAACTGTAATTATGAATATGCACATAATCCCCACAACAAAAGTTCACATCTCAATGCTATAACATGAAAACATTTTTTTTACTCTAGCGAATCTCCTATTAAGCCAACTTCTTTGCAGTTAGTCTGAGAAGCTGCTATAAGAAAGAGGAAATCTATCTCTGTCCCACCATCCCCTGTAGCTGTTGGATAAGGGTCCTTTTTCTGAAAATGAGTTCACATGCAAGACCTGACCAAGCCGAAGTGGACTTAGAGACAAATCTCTGCTACCTGAAGAACAATAAATAAGACATAATATTAAAAGAAAAGAAGTTGTGACTGCCCTCAGGAGACTTTTCGTTGTTTTGAATTCATTGTGAATTGGCACCTGCTTTCCAGAATCATCCTTCCACAGCATGTATTGATTAGTTTTCTGTCTCATGATCTGGATGTTTCTATATTACTCCTGCAGGAACACTGAATTACACTACTGGGTACCGAGGACTTCTCCATAGCCAGAAGTACTCTTTGCAGGCAGGTGCCATTTGGTACTACCCAGACACCTGAACTTGAACTTTGTGATTCAACTCGCTTGATCAAAAAACCTTTGTTTGAGAAGTTTAAAAGAAGGTGTGATTATCACTTTTTATATTTCCATGACAATTTTCAAATCCTTGTAGGTTATAAATCAAAATTCTGTGCTAGAAACTCTTTTTTTCCCAATGATCATACAATCATAGAATGGCTTAGGTTGGAAGGGACCTCAGAGATCATCTACTTCAACCCCTCTGCCATGGGCAGGGCCACCTCTCAACTAGACTCAGCTGTTCAAGGCCTTATCCAACCTAGCCTTGAAGACTGCCAGGCAGGAGGCATCTACAATCTCCCAGAGTCTCAGCACTCTTGTACTGAAGAACTTCTTCCTAAGATCCAGTCTAAACCTACTTTCCTTCAGCTTCTAATCTTCTTCATTCCTCCTTGTCCTATTGCTAGACACCCTTATGGAAAGTCCCTCTCCAGCCTTTCTGTAGGATCCTTTCAGGTATTGGAATGTAGCTTTAAGGTCTCCCCAGAGTCTTCTGTTCTCCAAGCTGATCAACCCCAGCTGCAAACACAATGTGTGTGTAAACAAATCATGTGTGGCAAAAGGAAAGTGGTTGCAGTCATCAAATTGCATAAATAGGCTCAGACCTCCAAAAGACTACAGAACACAGGATCCTAGATAATTACAGAGCACTGGAACAGGCTGCCCAGGGGGGTTGTGGAATCTCCTTCTCTAGAGACTATCAAAACCCACTTGTATCGACTATCCTAGGTGATCCTGCTTTGCAGGGGGATTGGACCTGATGATCTCTTGAGGTCCCTTCCAACCTCTGATATACTGTGATACTGTGATACTGTCCTGAGTAGTCAACATCAATATGTATAAAAGGATCAGGACCTCTTTTTGTGAAACACTTCAGCAAATGTATTAATAGTATATCATGTAGCAGATATAAACACACACAAGGACCTACAGGTTGCCATTACTTATATTAACATAACAAAACTGAATATTCGGACAATAAAGATTCTGGGTTTTCTGCAACACTAAGTAGATTTAATTTAACATGCTTCATTTTGCTCTTTTGTTTTCCTTATTAAATGCAAACAAGCATGACAAATTATGCAATAGATTCCAATTCAGTGGTCTCATTTATAAAAAAACTTAAAGACATGCATATTTCACAAAATATTTAAGCAAACAGTAATACATCCTTGTTACAAGGTATCAGTGTTTTTTATTCTGTGGATTTATTGTATAGGGAAATATATTAATTATTAGGCTTTTATATAATGATTACCTGCTACACTTCAATAGCAACTTATGCTATTATGTCAAATGTAGCAATTTTTAAGTGTATGTTAAACCCATTTCTGAAAAAGTTACTCAGTGCATTCACCTCATATACATGACTGTATTTGTTCAATCTCTCTGTTAAGTATTTTGTATGCTATAGCACAACTCTAGGTTTTTTTGTTATGGGTCTGTATAATACACCCATTAAGTCTCTAGTAAAATTTGGTTTTAATTTTATAGATGACATATTTGAATCTATAGCATGTAGTGTATTAATCAAATATGTAAGGTATAAATACTTTTGAATATCTTTTTCCCAGTACACATGAAGGTGGTTTTATTACTGCATTTTTTTTTTTAGTCAGGACAAGACTCTTTAACTTTATTGCCTATGCTTTTCTTTAAAATTTTAATTAAGGTTTAAAATAATACCAAGTTCACGTTAACTCTTTATCTACTAAATTAATTCACAGTATTCTTAACCCTCTAATATTAAAACCTTGTAAACACAGTTTGTTATACCAGGTTTCTTGATTGACTTTATCATTGTACTAACTACTAAGAGAGGACTAGGATTAATACTCCAGGAATGAGTATTGCTTATGACTGAATGTTCCCACAGAGAAATGAGCAAGGGGAAAATCAAGCAGTGATTTTTGCTTTAAAACCATTTCACGACAGAGGTCATGGCATTGGCATGAAGTCAAACTGCTAAATCACTGCTTCCCTTTGGCTTTACTCACTTCTTCAAGATAACATGTACTCATAGCTAGACAATTATCTTGGGATTGATGTCAGAGTATTTTTACAGGAAGGAGGAGGAAGGCTTAGATGAGAAGCTAAAGACTACAAGATAACTTTTTCTGTGGATATCTCACTGTCACATTTGAGTTTTACTTGACTCTAGACATGGTATTATCAGAATCATTACTGTTGCTGACTCAGACTGGAATGATGTTGAATGGATAGCTACAAAAATGAAGCTTTGCCTTTTTCCTTGGTTTTGACACAATATTCAGATGTCAGTTTTAAAACAACCAACCAACTAACCAACCTACCAATTAAGACAAAAGCTTAAATAAAACAAAACAAAACAAAACAAAAATAAACCCAAACGATATAACACAAAATCCACACAGTTGAAAAAGAACATTACACAAATGTTAACATTAAACAAATTATTTCTGGAGACTTCAAGATTTAAGTAATAACTTACAAATCAAAGAAAGTGGGAATTATAATGAAAGCCCAAAGGTCAACAGAACATTAACATGAAATCAAATAATAAAATCTACCAAAGTTTCACAATTCATACTTCTGCCCTCTGACTATACAGTGAGTCCATCTGTTATTACTTCTTTGATAACCACTGCTCTATAGAATATAATTTAATCTGATGGATCAAGCAGCAAATTTTGGTGAGTGCTTTTCATGGGTCAGGAACTCCCTGGGGCTGGAGACCTGAAGCAGTGGGGGACATTCATGTAGTCATAATGGCAAGGCTGCATGGCCAAGGCCTGTTCCACTGCCCCAGCCTTTCTTGGAAATAGGCTAAGGATAGAATGGGATATTGGTCACAGCTTGATGAGACCAACAAGGTCCATAGCCAGACCAAGATCTCTAGCTTAAAAGCAGTTTCCCAGAGAAGACACAATTGTTACTCAGGCATCTTCTGAGTTTCTTCATAAAACCTTTTCTCACTAAAGGAGCTGAGTGTGGACTCAGTCAATAAACTCACAGAAGATGGAAGCGGACTAAAGAGTCTTGACAAATTCTAATCTTGACTTATTTTCTGCGGAGGCCTCCTTAAAAACCTTACTTACCTCCAGCATTTTATTCTATAAAAGAGCATTGTAATATACAAAGATACTGTCCAAAAAGGTAGAAGACAGTGCTAACTTTGCACAAAAGCAAGAAAAAAGTAAAACATAAAGTAAATTGAAAATATTTTAAAAGCCTAAGTTCTAAAATACTAATTCCTCATTCCACTGTGTATAATTTATTTATCTTGGGAATAAAAGAAGCTTGACATGAATAAAACTTGTTTGTAGAAGTCAAATGCCCACATCCAACTGAATGAAAATGGACAGAGAAGTTGATAACCACTTACATTATTTGAAGGCGTTTTTCAGTGTTACAGACAGATTATTTGTGTTGCTTACTTGCATATTTTAGTATGGTTGGAGTATCTTTTATTTTTCCATTAGAATATTATGTCAAAAAATTTTGTTCTTTTATTGTATTCCCCTTTCAAAATGTGTGTGTATATTGAGGGTGATCCAAGAGAAGACTGGATGAGGCACTTAGTGCCATGGTCTAGTTGATTGGTTAGGGCTGGATGACTGGTTGGACTGGATGATCTTGGAGGTCTCTTCCAACCTGGCTGATTCTATGATTCTATGATTCTATGAAGTATTCAGTACTCAACAATTTCCTAAACAACCTCATTGTGGTGGGTTGGAAATTCCCCCCCCCCCATCCCCCCCAGCATTAACTTTGTCAGACTACCTCAAACTACCACACTCATCTAATCAGGACTTCTTTGAGGAGATAAGACTAACTGGCCTCTGAAGATCCATTGTAAAATGAATACTGACTAAAGAATGTTTTTTTTAAATTATCATAAAAAATATCATGCAAGAAAAGACATTACATATTTGAGATATTTAGTATATTGAGATACTTATTGACATACGTATGTTAAGATTTCAATATATAAACTGAAATTACAAATACCACAGTCTTTGCTGGTAAGTTATTATACCATTCTGATGGAACAATGAAGATGAAAATTAAACTGAGCAACCAATTAAATATTTCTGTTGGTGTACAACAAATAGTTCTATGACTTTTTTAGCCACAATAAAAGTTTTTCCAGAAACACTTAGTTGCTTTTCTCTTCTAAATGAAGAATGATAGTTTCTCTTTTTAATCATCTTTTGCATTGCTTATAACTTTGCTTAAATATTGTCAAAAGTTGTGGTGCAACACTTCCCTGTCTAAACCCCATAATTTCTATGACAACAACAGGTAATTTTAAATTTTTTAGTCAGTGCACTTAATTCATACGTTGTGTTACATTGCTATAATCTGCAAGTTGTGCCATGTTTTTTCCTTCTCACAGAAAAACACGATTAACACATTTCACATGCAGAGATACTTAAATTGCAAGCAAGTTCTCATTTTCGCTATCTTTTTCTTCTAAAATCAGTATAAAATATTTGCTTTCAGTGTTTCAGATTTTTGTAATTCTTCATATCATATGGAAGGGAAAAACATTTTTTTTCTTCAGTAAAAGATTTAGGAAAAAATACATTCTCGTTATTATGTACTAAAATTGAAACACGGTCTTTATTCAGAGTTCCTGGATTTTTACCATTTTACTCTAAAAAATTATTAATCTAACAGGGTTGTCACAGTAAAAAAAAAAATTATTAACAGACAGTGGTGTTGAAACATCTATTTTATCCAAGATACTTTTGTTCTAACAGAAAGATTGTTCTTTTATGGAGCAACGGGATCTAATTTTCAAATAAAGTGTGTTATTGCTAAAACATATTTTTCAATCTACTAAAATTGCAATGCTGTTAACCTCCCTCCCCTTTCTAATTGAGATTATTTTTTTTCCAAAATTTCAAGTCAGACTCTGGGTGAGTATCTTGCTCGAGAGGTAGTGAAACATTCACTTTTTTAAGTTGGTGACTGCTAAATATAATGTTAAAGATATGTGATTCTTTAAATGCAATTCTTAATTTTATCAGGAATATTTAAAATTAGGAAAAACAAATAAACAAAGAAAACCCACAAAAATCCCAGCCAAACAAACAAAAAACAGCAAAGAAAGAATAAACAGAACATGGTAAGATTCAGCATTTTTTATTAGAGAATACAGTATGTGCTATATTAACATATTATTTATTAACCTTGGTAAATCTACATATGAACTTTAAAGTCAATATCTGCTCACATATTTTTGAAGTCTGAGGCTAACTACAGAAAATAAAAATATGTTGATGTAGCAGTTAGATTTCTAAGTTAATATGACATTCATGATATAGTTTAATTTTCAGAGGCAAATGTCTAGAAATGGCTGAATGCTACCAAATCCATTTGCACACATTGCATAAATAAAATTATAATTTTGTAAACTCTTTCTTTTAAAAATTATACTTAAGTACAATTATTTTTTAAAGTTTGTTTCTCAAAAACTGTATTACTGTACAGACAGCTCCAGTGCTTCCCAAGCAGTACTTCAAAAATTCATTAATATCCTCCTATAATTTATAACAAGAAAGAGAAGTAAGAACAATTTTTCTAGATGATTATTTATTAGCACAGTCAGAACATGAAACCTTAGAAATCCTTAACATATATTTAGATAGATTTATTTTGTGCATTTACCTTCACAACACAGCTCTTGAGCCGCATTTACCTTCACAAAACAGCTCTTGAGCCAAATAAAGAATGGCTTCTGCTTTCTGTCTTTCAATAGTTTAAAATCCATTTTGTATATTTCTGCCCACCAGTTTTCTTAAAATGACATTTTTTTCCTCCATTTATTTCCAGAATGTAAAGAGACATCAATGACTGTTTTCATTTAAAACTAAGGACATCTTCAATCTCTTGAAATCTCATTTCCTATTCTGTTCTGATGATGCACATCATAGTGATTTCACATATATATTACAGCTTAGATTTTCCTGAATTTAAGAAATCAAGACAGAAGATATATATAAAAATGGGTTTTTACTGTATGAATGTGGAAACAAGAGGAGAGAAAATTTCCCATTTCTGTTGAAAGGGAAAAAAAAAAAAGAAGACTACTTTGCTAAAATTTAATGAAAGCTGCATAAGCTTTTCCATTGATTTCACTACCCTACAGTCTTCTCTGTAGCCATTCAGTATTCCCTGGAATAAGACAGAATTCTTACATTGAAATTATTGGTATCTTTCCATGTGAATGAAGGGAGCTCTTGGATGGAATCCAATTTCTGACTTTTTTCTGTCTTGTGAAATCAATTCTGACCATCTAAATTATATGAAATGCAGAAAAAGGCATTCAATATCTCATGAAGAACCCTTATGGTGTCCTAGTAATCAATAATGAGTGAAGAAACATCTGATGAAAAACTGCACCATATAGGGACATGTGAGGAAATGTATTTTTTGCTTTGCATAGTGTGCTTTTTTTTATTTCAAGCACCCAGAAGAAAATAGTATCTACAAATGGTACCCTTTTATCTGAAAACAAACTCGTGCTCCTTTCTTTCTTTTTCTTTTTTTTTTTTTTTTTTTTTTTTTTTAGGATCAAAATAGAAGAAATGGCATTTCTAGTCAAAAGTCTTTAGAGAATAAAGCTTGGATTCTCCTAAAGAAATAAACCTCAGACAGTACAAGAAATACAAATTAAAGAACCAGTCAAGAGGAATGGTCTGTCATTCAATATGTCTCACACATTTAAGCATGATGTCTACATGATATTTGATGTTGTGGTATAAAAACCATATAATAATTATTGAAACATTCTCATATGGAAATTACAGTGGACATATATGGTTAGCTCTCCATTGACTGTAAAGGATTTTGAGGTGACTAGTTCATCTGTAAACTGTCACTGGTCTGAAGTTGGGGGAGATGAATCCCCAGTTCAGTGAATAACTGAACACAAAGGCAGCCAAGAAAAAAAAAAAAAAAAAATCCCAAACCATCCACATTACAATGTGACATTGTGCTCATTAAGCAAGAGCAATAGGTACTGTATTTGAGATCCTGTAATATTAATGACAGTGTGCATGAGATTCAGAATAAATAATAACAGACATGGGAATGAGCAGTGTTGAATAGATCATTGTTCTGAGTAGGCTGAAGAAATATGAAGAGCAATTTGATGCATTTTTTGGGTTATGACTTATTTTGTATCTCTGAGAAAATGCTTGCTATCTTTGAAACACAAACTGACAGTGCTACAAAGCTTCAAATTTTACATCACCCTGTTGTGACTTGTTTTCCTATTTTCATATTTAAATCGTACAGAATGATGTGTATACAAACTGCCCATTACCTGATGGAATACCTCAGTTTGCTTCTCCACTCACCTTTAGCATACTAAATGACTGAATTATAATAATTATCACACACAATATTAAACATATGTGGAAAAATTAGGTATCTATATGGAGTTTTCTGTGTGATACATCACACTTAGTTATGCCAGCACAGATTGTTTCGTTTTGGGTGTGTTTGGGTTTTTTTGTTTTGTTTTGTTTTGGGGTAGGTTTGTTGGTTTGGTTTTTTTTTGGTTATTAAATTTGTGTTCTTCCTTAAATTGAATTGTTTTTTAAAAGTTGTCACTTTTTTCCCCCTTTTTTTTATTTATGTTTTTATTTTTAAGGTTTGTTCTGGAATGCCTCTAAAAAGTCTTATTCTTTCAAGCTACTCGAAACACTATTATACTTTTTTTTTTTTTACGTTATTTGAGCTGGTTTATGTAAGCAAATTTTCCCTTTAAATAGATTTAAACATTTTTTCCATGGATTTTCCTTTCTGTTTTGTTAGCCTAACAACACTCATAACATTATCGCCAGCAGAACAGAAAACATAGAAGAATTTTTAGCATAAATATCTCTAGGCATGTTGTTTCACTTCCAAGTTAGCAGCATATGCTCTCTATTTAATCACTGCAGAGAAATAGATGCTACTTGAGCAGAACTCAGCATCAAATCTCTGGAACGGAGTCTAATCTGATCAGCCAGTGTAGAGGAGTGCTGAAGAACATAAAACTTGTCTCTATATCATGAATCTGGCTTTTTCTTCCAAAATAAAAAATGTTCTGCAATATACGCACAACTGGGATATGCATCTGAATGTGCAAGATGGGAATAAATCCCCTAGTCCATACATGAGAATTAACTTCAGAATCTTAAACCAGATGGCTCAAATATACTTTTATCTAGTATGTCCTTCCAGGCACTCAGAGACACATAAATATTTTATCTGTTTTGTCTGTGACTCTGAGGGAGTTTAAAGACCAATCAAACTCAATTTCAGTATATACAAGACATATACAAACCTGTACAAAATAACAAGAGCTCTACATGTGTACCTGAATCAACTTTTATCACACTCAACATTTTCTTACAGGCAAAAAGAGAACACATCTTTTATGTAGACACAAGAATTTATTGGTAGCTTAAGCGATGTTTTAACCACCTAATTAAAATACAACAAGTGGTTACCATTAATGTAATGATATTAACACTTTTTATTCAAACTTAAATTATTCCAGTTCCCATTAATAGTTAAAAGTGTTGTGCACACAGAATTTCCAGTATCTTCCCCTGCTATCTGGGTTCGCCTTTCTAAGCATTTGCAGCCAGAGATCAACACCCTTTTTTCCAACCATGGGATGCTGTGGTGGTTTTTCAGTATCAAGAGTCCTTTGTCAATAGGAGTATGGTGTATGTAGTGGTGGTAATTCACTTTCTTTCCTCTTCAGTCTTGCATGTGTTGTTCTTTTTTGTGCTTCCAAACAGTCTGTTGCTAACACTTCCTTTTGCCTGATGCAAAAATTTTATTTTGGTGATTATTAAGTCTTATTAAATCTCTACCATATGTGGCACAATTCCTTGGTACAGTTCAGAATCTAACCTGAATCAAGTTAGGTGATAGTCATCAGATTATTGAGCAATGTGATGTTTCAGCTAAA
Organism: Indicator indicator; assembly: GCF_027791375.1. NCBI lineage: Eukaryota > Metazoa > Chordata > Aves > Piciformes > Indicatoridae > Indicator > Indicator indicator. The sequence continues at coordinate 51,859,157 of NC_072010.1, read as the reverse complement.
ACTAAGTCAATAACAGGCAAGTCCATAAACACCTGAAAAGCCATTAGCACTTTTACTGCTAAGTTAATAAGGAAAGCATGATGGGCTAACAGCTGTGAAAACACCACATTTGCTGTGATGGCTCATAGAATCATAAAATGGTTTGAGTTAGAAGGGACCTCCAAATGTCATCTAGTCCACTTATGATTGCTTTAAATGTCCCCTAAAGTTTTACAGAATTTAAGATCTCATGACTTTCATAAGAAATCGCCATTTTCTGTTTCAGTTTTACATCTTCATTTGACATTTTCCTACCTACAGTGAAACTTTCTGTGATGGTAGTCGTTTGTTTCTCTTCTGCCTACAATTCCTTAATCTGTTTACCTCACTGACTTTCTCTGAATAACTAAAATTCTATAAGAGAAATTTATCTTCTCTAAACTAGGCTTCTAAAAGTAAGTTTTCTGAGTTGGAGCTACTCATTCAAAGATCTTCCTGTAAGCTACAGATAATCATGTATATTTCCACTTATGTCTAAGGGCACACTCATCTATCACTGGGTTGTAGTGGTGTACCTTTGTATCAAAACATAAGTATTTATCATATGGTTTAGTTTCTGTTGTTTCTCTGTGCAATACATCTACAATAATGTGAGGACTGTTTTGCAATACATCTACAATAATGTGAGGACTGTTTTGCAATTCATCAGGACACTGTTTTTATGGAATTAATGTAACAAGATATGTCTTGCTTATGTTGGGAACAGCCTTAGGGAACACGAGAATGCTTGAACAGGAAAAAAAAAACAAAACAAAACAGAAGCCAACACACAGATCTACATAAAAAATATTAAAGTATAATATTTAGTATTGTCAGATTATTTTATTAGATTCTCCACAGTCTAATTCAGTTGAGAGGTTTGATATTCACACAAAATGCCATCAAAACCCCAACACTATGCTCTGACTTTCTTTCAATAAGGCTCAGAATCTGAAAACGTCTTGTTTTAAGGTTTTAAAAGACAAATCTATACATTTCTGCGGACTTCTAAATGGCAGCAACTTTTTTTTTTGTTTTTCAAAAAGTAAAATGTGTTTAGCACTTGAACAGCATGTTTGTACTTGAGTTTAGAAACCTATTCTGTATCAAAAATTCTTTCCTCTGAGCACCATGGCTGCTGTCTAACAAGATGCCTGTCACTCGTGAATTCCCAGTTTCAATTTTACATGTTCATTAGGACTAATGTTGAAGACAGGTGTTACTGATTGTTTATAATGCAGAGAAAATCCAGATCTACAAACAAATACTCTTGTGATCATGAATGAAGCCAGGCTTCAGGATATGTAGTTCAAGAGATGTCATTTGTACAGTTCTGCTGTTGTTTTCATAGTGCCCTTTGCTGGGGAGAATCATGAGTTACACTTTAGAGGCTGTACAGAGGAGAATGGGGGGCCAGATTCTGATACACTGCCCAAGCTGAGAAGCTGTTTATTTCAGAAGCAGTTCATAGAATAAAGGTTGTCTTACTAGTGATTAAAATAGTAATTTTCAGATAGGCAATTGTCTCAGTTGATGATGAGGTGGCTGTGGACTAGTCTACATCGGCCTTTGACTGCCCTCATCTTTGTAGATGGCTTGCAGAAGTCGTCTGACATCTAACAAGTGACAGCACAAGAGGAAATTGTCCTCTGTTATGCTAGGGAAGGCTTGGGTTGGATATAGGAAAAATTTCTTCCCCAGAAGGGCTGTCAAGGCCTGAAACAGGCTGTCCAGGGCAGTAGAGGAGTCACCATCCCTGGAGGGGTTTCAAAGTTGTGGAGATGTAGTACTGAGGGATATGGTTTAGTAGCCACCTTGATAGTGTTGAGTTAATAGTTGGACTTAATGATCTTGGAGGTCTCTTCCAAACAAACCTATTCTATGATCCTAAATGCTTTTTTCCCCCGATAAATATTTGGACACAACTTTGAATTATTAGATTCACACACATTGTTTTGCATTTAAACATTCCTGTCAGTAGTAATTTCATTGGTTTATTCTTTAAAATAAGAAAAAAGTAATCAAATTTGCCCTTCAAAGACATCCTTTTTTCCCCCCAGAAGTTATTCATAATTTATATTCTTATTTTTGTACTTCAGATTTTGTGATAGAAGTGAACTCAAGTTTTAGTAGCTTCACACTCCTTTGTGTGTACCTTTAAACTAATTTTCAGTTGTGACTTATTAACTTATGGTAGTATAGATAAGGATTTTCAGCAAATGCCGGTACTGGTCAACATGTATCCCATTAGCTCAGTGTAAGCACAATTATAACAAGACTTGTGACGGTGAAAGCAGCACCTGTAAAGTTTTGTTGCCTTTAAAAATAAAACAAAACAAAACAAAAACTTTCAGTGATGTAAGTGATCTCTACAACGATTACTAAGGAAAGAAGATATAATCTAAAAATAATTAAATGACAAAAGGGAAGATTCAGAGGAAAAGACAGAAAAATGCTTGTGAAACTGTGGGATTGTTTGGATTTTTTTGTTTGTTTGTTCAAGGTTGTTGGGTTTTTATTCTTTTCTCTGCCTGATGCAATTTCTTTATTTTATAGCACAGACTGTCAATGTAATATAAAGCCTCTGTTTCTTTTGACAGCAATAATTCAACAATACTTCACACTTCTTGTAGCGCTTACGCTCATCGCCTGTAAGTCTTCTCACTCCCACGTGCAAGCATACTAGTGGCCTCTGCAACACGGAGAAGAAGCCAACACCCCAAGCTGCCCGAGGAACTTGCAAAGGAGATCCCTTCGCTGAAGCTACGAAAGCCAGCGTTATAAGCCCAGTTGCACCTCAACAAGGACTGGACACCCCGAAGGTAAGCTTTAGCCCAGAGGGGGAAGAACTAGCCCAAGCCCGTCAGTCCAACATCTGCTACAGCTGTAAGCAGCTGACCAGGTAGCCATGCCCCCTGCATGCCCCCGCTGTTTGTGGGAGATAAAGAGAGCCACCCACCGTCGCCACTCTGCAGCCCTGTGCTGTTAGGATAATGTAACCTGAGACTCCCTGAGAGAGAAAGAGACGTCCTCTCCTTTGAGTTCAAGCCAAGAACTGCCTTGTAACCTTAAATGGGAAGCAGTCGCTGAGAATCGACATCATTAGGTCATTTTGAGCCAAGAGGAATCGTCCCTCTGTGTAGCTGCACCCCTTCCCTGAAGCCCGTCTCCATGATCGGAGACGGCTGACCCCGCCTACCAGGAACTGTCACCCTGCCCCAGCGTGCGAACCAATCCTACAGGGGCCAACCATGAGGGACCCAGCCCCGCCATGCTGGATCACTCCCAGCACCAGTCCTGCCACTGTAGTTGTGCTGTGGGACCACTCTGCCAAGGGAAACTGCTGATCGGCGGAAAGCCTCGCCTCTCCCACGGAGGCGGGAGGAGAAAGAAAGTCACTGTTCGGAGGAAAGCCTTGCCATGGCCCACCCGCCTCTTAGCCGCAGCCTCAGCCCTGGAGCCTTCCTTCCTGCCCAGTCCCAGGCGAGCCCTGGGCAGACAGCGAGCAGCCAGCTGAACCCAGCAACTTGCTTCACTAGAAACAAAGACACAGTGTATCTTTTCACATGCACAACACTCACTACCATTTAGTTCAAAGCACCCACGCCTAGCCGTGTGATATTACAGCTTGAATTGCTTTGATAGCATTGTAAATTTCTCTGTACATAGTCGCCATCTGGTGGAAAAGTGGTGGAGCTGCACCCTTCGTTCCCTTAATTAGAAATTAGTTCTGTAAATATTCTAATTGGGTCAAATTGTATATACTAAACCAGTTATGGAATATGTTTTCACAACCGTGTATTAGAATCAATATATAAAAGTGATTAATTTGTTATTAATAATTTTAATAATTAATTAAAATAATTTTCATAATTCATAATTCATAAACGAATAACCTCTTCATCACTGTCACAACATTACTAGCAGCAATATATAGCATAATAATACCCTATTTTTCACTTAGAAAATTGCCAAATTGCCATACTGTGCAATAAAAATTTCACCATGGGGAATTTTATTAGCATTGCATTCAACAACACTAATATCACCAACAAATACCACAAGCAACATGTGAGAGCACTTGAATGATGAAAGAGGCCACAAGATTCCACCTATGCTACTGGATTGTAAGCCTATTCATACTAAATATGTGCATTGTGACTTTGGGGTAACCAGAGATATACTTGAGACTATGATAGAACTACTGTAAACTAGACCTGAAATATCTTTTTCATCAACTTCGCTTTGAGATATCAGAAAAACCCCACCAGCCTTCAAGTTTTACCTGATGGATTTTTTTTTTTTTTTTTTTATACATTACTTATTTTCTGGTAAAGTGTTATGTAATCTTTTTTTCATTTTCTGTAAACAGTGCGAGTTCATTTTAGTAAACATAAAGAACTGGATTGCTTGTTGGACTGTACATAAACTGGCAATAAAGACAGATATAAATTGCCTTTTATTCTACTTGTGAACAGGAATATGCATCTGAATATATGGTAGTGCTTTGAGTTTCCCACTGAGCAAGCCGCTAGAGGGTGAGGCTGATAATTCACAAACAGAAGCTGGCATATTGAATTGCAGGCTGATGCTGAGACAAGCCAGCAGATTTTGACTAAGCTTTTGTCCTAGAGGAAGGTATGATTTTATCTTATGGAACTGCCTAAGTTGCTTTTAAAGTAACACACCTTCAAATTTCTCTTGTTTTGGAGTTAATGCACTCAATAGTTTTGATATAGAACAGTTTTTGATGGTTTTTTTCTTGTTTGTTTTGCCTTTTTTTGGTTTGTTTGTTTGTTTGTTTATTTTTTTAATGGTTGAAGCTGGGATTCCTCTGTCATACTATGGTGCTGAGGTTAAAACACCGTGCCCTGTCCCACATGGTGGGCTCTAGGGAGGTGATATCTTAGGAGGGACATTAAAACTACAATGACCCTTTTTGCTTGGCAGTTCTCAGGGTGGAAATCAGGCAATGTCTCCCAAATTGCCAAAAAATGGTTTATTCAATATACGGCTTAACACACAGGTGTGGTTAGAATTGGTGTAGCAGATATTCTGAATAGAAAGCTTAACACCTAATAAAAAAATATATAATATCATAACATTGAACAATGAAGTAAGGAAGAAATGGAAAAGAGAAAGAAAAGAGAGAGAAGGTAATAACAATACTATTGAATCCAATGAAAAGACATGATAGAAGTTATCTGTATTCTTCTAGCCACAGGTGCAAACCTTGGGGCTGGACTTTTCCCCTTTTATATCCTTATTCCTATGCATTCATTGTAGGGTTTTCCTGAGAGTTCTTGAGGGAATGCTGGTCACTGGTACCCCACTAGCTCATAACATGTCTGGGCATGCCCCATGTGCCTTGTTTACAAAAACAGAAAATTAGCCAGAAACAGTTCACCACCCCACCTCTGCAGAGAATGCCTGTTTCATCTGCTGCTTGGTTATTTGTTTTCATCACAAATTCAAAACATAGACTGTTGCCTTTTCAAGGCACGGTGACCTGGTTCAAGAACAGCATGATGACCAATCCCAGGTCGCTTGGGTCATTAGCACACTGACACCGATGTGGTGGATGGCAAAATGGCGTTTATTGGTACGCAACACCGCATTATATAGCTTAGGTTTACAACGTAGCTTCCGTCTGCTTACATCAAAGGTAAATGCTATTGGCTATATGGAGGTGTCTTATCTTTCCATACAGCGCGACATCTTCCGACCACCAGGCCCTAATTACCTACACCAGGCCCTAACTACCTACAATAGACCCATACTACCTTCCAGAAAGAAAAATAGCTGAATCTCAGAAAAAATGAGTACAACCACCACCTTTTATTCCATATCATTTGCATCACGCTCCAGTCCCAGACTATTCAATACATCCTCATTAGTCACTTCCTCCCCCCCCCATCCTTTGATATGTACATATGTATAATTTCTTAAAGTCTGTTCACCATCCCTGTAATACATTCATGAAATGTCCGTAGAACATCTTCGGGCTCCATCAGTTATGGTGGTCAGGAGAGATGATGTCTTGTGTTGCATACCAGAGTCAGCTCAGATTGTGTTATCATTGGACTTGCCCAGTTTCTTCTGAGATTCATTTTACATTGGTTTAGGTAACTCTTACTCTAATACTTTTGACATATGGTAACCTCAGTAGTGGTGACATACGGCACCATATAAGACTGGTATCATACAGCAATTGAATCACACAACGGGAATAATGGGTTATTTTCACCCAAGATTAAATGTCCTTAGGGTATAGAGCAGAATTCCCCATCCTTACACATTACCTGCCAAACACACCCAGGACCTTGAGCAAAAGCAGTATCATAAATAGGTTTGCCTTTTCACAAGGAAGGAATAAGCCAGACTATCTCTCCAATCCAGTTCCTTAATGTTCATTACAAGGACTTTATTTCCTTCCACAGGACACAGGGATTTTAATTGGGCAGGGCCAGCTGGATTGGCAGATAGCCAAAGGTCTTTTCAATCTGTGTCAGAATGCTTGAATGTCACAGCAGCCATTTTTTTCAGTATAGTCTTTAACAATCCATGCTGCAGTCACGCCAGCTTAAAAAATGAAAGTCTGGAGCAAAGTATGATGGGGCTTGAAGCTCAGATTGTAACATGGGAGGCTTCCTATTTCAGTCACAGCTTTGTTGGTCTTTTCCACTGGCAGCTGGACAAGGAGGGACGGGGGAGTAGTTTTCTGGCTTGGGCTTTTGACTCCCTTGCTTCTGCTTGCTGCTGCTTTGCAACATGTTTGTTTTTCTGCAATTAAGCTAAGGTAATTTTGCATTTTGTACTATGCTGCTCTGATTTTGCTCAGTAAATTCTTATTATTTTTTCACTTTTGTTTTTTTCTTTCTTTTTCAGTTCTGAGTTTTTCTGTGTTACTTTTCCCTCACTTCTGTTTTCAGAAAATATGTTAACCCACTAGTTTGTTTTGATCTCTTTTGTTCTGATTTAAACCATTACAGTACCTCACTAAACAAAAGTCATTGAAGTGCTGGAGTGTGTCCAAAGAAGGGCAACAAAGCTAGTGAAGGGTCTGGAACACAAGTTTTATAAGGAGTGGCTGAGGGAACTGAAGCTGTTTTGTCTGGAGAACAGGAGGCTAAGGGGAGACCATATTGCTCTCTACAACTATTTAAAAGAAGTTTGTGGCAAAGTGGATGTCGGTCTCTTTTCCCAGGTAACAAGTGATAGGATAGATATAGAATACTGGCCATTTTCTTCATTTGACAATATCCAAAGCCAGCTAAATGGCTTTTACTTCTGCTGTCTCCCATAATATCCTTGTGAATAAGCTTAGAAGTGTGGGATAGAAGAACAGACTGTGAGATGGATTAGGAACTGGTTACATAATAGAGTGCAAAGAGTGGTGGTCAATGGCGCCAAGTCCAGCTGGAGAGCTGCAACTAGTGGAGTCCCCCAGGGACCAGTGCTGAGTCCAGTCCTGTTCAACATCTTCATCAATGACATTGTTGAGAGGACAGAGTGTCTGCTCAGCACATTTGCTGATGATACCAAGCTGGGAGGCTTGGCTGATATGCCTGAAGGCTGCGTGGCCATTCAGTGAGACCCGGACAGACCAGAGAACTGGGCAGAGAGGAAGCTAACAAGGCTTCAACAAGGATAAATGAAGAGTCTTGCACCTGGGAAGGAATAATAAACTGCACCAGTAGAGGCTAGGAGGTGATCTGCTGGAGAGCAGCCTTGTGGAGAAGGACCTGGGAGTCCTGGTGGACAACAAGTTATCCATGGGTCAGCAATGTGTCATTGTGGCCAAGAGGGCCAATGGGGATCCTGGGGTGCATTAGGAGTGTGTCCAGCAGACACACAGTTTTCCTCCCCCTCTACTCTGCCCTGGGGAGACCTCATCTGAAATATTGTGTCCAGTTTTGGGCTCCCCAGTTCAAGATGGACAAGGATCTGCTGGAGAGAGTCCAACGGAGAGCTACCATGATGATTAAGGGACTGGAGTATGTGTCCTAGGAGGAGAGGCTGAGAGCCCTGGGGCTTTTTAGTCTTGAGAAGAGAACACTGAGAGGGGATTTTTAGGGTTAGGTGAATAGCTGGATTTGATGATCTTGGAGGTCTCTTCCAACCTGGTTGATTCTGTGATTCTGTGACTCCGTGATTTAATAAATGCTTATAAATATCTGAGGGTTGGATGTCAAGAGGGAGGGGACAGGCTCTTCTCCATTGTACCCTGTGATAGGACAAGGGGTAATGCATATAAACTACAGCACAGGATGTTCCACCTCAGCATGAGGAGGAACTTCTTCACTGTGAGGGTCACAGAGCACTGGAATGGGCTGCCCAGAGAGGTTGTGGAGTCTCTTTCTCTGGAGACTTTCAAGACCCATCTAGATGTGTTCCTGTGCGACCTGTGGTAGGTTCTGTGGTCCTGCTGTGGCAGTGGGGTTGGACTTGATAATCTTTCAAGGTCCCTTCCAACCCCTAACAACCTAGATTTCATCTATTTCTTCAACACTTTCCATGACTTGTCATGCAGGACTCCATACAGCAACTTTCCACCTCAGCTGATACTTTCTGACAATATGACAGGACCCATGAGTAAATATGGCAAATTGCTTCTAATTTCCTGGTATTTTTAATAGAGTAGGTATTTTCCACAGAGGTCCTCCTCTGGTGTCGCACTAAGATTTCTGGTTCATGGCCACTCGATGCCACTCGATGCTTCCATGATTCCCAAGTTGTCAGAAGTCCCTTGCATGATCAATGTGATCCACTTTTTGGGTGAGCCCAGTTATATTATGAGCAGAGGAGGCCTTCCCCTTGAACATTTGGCCCAGCATAAATAATCAAAGCTGTTCTTAAATCTTTAAAACCAATGAAATATGTTATTGAATTCCTTGATTTTTATAAGTATGAAATGAAACTTTAACTGGCTCCAAAATAGGATACTCAGACATATATCTAAAAAAAGGCACTCAAATTGCTAATAGACATAATAATAGATATCATATTGTTAATATGTTGTTATATGATATCATAGGGTAGAATTCAAAAAAACAGATTACAGACACTTATACTCTTGGGTATTTCTTATCATAGAATATAACATGAAGAACAAATACTTACTAAATCTGTAATTATATAGAAACAAACCCTAGACTAACACTTGAAATGGCAGCATATGGTTATATGGACACAAAGGACACTTTCACACTTTGACACATTAACGATGTTATTTTCACATTTCTAGCCACCAGAGACCCAGTATGACAGTGCAAGAAAGGGTACTCATGCTGATAGTAGTGGGCACATGCCACCCGCTGGATTTGTTCTCTTTGTCGTGCTGGGCATGTTGTACACAAACAGTTTTTGCTGTTTATGCGCAGCAAAGGCAATGTCATCTTCTTCCTCTCTCTGGTATATATTCTGGCCCAGATATGAGGTGTCTAGATGAATGTGCTGAAATCCAGTATACCAGAGCTTGTGCTGACCTTAATAACCTCATGCAGATCATCTTGCCAGGATTTTATCCAGTTACTATCTGTTTCCATCAGTCTGTGAATTAATGGTGTGAGTTTCAACAAGCACAGCTCAGTAGTTGCTTTCCTTCCTGTACCCCTCTACAGTTTAGATATTTATTTCTGTCAGATTGCAGCATCAATTGAAAGCCATGCAGAATCTTCCACAGCAAGGATGCATACAAAAGATGTATTTCCATGTTCTGACCTTGTTTCCATACAGCTATAAAATAACAAAGATGTAAACCAATTTATGTAAACTATTAAAAAATAAAAAGCAAACAAACAAAAAAAACCCCACAAACCAACAAAACCAAATCTTTCACATGGAAATTAAAAGTTTAAGATTCTTCTTTTCCATCTCTACCCATAGTTGAAGTCAATGGAAGTTTTTCTTGTGTACAATAGAGACATTATATTGATTTTGATACTTTTCTAGGTTTGTAATGCTGTAATCTACAATGTTTTTTTTTAATTTGCAGTAAATCAATCCAAAATTCATGTTGTATTGGAGGATAAAACCCTTAAGACTAACTTGCCTTTTTAAATCATGACTCTTCTTTTTTCAGTTAAAATTTTTAGCTTCCACAATCATACCAGTTAAACTTTAAAATACCAATCTACAATTCAAAACCTGTAAAATAGTTCAGTCAGCTCAGTTTCTCATTCCCTTGCCCTCCCCAGTGGAAACAGGGAAAAACAGAGTATTGAGTTTGGCAGAGCCGTAGTTAATTGTCCCCAGAGCATCTTTCTAGCATTGTGTTTTGCATTGCTGTAGCTGGGTGTTGATAATGCACTGGTTTTTGCTACTGATAAACCAGGCACCAGGGCTGTGCTTTTCCAACATCCCTCTGCCCCCCAGACAGTAGGCTGAGGCATAAGCATAATTCTGAGAGGGGACATTGCTGGGCCAGCTGACCCAAACTGACCAAAAAGGTGTTCCATGACATATGACATCAGCTCAGATATATAAGTTAAGGGAAAGAAGGAAATGGGGGGACATCCATTGATGGCATCTGTCCTTCAGAGCAACCACTACATGTATTGAAATCCTGCTTCCTGCATAATTCTAGCCACACACTCGGTCATAGGCTGGAAAGATATTAATCATGGTTGACTATTGGTCCAAATTCAAGGGGTATATGCATACCCCAAATTGTAAACAAGTCACTCTTTGCTTCCAAGCTCTTTGCCTGAGCCCTTTGCTCTCTGCTACTAAACTATTGCTTCTATTAAGCTCTGCTCACTCGTATGCATACTACCGGCCTCTGCAGTTCGGAGAGAAGCCAGCAACCCAGGAAGTGCCACTGTGTTTCAGTTCATCCAGAAGCCCACAAAGAGTCCTGCTTTGAAGTTACAGACAGCCTTGTGTTATCATCTGCCAGTCCCACTGGTCGGAAAAGAGCCACCGCATCTTAAGGGGACTGAAACCCCAAGGGTAATCCTTAACCCAGTCATGGGGGAGAACTTGCTTGAATCTCTTCAAATGTCTGCTACAGCTATGAGCTGCAGACCACTGTGCTATAATCCTTTCTGAACTAGCTTGCAAAACAGGAATTGCACTTGGCTGCATCCTGACTGACCATGCTACTGTGGGAGAAGAGCCACCTGCCTGTGCCCGCTCCACAGCCCTGTATGTGTCAGGGAAATTCAGAGCACTGTTCATGCCCATAAGTCAGAGCCGGGACTACCTGTGAGTTTCCCATACAAAGGACTGCCTGTAACCTTAGAAATGGCAAAGCAGTCACCACCAAGAAGTGTCAGCACTGCTTGCTTGCTCTTTTTGAGCTGAGCTTAGGGGAAGCCACACAGCTCCGTGTCGCCCCCTGCGCCTCGCTCTCAAGCAGCAGCTCCAGGAGGGAAAAGCCTCCCCTTCAGCACCCTGCCGGCCTCACAGGGACTGCTGCTCTGAGGGAGCTCTGAGAGAGAACCCGTTCCAGGGGAACCTACCAGAGCAGCAGAAGTCTACGTCCCATCCCCTCCCCACTGTTGCGGGAGGAGAAAGCTGCCCCCACTGCCGCCATTCAGAGGGTCCGCCTCAGGAGCCAAGCTGGCCACGAGACCAGCCCACAGCAGCAGCAGCCCCAGCCGGGTCCCCTATTCCCCGGAACCAGTCAGTGTTGGTATCCAGCTAGCTGTAGCCTAGCAACTAGCCACAAACGAAAGTGTATCTTTTCAGTGTGCACATGTTCAGCACCAGATATGGCTCAGTTTAAATCTCCGTGCTTTTAGCTCATGTGGTGGTGTCCATTAAGCCTTATGAGCTGCTTCCCCAGCAGCGTCTGGAGTCACAACTCATCATCATAATTGATTTAACTCTCTGAGGGGTTCCTTTAAGTTGTATTGCCCTGACGTTATGCCTCTTCTATTTATTAGCAGCTGCCAGTGTGTCAAGTCACCATCTGGAGGACAAGCAGTGGATTTGCACTTCAGTTCTTAATTGAATAGCTATTTTGCAATTTTTCTAATTGAGTTCAAATCATTATATTATACCAGTTTATGGGGTATATCCACAATCGTGGACTAGAATCTGCCTATAAATACTGATAAATGGTTATTAATAGTTTTTAAATATTAATAAAAATTCCATTTTCATATTTCAAAATTCATATTTATAAATTAATAACCTCTTCATTACACCCACTCCCCTGTCCATCTAAGAATGGGAGTGATGGAGTGGATTTGGTGGGCATCTGGCCACCAGACAAGGCCAAACCACCACAAAGAGGGGAGAGGGGAAAGGCAGGGGGAAAGGAACATGAAAGCTCATGGCTTGAGATGAAGTCAGGGAGAGAGATTACCAGTCACCGTTATAGACAAAACAGAATTAACACGGTGAAAATTAGTTTATTGCCAATTAAGCAAAATTGTGTAGTAAGAAAGAAACACACAAATATTAAAACAGCATTTTTCATCCCCCTATTCCCAGGCTCAACTTCACACTTTCATTGCCAGTTCCTCTACCTACCCCGTCAGAATAGTGCAGAGGAGAATGTGGCAAATGAGGGTTGTGGTCAGTTCATAACACCTCCTCTCTATTGTTCTTTCCTCAGACTTTCCTCCAGGGCTCTGTACAGGCAGCAAGGAATATCTTCTCCACTGTGGAGTTCTTCCTCCTCTTCAGTCTTTTATCTTCCACCTGTTCTTTCTCACTATTTTTGTTATACCCTCCTTTTTTTTGGTGGCATTATTATTCTTTCTTAAATGTATTTTCCCCAGTGTGCCACTATCTTGGCTGAGGAGTTCAGCTGTGTCCTACTGTGGGTGCACTGGAGCTGGCTAGAAGTGTCTGTTTCCAGTATGGGGCAGCCCTGGTTTCCATTCACAGAGACTACCCCTGAATCTTCTTGCTAACAAAAACACCCAGTGCAATTTAATTCAGCAAATATTTGCTGATTTCTTAAAGGGCAAGACTGCCTTCTCCTTTACTATTTGTTCTTGAAATATCCTTTGGCCCTCACTATCTTTAGTTCAGTCGTGTGGTGAATGAAAACTAGAAATTTATCTGCTAAAGACTATCCTTTCTGCCCACACAGAAGAGGAAAGATAAGCAGCATTGCATTCAATGGCAGCATAAACTTACTTCAAATGAAAAGAATGCAATGTTAAATTTGCATATTGCATCTCTTGAGCATCAGTGAATAAAGATAAGAAATATTCTTTCCACATGACTGAGCAGATCTTTCTAGTATTATTCGTTATTTGCCTTATTTTTTTTTTCCTAATCATTCTGTAGGATAATCATTTTATAAGAACTCTCAATTCACACATAATGTATCATCTGGCTTGTGGCTCATTTTCCCTTACTAGGTAGTGAAAACTTGCATGTATTTATCAAACATACACCTTCTAAATGCCATGGAAACACTCTGTACCCAGCAAAAGAACTTAATGTCATTTATATATTCCTTTGGAAAAAACAGTAATGGGATATGCACAGTATGCCCATGATTAATACATAGCAGATGGGAAACTCTACATCACAGTTTTAAAAGCAGGAAATAAATACTAAAATATCTTATGAAAGAATTAAAGGCAGAGAGTGAGAGGTTAAGGAATAGAAGATGTTTCTAAGATAAATCACCATTTAAAAAAAAAGTAGATAATAAAATGACATGATTTTTTCATCACAGAATTTTCAAAACACATCTTTTTATCTTCACTAAGCTGACACAGCTATCAGGATTCAAACCATGATATAATGAAGTCCTCAATTTTCTATAGGGTATACCTAGTCCATCTGTCCATAAACCTGCTTTTTGAGTTTCTTGGGGGGTTGTGGTTTTTTAGTGGGTTTTGGTTGGTTGGTTGGTTTGGGGTATTTGTTTCAATTTCTTTTTTCATGTACAAACTCTTCAAAAGCCAAGCTGAATAAAAGTTTTCCCTCTGGATCTCCACAGTATTTTCTGTCATGTAGACAGGAAACAAAATGACCTTAAGACAATTCATAACTAATATGTAAAACAAGAATTAACAACTGAGTGGATTGAAACCAAGCAGAATGCAAGCAAACCCTGAAACAATTACTACCCTATACAGCAATCACAGGACACTAATTGTCTAACTGTTAACAACTGTTTTGAAGAGACTGCAACAACAGAGGAAGCTCTGAGCCTCTGGAGGAGCAAGGAGAATAGTGGGCTACATATCAGCTGATAGTCTTGAATGGTCAGAGTACTGCTCAAGGGTCTGAAAATTTGTTCATGATTTCATTCCTGGCCAACATTTTTCACCGAAAAAAAGGACATTTTTCTAATGAGTAATATTCTTGTAAGACATATGGCAGTACACAAGCCAAAAGAGCTTCTTCATTAGTGGTAACGCTATGTAGCTGATGAGAGATTTACCACAACAGTAATAGCACTACAGTTTCTAGTAGGCTTGCAATACAGACTAGGTACATTTTATTGTAGTGTCATATAAAGGTTTATTTGTACTAGTTGAACATGGTCACAGATCACTTGACAAAGTCATAGATTACTTAAGCAGATCATCTCATATATAACATATAAAATATCTCTCACATCATACATCAAACAATTTCAAAAGGGTTTCGAAAGACACATATCAGATCAAGTATCCTTAGCATCATGAGTCTTTAGCAAAACCAAGTAACTGAAGAGTTTCAAGGAAAAATAACCTTGTAATGCCCAGCTTTAGCTGCCCACCCCCTGGCAATACTGAAAACCTATGATTGCACATCTATAATTCATGTATGATCTACTTGTAAAATTAAACATCTCAGAATGGGATCCAACACAATCTGAATAACATACGGAAGCACTCAGCTAATAGAGCTGTCTCTCTCCTGTGATTTTTTAATAATTGTCAAGCTTCTCTGCCAACTAACGCAACAGTGAGTGAAAAAGGCTGATCCACCCTGTGAAGTGACTTACCTTCAAAGAGCAGCTTATGATTACATTGACTACAAAGAAACACACATGACAACCTAGGTTAGCTATGAGATGCTGAAGTTGAGTGAGACAAATCCTACTTCCTATAGTAACAGGTTGTCATGATTTGATACCAATTGGCAACTAAGCAACCAAGCTGTGTGGTAGACTCACTTGAGGGAAAGGATGCCATCCAAAGGGACCTTGACAGACTTGAGAAAGGGGCCTGTGCAAACAGCATCAGGTTCAGCAAGTCAAAGTGCAAGGTCTTACACCAGGATTGGGCCAATCCCAGGCACGGTTATAAACTGGGTACAGAATGGGTTGAGAGCAGCCCTTCAGGGAAGGACTTGGAGATGTTGATAGCTGAGAAGCTCAACATGAGCTAGCAGCATGGCCAACAGATCAAGAGAGGTAATTCTTCTCCTTTACTCTGCTCTTGTGATACCCTACCTCGAATACTGCATCCAGTTCTGGTCTCCCCATGGTAAGAGGGACATATATCTGTTGGAAACAGTCTAGAGTAGGGCCACGAAGATGATCCAGAGGCTGGAACATCTCTATTATGAGGATAGGCTAAGGGAACTGGGATTGTTCTGGGGGGACCGTATAAATGCCTTCCAACACCTGAAGTAAACCTACAGGAAGGATGTAAAGGGACTATTTTCAAGAGTGTCCACCAACAGGACAAGGGGAAATGGATTTAAATTGAAGGAGAATAGGTTCAGATTGTATCTTAGGTGGCAAGACTCCGGAATGGATTGTCCAGAGAGGTTGTGGATGCCCCCCCCCTGGAGATGTTCAAGGTCATGTTGGATGGGGCATTGAGTAACCCGGTCTAGTTAAGAGGTGTCCCTGCCCATGGCGGAGAGGTTGGATTAGATGATCTCTAAGGTCTGTTCTAGCCTAGGCCATTCTGTGATTGTATGATTCCATGCACCAGTTCACTCATTCCCCCTCTGGGGGGATGGGGAAGAAGTTCAGAAAAAAAAAATTAAAAAATTAATTAGAACTCATGGGTTGAGTCAAGTACAGTTTAATAATTGAAACAGAACATAATAATAATAGTAATAAATGGGAAGACAACCAAAAGAGAGAAAAAACAAATGATGCACAATGGAATTGCTTACTACCCACTGACACATGACCAGAGGGTCCTTGAGAAGAGATCAGCCAGAATGTGCTGGTTTGGGCTGGGATTGAATTAGATTTCTTCAGAGAAACTAGTATGGAACTATTGTTTGGATCTGTGATTAAAACAGTGTTGGTAACACAGGGATGGTTTTATTAATTGCTGAGCAGTGCTTACAGAGACTTTAAGGCATTTTCTGATTCTCACTGCACCTCACCAGTGGAGAGGCACAAGAAGTTGAGAGGGGACACAGCTGACCCCAACTGACCAAAGGGATATTCCATACCATATGACAACACACTCAGTGTATATAGGTACGAACAGATGAAGAAGGAGGGGCATACTTGGAGTGATGGTGTTTGTCTTCCCAAGTAACCACTACACTTTGATGCTTTCCTGAAGATGGCTGAACAACTGCCTGCTGATGGGAAGCAGTAATGAACTCCTTGTTGTGCTTTGCTTGTGGGTGAAACACATACTTTACCTGTTAAACTGTCTTTATGTCAACCCATGAGTTTTCTCAGTATTACTCTTGTTCTCTCCCCCATCCCACTGGATGGTGAGTGAGTTGATGTATGGGGTTTAACTGCCTAAAGGGATTAAACCACAATATTGGTGAAGAGAAATATAAAGACAATGTCTAACAAGACACTAACTTAATTCCTCAGATTTCTTACAGACTCTGTATGGTCAAACTACTAAATCAATATAACTCTAAAATATTTGAAGCTGGTATTTCTATATATAGATAGATAACAAATAACTAATATATAATATTTGACTTCTTGTGGTTCTCTTGTGTTTGTGATAGAATCTGGAATTCATTACTCCATATTCTTCTGTTTACTTTGATAATCCTCAGCCTCCATACCACAATGATTATCTCATTTTGCAACTGAAGAATTAAAATAGTAAAGATGCAATTAATGTGCCTTAATTTAGGAAAATTTGTACTGGAGACTAACATTGCCTATACTGTCTGTATCTCACAATGAAGAAAAAGAGGTATTTTTCAGAGAGCTCATCTCTCCCAAATGTTACTAAATATGGAAAGAGCCTGAGATAACTAAGTTAGAAGTACTCATTTAACTTACATTAATCTTACTAGTCAAAAGGATGCAACCTTTCCTCTCACCACTGACTGACTTCTCCCAGTTTGAAATGCTATAATTTCTGGTGCATGCCTTTTATGTTCTGACAGTAAATAGAGACACTTAATGACTAGTCTCCTAAATCTTTTAATTTGCTAATGCATTGCAATGCCTCAGACCTTTCCTCCCCTCTCTAAGCAATGTTCATGACTAAGCTTTTGCTTTATGCATATATACCTTGATAATACTTGTATAAAATGTTTACTGGATTAATGAATGCAACACATAATTTATTACCTTTGAAGATTAGAGAAGTGGCAGCTAGTTACTCTAAAATAATAGCGTATCTGAAGAGCCACCTGCATTTTGTAGCTGAGAAGCTCAGGGAAGTGTGGCCCCCAGCCGGTTCCAGTTTCTCTTGCATGGGAGGTAGGGAGAGGTGTGGGTGGAGCTGCAGCCACCAGAGGCTATTTAAACACCCTATAAACAGATTGGAGCTCAACCACTCAAGAACAGATGAGAAATCACTGTCCCAGCCTTGTCCCAGTGGCAGACCGGGAGATTTGCGAGTTTTTTTGGTGTGTAGGTTAAGCTTTTCATAGCTGAGAAGCTCAAGGAAACCCGGCCCTCAGCCAGTTCTGGTTTGTCTTGCAAAGGAGGTGGGTGTGGGTGGAGACACAGCCACCGTGGGCTATTTAAACACCCCAGGAGCAAGGTCAATCAGCAAGCAAGGTGAGTCATCTGGACATGGCCTAGCAATCTGTGAAGTTAGTTGTAAAGATCCAGCCATGGTTACAACCAGGCCATGGGCTGTGGTCAGTGAAACTGTGGGTATCCAGACAGAGGTTCTGTGCAGACATGTAGGTGTCCAGGTCCCTGGCTGTGGAGGGTACCAGAGCCTGGCTCTTGCAGTGGAGGGTGGCAGAGACAACCCCTGTATTAGATGTGAACAGATGAATGATCTGCTTGGCCTGTTCGCTGAGCTGAAGGAAGAAGTTGTGAGGCTACAGACTATAAGGGAATATGAAGAAGAGAGAGAATCATGGAGCCAAGCTCTGCCATTCCTGAGGAAGGGGCAGCACAAGAAGCAGGGGATCCCATGTCTTCTTGTCACCCAGAAAAAAGAGACCTAATAGATGGGGTGGAATGAAGGCAGCTCCCTCTCTGACAAGGCAGGAGAGGTGAGTGAGCCCACTCCCAATCCCCCCAGTCTTCCCAGTTGCCCACACATAACAGGTATGGGGCTCTTGAAACAGAGGGCCCGACAAATGAGGATGGAGATGAATGTCCATGCATGCAGCTACCCAGGACTTGTAACCCACAACTTAGGACTAGTGCAAACAAGATAAAAAGAAAGGTGATAGTAGTAGGAGATTCCCTTCTCAGGGGAACTGAAGGCTCGATTTGCAAGCCTGATCCATCCCACAGGGAGGTCTACAGCTTGCCGGGGGCACAGGTTAGGGACATTTCTAAGAGACTCCCCAGTCTGGTGCTGCCATCAGACTATTACTCACTGCTGATTATGCAGATTGGGAGTGATAAGACAATGGATAGGAGTACAAAAGCAGTTAAAAAAGACTTCAGGGCTTGGGGGAAATTATTGAGGACTTGGGAGCACAAAGGGTGCTCTCTTCAATCCATCTAGTGACAGGAAGAGATATCGAAGGAAAGGAAAAAAATCTATGTGATTAATATATGGTTTAGATGTTGGTTGCCACTAACAAAACTTTGGGGTTTTTGACCATGGGGAAGTTTTCTTGTCACCAGGTCTAACGGTGACAGATGGAGTTCATCTGTCCCATCAAGGGAAAAGAATCCTTGCACGTGAGTTGGCTGGGCTCACTGACAAGGTTTAAAACTATTTTAAAGGGGGATGGGGACATAGCTGGCTTTGTCACCGAGAGCTCTGGGTGTAGTAGCCCAGAGCAGTGTGTTGGCATCTTAGATAATCAGAAGGTCTACCCCCTCAAGGCTGAAAGCTATGAACTCAGATCACTTCCTGAAAGGTTTATACACAAATGCAATCAGCATGGGCAATAAACAGGAGGAGCTGGAGGCCATTGTGCTACAGGGAAACTATGATATAGAAGCCATCACGGAAACCTGGTGGGATGACACCCACAACTGGAGTGTTGCAGTCAATGAATACCAACATTTCAGAAGGGATAGGCAAGGAAGAAGAGATGGTGGAGTGGCCCTCTATGTTAGGGACATGTATGAAACCATGCAAATCAATGAAAGTGGTGATAGAGTTCAGTCCTTACGCTAAGAATCAGGAGTAAATGCCAGCAAGAGTGATATTGTGGTGGGAAGCTCTTATAGACCACCCAACCAGCATAAAGAGGTAGATGAAATTTTTTATAAGCACTTAAGAGAGGTTTCACAATTGCTTCCCCTTGTTCTTGTGGGACACTTCAACTTCCCAGATGTCTGTTGGGAATACAATACAGCAGGGACAGAACAGTCCTGGAGGTTCCTGGAGTGTGTGGAAGACAATTTCCTGACGCAACTGGTGAGGGAGCCAACCAGGAAGGTGCCCTTCTGGACATGCTGCTTGCGAACAGGGAAGAACTTGTGGGGGAAGTCAAGTTTGGAGAGCGTCTAGGGCTCATTGATCATGAGATGATTGAGTTCTCTATCCCTGGGGAAAGGAGAGGGGTTAGTAAAACTGCCACCTTGAACTTCTGTAGGGCAAACTTTGGCCTGTTCGGGAGATTGATTGACAATGCCCTTGGGAGGCCACACTGAAGGATATAGGAGTCCAGGAAGGCTGGGCGTACTTCAAGACGGATGTCTAAAGGCTCAGGAGCAGGCTGTCCCTGTGTGCTGAAAAATGAGTTGTTGGGGAAGGCGTCCTCAGGTTGGACCTCAGGAACAAAAGGAGTCTGTGGACTTTGGAAGAGTGGACAGGACTCTCATCAGGACTGTAAAGATGTAGTGAAGCCATGCAGGGAGAAAATTAGGAGAGCTACAGCACAGCTAGAGCTCAACCTAGCTACAGCCATTAAGGATAATAAAAAATGTTTTTATAAATTCATTAACAAGAAAAGGAGGACTAGGGAAAGCTCCATATTTTATTGGATGCAGAGGGAAACAGTGACTAAGAATGAGGAGAAGGCTGAGGTGCTCAATGCCTAGTTTGCCTCAGTCCCTGAACACCCAGCCTCATGAACTGGGAGTCAGGAAGGGGAATCAGAATGAGGTCATCATAATAAATGAGGAAATGGTCAGTTATCTGCTATGCCACTTAGACATACATAAGTCTTTGGGACCGAATGGGCTACACCCAAGGGTGCTGAAGGAGTTGGCAGATGTGCTCACGAAGCCACTTTCCATTATTTACCTGAAGTCCTGGCTAACTCGCAAGGTCCCAGTGGACTGGAGGGTAGCAAATGTAACACCCATCTACAAGAAAGGAGGATCCAGGAAACTATAGACCTATCAGTCTCACCTCAGTACCAGGGAAGGTCATGGAGCAGTTCATCTCAAGTGCTATTACACAACATATAGAGAACAACCACGGGTTGAGGCCCAGCCAGCAAGAGGTTTATGAAGGGCAGGTCCTGCCTGACAAACTTGATCTATGACAAGATGACCTGTCTGTTGGATAAGGTGACCTTGTGGTTATTGTGTATCTAGACTTTCAAAGAGCTTTTGACACCATTTCCCACAGAATTCTCATGGACAAACTGGCTGCTCGTGGCTTGATGAGCACACACTCTGCTGGAAAAAGTGCTGGCTGGATGAACAGGCCCAGAGTTAAATCCGGCTGGTGGCTGGTGTTCCTCAAGGTTCAGTGTTGGGACCACTTCTGTTTAACATCTTTATTGATAACCTTGATGAAGACATAGGGTGTGTCATCAGTAAGTTTGAGGATAACACCAAGTTAGGTGGGAGTATTGATCCGCACGAGGGTAGGGAGGCTCTACAGAGGGACTTGGATAGATTGCATTGATGGGCCAATGTGGCACCTGGACCTGGCATCTCCCTGGGCCTGCCTACCCTGGGGTCCTGCTCCCTGCCCCGTGCTGGAGCAACCCTGCCTGCCGTAAACTGTGGCTCTTTGCCGGGAACACACTAGCAGCATGGCTTCTCTTGCGCTTCTGGGGCAGTGCTGCTCCAGGAGATTTGCCTTGTGGGAGCCGTGTCTAAGGACACCTTAACTTTAACGGGTCCCTTTTCTTTGGATTTATGCTGTGTGATCCACAAATTGGATTATAAAGCTTGCAGTTCTGGAGGCTGCCATCAAGGAGAGATCCAGGGACTGTCTCCAAATTCCTACTCCGCCCTTGTGAGTAAAATCTGGCACCCTTGGCTTTTCCCTAGGGTCCTGGTTTGCCTCTGATTTTATAAGTGGGGTACAGCTCTTTTGTGGCTTAGTGCTATTTTGTGGCTTAGCCTTTTCCATTTTCTGAATTCTCTAAATTGTACTAAAGTTGTCCATAAACATCCTTGTAGAATTCCTGACCAAATAGAATCTGTAAATAAATTTAACCAGTTTTATACATAATTTTGGGGCAGTGTTTTTGGGAAAATAAGGATAACTGTATTTTTATAATTCCCACCTCATTAATTTATTCCAAATCAAAACAGTGATGGTCTCTCCTCACCAGTAATTAGTGATAGAACAAGAGGGAACAGCCTCAAGCTGTGACTGGGTAGGTTTAGAGTACACATTAGGAAAAATTTTTTTCATGGAAAGGGTGATCAGACATTGGAAGGGGCTGGCCAGGGAGCTGGTTGAGTCATAATCTCTGGATGTGTTTAAAGGTCGTTTGGATGTGGTGCTTAGGAATATGGTCTAGGGATGAACCTTGTAGAGCAAGGTGACCCTGAGGGTCTTTTCCAACCTGAATGTTTCTGTGGTTCTGTGACCTTGTCTAACCCAGTAATTTCATTTTTACCCCTCACTTCTACTCACTAATTTTCTTTTCTTTCCCACTAACGATCAGTAAACTTGGTGGTTTACATGCTTATTTGAACTTTATATTGTGTGTCCTGGGTTTAAAACAAAATCTTTTATCTATATTTTTCATGCAGGACTTCAGCACTTGACTCTGTCACAAGAATCTGCTATAGAAAGTATGTAAGGAAAATTGAAAAGGTAAAATGGGAAATATCATAGTTTCTTGAACATAGATAATTTTCCTGTGGTGTTTTAATCCACATATTATCACGTGATGATTTTTATCATAACTCTTACATTCCTGACTGCTGTTGTCCTCAGAACTCAAATACTTCAATGTAAATTATCAGCAGGCTTCCAAAACCATGCCATAAAACTCATATGATATGTGTGTACAACTAGAAGCTACAGTTCTTGATTTATTTGAAAACTTTCTTTGTGTTGGATTCTACTAGTTGATCATTTTCAACCTTCATAGACAAAAACTCTGCCATCTGTTGAAAGCACAGCAGTTTCTGGACTGATGCATGACATACAGTCAACTTCTTCAGCCTGCTGTTTGTTGACTTCTATAGATGATCTAAAAGGATCTTTATATCATGAGGAATTCAAACTAAGGAAACTGGCAAAGTCATTCTCTAGTGAATCAAGAATAGTGTAGATTATTTCTTTATCTCTATTGTTCAGCCAATTGGCAAATTTCAAACTTTAGCAGGACTTGAATTTTATTAGTAATTTCTATTTAGTTTCTGTATACAAAATTATTCTATTCAAAAGAAAAGACTTTATGTTAATAAGTTGAGGTAAGGAAATAAATTATGAGATTGTTCATAATCTCATTAAGACAATAAAAAAAAGGTTTTTTATTGCAGTTAGGAAACGAGCAAACAAGGAGGTGTTTGTAAAAAGGTGTCTCCGAAAACTTTCTAAAATGTTATTTAAAAATACATGTGTTTGGGGCAGGTTTCTAGCAAGAAGGAGAGGATGGATCTGGAAGGAAGACTGTCAGATATATCCTCATATAGCTGTTTTCAGGTTTTATGCTAGTACCCCTGCTGTCCAGTCATGTACTATTTCATAGCTTCTATAACTCTTCTGCCTGAATGAAAGATCAGTGATGAATGCTGATCATGGTTACAGTGTTATGCTATAAACCAGGACCTTCATGTTAAAGATCATACCCAACTGAAAACTGGTTTTTAAAGTGTAACCATAATAGCTATGGTAATTCTCTCTCTCATTATTCTTTCAGTCATCCTAGACTTGCTCATTTATTTTAAGTTGCACAATAATTGTCACTGATGTGTGAAAATACATTGTGCAGTTGGAAGTACCTCTTTAAGTCCTAAGTTTGTGCAAAACTTACAAGATTGCAGAATATAAGCACTATAACATTTAAGGGAAAGCAAAACATACATTTTAAGTTTACTGAAGAAAGAATTAATCTTGAGCCAACCTGGAACGGTTCATGTAACCTTCTACCTGAGAATCAGTTCATCAAGTCCAATGTAGTCAGTCAGGATATTTTCCACATGTGGCAGTATAGGAAGCTGTAACATTGCTAATACTCATAGTTTGCTTTTTAGTTCATTTGCTTTTGTCTTTTCAGAGAATCACAGAATTAATGAAGCTGGAATAGACCTCTGAGATCATTGAGTCCAGCCTATGACCTACCACCACCATATTGACTAGACCATATCACTAAGTGCTACATCTAATCTTTCCCTAAATACCTCTATGGAAAGCGACTTCACCACCTCCTTGGGCAGACCATTCCAGTATTGAATTACCCCTTTGTGAAGAATTGCTTCCTAACATCCAACCTAAACCTTAACTGGCACAGCTTCAGGCCATGCCCTCTTGTCAGAAGTTGCCTGAGAGAAGAACCAACCCCCACCTTACTACAACTTCCCTTCAGGTAGTTGAAGAGTCTGATAAGGTCCCCTCTGAGTTTCCCCAGCTCCCTCAGCCTCTCCTTATGAGACTTGCCCTCCAGTCCCTTCACCAGTGTTGTTGCTGTCCTCTGGACCCACCCAACACCTCAATATCTTTCTTGAAGTGAGATGCCCAGAAGTGTACACAGTACTCCAGGTGAGGCCTCACCAGTGCCGAGTACAGGGGCAGAATTACATCCCTAGTCCTGCTGGCCACACTACTGATACAAACCAAGATGCCATTGGCCTTCTCTGCCATCTGAGCACTCTGCTGGCTCATGTTCAGCCGGTTGTCAACCAGCACTCCCAGGTCCTTCTCTTCCAGGCTGCTCTCCAGCCACTCATCCCCCCAGTCTATAACTCTGCCAAAGTGTGGCCAAACTGTAGAACCCTGCATTTGGCCTTGTTAAACCCCACACTGTTGGCCTCAGCGCATTGACCCATCCTGTCCAGATCTCTCTGAAGTATCTTCCTACATTCCAGCAGATCAACACTCCCCCTCGAGTTGGTGTCACCCATGAATTTACTTACAGTAGATTTGATCCCCTCATCCAAGCCATCAATAAAGATGTTGAATAGAACTGGGGCTAGTACTGATCCCTGGGGGACACCACTGGTCACTGGACGCCAGCTGGATGCTACACCATTCACAACCACTCTCTGTGCCTGGTCATCCAGCCAGTTTTTAACCCAGCAAAGGGTGCACCTGTATAAGCCATGGGCTGTCAGCATTTCCAGGAGGATGCTGTTGGAGACTATGCCAAAGGCTTTGCTGGAGTCTAGGTAGATCACATCCAAAGCCCTCCCCATGTCTACCAGGCAGGTCACCCAGTCATAGAATTAGATCAGATTGATTAGGCATGACCTTCCTTTCCTGGCTGGGCTTGATCCCATATATATATATGGGATATATATATATATATATATATATATATATATATATAGATACTATATATATTTATATTATATAATATATATAAATACATATATCTTCTCTATATCTCATGGCCTGGGCTAGGTCAACACCTCAGTAAGCTTGCAGATAACACTAAGTTGAGTGGGAGTGTTGATCTGCTTTTGAGGGTGGGAAGGCTCTGCAAAGAAATCTGGACATGCTGAATCAATGACTGGAGGTCAGTTGCATGAGGTTGTCCTGGGTTAATACAGTCTACTCTCACAAGCCTCCTCCCACCACACAGATGGGAGGGAAAGTAGCACACACAAAAAAAACAAACTAGTCATTGACCTTGCTAGCAACATTACTTTGTTTTGGAATATTTCCTTTGTTTGAGAACATGCAGAGATGGGTAACAGCTATGTGTTTTTTCCTGGTGTTGGTAGCCCTGCTGTTCTCTGGGATCTATGCTGGGGGTGGGGGGGGCATCATCTCTTTTGTCCCACCCTAGATGGATATAGAATTTTATTATGCAGGCCCCTAAGGTTCTGGTTCATTCCTATGTGAGCTCTTCAATACTGATGATCAATATCACTGGCTTTTGGGTGAGGAAATATTGAAACATGCCCTGAGGTGGCTGGTGCCTGGGTGACAGGGGGTGTGGAAGGATGTGGGCAGATTCCTAGGGCAGTTGTCACCTCCCATAGCCTGGGATTTTACCCCAGAAAAGGCAAGTAATCCTGGTAAACTGATGTGCCACCTGACAGAAGGGTGCCTCAACTACCCCAGTGAAAACCAGCAACTTCTAGCAACTGTATTGGGGCCTGGTCTGTGCTTGTTGAGCTACAGTTCAGTACTCTATGAGGACTGTTGCTGAGTCAGGCACCCAAACATTACCTGAGGATAGTGTGGTTGAGATGGGGACCCAAAAAACAGAGTGATTGCCTCAGTAGAGAAAAAGCAGTGGACAAGAAGGTCAACAGGTCCCTACCAGCAATTAGTAAGGAAGGAGGAGGATTCTGATCAAGGGGTTGGTCCATCAACTGGGAGATCAGAGGGAGTGAAATCAAACAAGAAGCAGAGACCACCTGGTTCCTGAGCTCAGCAGAGCTTAGAGATATGTGTAAGGATTACAGACATCAACCAAAAGAGCAGATTGCTGCCTGGTTGCTCTGGTGCTGGGATAACGAGGCTGGCAGTCAGCTGCTAGAAGGGAATGAAGCATAACAATTGGGACCTATTGCCAGAAATCAAGGGATTGAGAAAGGAATTGGAAAAGAAACAGGAATATGCAGTCTCTGAGGATGACTCCATTTAAGTGTGAGGGCAAGGTACCCATTCAAGGAGGACTTTGTGAATTTTCCAGAGACATGGAACACTGCAGATGAAGGCATCCAGTGCCTGAGAGAATGAATGGTGTTGGAAGTTATCTGCAGAGACCTAGATGATGAGAGTGTCTCCACAGACCCAAAGGACATCCCATGCACAGGCCATGTGGAGAACGGTGATACAAGGTGCCGCAGTGTCATACTCTAACATCTTAGTGATGATGTATTACATGGATCTGGATATCCCACCTGTAGAGACAGTGTTGGCTTGGCTTTAGAATTCTGAGGATAATCTCTGTACAACCTCATTCCTATGAGCCAGTGCCTTATCTACCAGGAATACCCCAAGAAATAAGTCCTCTCCTGCCCCAGTTAAAGGGAAGGGGAACCCCTGATGCATGCCACTTGGAGGATTGTTTTTCTCTTGTGTGACCGTGGGGAGAACATGAGGAAGTGGGATGGTGAACCTACTTCTAAACTGGAAGCTTGCATATCTGAACTGAGAGGGAAGACAGTAGTTAGGAAGGGATCACCTAAGAAGGCAGCAAAAGTAGCTGCTGCAGTGAGTCAAGAAGGTAATCAATGATCTTCCAGGTAGAGAAGAACTGAGGTTACATCCCTTAATCTTGATGAGGGGACTTCTGCTCTTTTCTTCCTTCTTTCTCCTCCTGGGAATGTGTGAGTTTTTCTCTGTGGTGTGGGGGAGGATTTTGCACCTATCTGTGGCCTTGGGCAGCCTGGCTAACTTTTTCTATGCAATTCTGGCCTGGTTGGGCCTAATGTATGGAGGCATGGCAGGATACAAAAGAACACTGAAGCCTGGGTATTAAGGGAGATGAGGGGGGAAAGGTGTCTCTTGGTATGTAGTACATACTATGGATTTTATGTGTTTTATATGCTTTGAATTGTTGTATGTAGTTATGATTAATACTTCTATTAAACTTCAAATTCTTTCCAATCCAGTGTAGAGCATTTTTCCTTACTCCTTTGGGAAGGGGTGAAGAGTATCTGTGTCTCCTCTTAAATTGAAGACAGGCACTACCAAGGTCAGACAGTGACTACTGTGATAAAGGCCAGGAGTAGAGGGTCCCTACCCTCAGCCAGGTGGAGGAAAGGGATGACAGGGTATACCGGACTGTGTGGATCTGATGGCCTGGTGCACTGAAGCCACAGAAGTAAAAGACGTTGGTGATATACTGGTGAGCATAGCTGCTGTCCAAGCAGTTGACCTGGGTTTGTTTCCCCACCGGTGCACCAAAAAGGGCTGTGGTGGTTTGGTCCTGGCTGGCGGCCAAATACCCATCAAAGCTGCTGTATCACTCCCCTTCTTAGATGGACAAGGGAGAGGGGAAAATATAACAAAGGGCTGGTAATTAGGTAGAAGCAATTTAATAATGCTAAGCACAAGCAAAGACTGCATGTGGAAGAAAAAGCAGAGAGATGTTATTCTCTACTTCCCATCAGCAGACAATCTTCAGTCACTCCCAGGAAGCAGAGCTCTAACACATGTAGCAGTTTCTCTGGAGGACAGACACCATGGACGAATATCCCCCCACTTACTTCTTTCACTTAGTGTATATATCTGAGCTGGCATCCTATGGTGTGGAATACCCCTTTGGCCAGTTTGAGTCAGCTGGCCTGGCTGTGTCCCCTCTCAAGATCTTGCCCGCCCCTCAGTGTACTCTTGGGGCAGTGAAGAGCACAGCCTGGGTGCTTTCTCAGCAGTAGCCAAAACACTAGTGTGTTATCAACATCCAGCTGCAGCACTGCAAAACATGGCACTAGAAAGATACTCTGAGGAGAATTCAGCTCAGCCAAACCCAATACAGGAAGTGATTCTACTCAGTACTGATGAAGCTGTATCTTAAATATTGTATTCAGTTTTGGTCCCCTCACTACAAAAAAGACATTGAGTTGCTCTCTACAAAAGGGCAAAAAGTCTAGTGAAGGGTCTAAAGTATAAGTCTTATGAGGAGCAGGTGAGGCAATGTAAGAAGACATTCAAGATCAGACTTGATGTGGCCCTGGGCAGCCTTATTATGTTGGAGGTATCCCTGCTCACTGCAGGGCATTTGAACAAAGTGGCCTTTAAAGCCCCTTGCAACCTGATTCAATACATGAATCTGTGAACTGGGATTGTTTAACCTGGAGGAGGCTAAGGGAAGACCTCATTGCTCTCTACAATTGCCTGAAAGTAGGTTGTAGTGAGGTAGGGTCAGTCTCTTCTCTACTGTTTCAGGTGATAGGAAGAGAGGAAATGGTCTGAAACTGTGCCAGGGGAGATTTAGTTTGGATATTGAGAACAGGTTGTTTTTTTTTTTTTTTCTTATGGAAAGAGTGGTCAGGCTCTTTGCCAAGTCACCATCCCCGGAGCTATTAAAAAAATATGTGGACATGGCACTTCAGGACATGGTTTAATGGCCATGGTGGTGGTAGTTTGATGGTTGTACTTGGTGATCTTAGAGGTCTTTTCCGACCAAAACTGTTCTCTCTTTGAGGAGACATCGAAGGAGCTGGGTCTCTTTAGTTTGGAGAAGAGGAGACTAAGGGGTGTCCTCATTCATGTTTATAAATATGTAAAGGGTGAGTGCCAAGAAGATGAAGCCATTCTTGGTGATGCTCAATGACAGCACAAGGGGCAATGCGTGGAAGTTGAGGGATAGGAAGTTCCATGTAACATTGAGACAGTTTTATGTTGCTATTAAAATGATCAGTGGAAAGAAAGACAAAGACAAGCAAAAAACAACCAAACAAAACCACCACTTTAAAACCTCTTCTTCACAAGTTAGAATCCATAGACTTGCAAAATTTTTTCAACTGGAAAAAAACCTTAAAGATCATCAACAGTTAACTTAGTACTGCCAAGTTCACTATTCAATCATGTCTGTAAGTGTCACATATACGTCTTTAAATATCTTCAAGGATTGTGACTCAGCCACTTCCATGTGCATTCTGTTGCAATGTTTAATAACCCTTTGGGGGAAAAAAATAAATCTCCAGTTCAATCTAAAACACCTCAGGCACGATTTGAGTAAATTTCCTGTCATGGTTGTTGCTTGTGAGAAAAAAAAATCTGCACTTGCCTTGCTCCATCCATCTTTCAGGTAGTTGTAGAGAGTGATAAAGTCTCCCCTCAGCCTCCTTTTCTCTAGGCTTGCATGCCTGAAGTCAAAACTGAGGCCATGCCAGAATATAGAAGCTTATAATGTACCTACTTTGTAATTATTGTAATTTTTGTAATTAAATGTTTACTGAAGTAATAGACAGAAAGCTTATAGGAACTGAAAATAGTGCAATCTCACTCCTAGGCTGTGTGCTGAAGCCAGTAATTTATGATTCAGGACAGGACTCCAAACAGATTCTTTTGGAACTCCACTTGTAACCAGTTTTCTGCACTGGTGATATTAATTATTACCCTTGCTTACTTCTTTCAAAGTAATCATTTCCTATTACCCCACAAGACTTTAGTTTTGTTTGTTTGTTTGTTTTCTTCCAAATTTTCTAGTTTTCAGAGGAATAATTGGCTTAAGATCATGTGGTGGGTTTCAATACAAGTTTTTGCCTTAACAGTGCTATTTTTTTGTAGAAAATGCTGAGGACAGAGTAGATGATGGGAGATTGAATGTAGATGATTATGAATCTCTGGGGGTGTATAGATATTAGTGCAGATACTGCTTTTCCATGGAGAAAGCATGAATCACTGTGAATAAACCTAAAGCTGTAACTTACTTTCTTATTTAGTCTTGTTTTCTTTCTTCTCATTTTCCTTACTTTTATTAATTCTAGCTACCTTGTATGTTTGTTAGCTGAAAAATAATTGGTTTAGACTTTTAAGTTGCTTTATGTATCTTTGTGTATAGCTAAAGATATGATAACTCAATAATGGACTGTGATTTTCTTTCATCCTGAAACTCAGCTAAAAACATATTACAATATTACAAATGTTACAGTTGATAAGCTGGTCCTAAAATAAGTTCTTCATTTTTACATTAAAGATTTCTATTTTAAGAATGGGAAAACCACATGTTAAATCTTCTATGTTAATTATGATTTCAATGATCCATAGTTTTATTGAAAAGATTTATTAGTCTTCCACAAACATATCATCATGTTTTTATTTGCACTAATATAGTCTTTCTTAAATTTGTTACAGCAAGCAGCTTCTCCCAATAATAATTAGTGTTTATATCTAAGGCTAACTCCAAAAATATTTTATGCTCTAAATATCAATTATGCTCCCATGCAAAATACAGTTCTTAAGTCCTCTGGCAATTTTTAATACTGGGTACAGGTACATGGATAAGCCCTTATAAAATGAGGTTGAAAATGCTCATGTTCAAATTTGTATCTTGTTTTGTGTCAAGATGATGAGAAAGCTTCCTCATGACCTTCTTAAATGAGTTCTCAGATGCATGCAGAGTACAAATTGCATGCCTTAGGAGAAAAAAAAAAACTTCAATGTCACTGCACAGTTCTGGATAAAGAAAATGTAAGGGAATGTGAATTCTTTAAATCTAAAAGGGATTCAATATGGCATAAAATGCAAGGTCTGGATGTTGAATAAGGGTACTTGACTTGATGTCAACACAAAGCTCTAATTCAATCAATTCAAGGCATCAGTGTTGGCACAGCATAGTTTTAGTATCACAACTGATTATTGTTAAGCACAACATCACAAAAGGCTTATTTACTTAAGCTTCTAACTACGATCAAAATTCATTCTTATATGCCAGCTGTGGAATAATACGATATCCATAAACCTACCATGATGAAGCAGATTAATGGAACTATGACCAGCATTAATTTTATCAGGTGACATCATTTATATTATTTTTATAGAGAAGTCTTAAGTGAAAAAAAATCTACCATAGTATTCTTTCCTAATGTATATAAACAAGCAAAATAAATTTACATGATGGTTTTGCTCTGCTTAATAATTTTTTGTAATAGGAAGGTGTATGCCTCATGTTACTTCAGGATTTAGAAAGTACTGTTACAAAAATGGTTTGTATTATGTCTTCAGTACCTCCCTAAGAATAATGTGTTTCCTTTGGGTCATTCATAGCATCTGTTAACATACAATACCACATGGTGCATTCATATAATAATTTTATATTAATTTCAGTCATAGGAATTAAAATACTGTCATGTCACATTTGGAAATGATCATGTGATGAGACTGTTCGTCCATTTCTCCAGATTGCTAGCCCTAAGGTTCTTGTGTGATCAAACTAATTTTGAAATTAAATAACTGTATCTCTGAGATGTTTTTGCTTTTCATGGTATGCATTCATAGGTTTATGCAAATGGCCTCCCTAGTTACATTGCTTAGAAATGTAAACCAACAAAAAAAGAAGCTATTACATTCCTTTTTCTTATAGACTTAAAACTATTTTGCTTTCCATATAAGCTATAGGGTAGTGCAACACCAGCATAATTATACCATGTAAAGACATAAAATATAAATAATGTTATATATGTAGCCAATATAGTTACATATGTAGCTAATAAAATAAGAAACATGGTGCTAATTAAACATTTCGAAGATATTTTCAGGCATAACAAATAAATGTGAATTATTGTAATGAACAGAACATGCATATAGACCAAAACTAAAGATGAAATTTATGCAGTATTTTGCAGTTTTGTTTGTGCTCTAAGAGAACAAATTGAATTTGTTTTTGTATCTAAGCTCTCCACAAGTAAACATAAAGAGGTGTATATTCAAATTAAAATCAAGAAGGAAAGAAATAAATTTCCCAAGCAAAACAAAATTTATAAAAAATGAAAAAAATACTAAAAATTCACTATGAAAAATAAAATGACACAATTTAGTTAATAAATCTGCTTGTTTAAATGTAGGAGTGTCCTGGAAGGGGCATTAAGGAACCAGCTAAACCTGTTTGGCCACTGCCTTTTCTCTTCCCTCCCCATTGCAGGGTCCAGGTTTGAGGTCGAGGAGCCAACAGGCAGACGCTGTTGAGGCTGCCTGCGCGGGGGGGTGGAAACTGGATCCCGTGCCTCACGTTTCACACAGACAACTGCACGTGTCAGAGGCTAGTCGAGAAGGCGTGTGCAGTTTGCCTGCCATACAGCACTTTGAACTGATTGGCGATATTTGAAAAGGTAATCTGCCATTGGGCTGTTCAGTTTTCAAAAGGGTAATTTATAGGGGGTGATTGGAGAGCTCACGCCCTGTTTGTTAGCAGGATTCAAGGCAGCGACAAGCACCCACTTCGTGCCTGCCTTCAGGACGATTACCTGCTTTTGTCCTAGTAGCAGTGTGTTGGGTCCTGGGCCACACCACAGCAGCGTGCTCTCTTTCTCTCCCTCACTTCTTCCAATTTTGAGATTCATTTTTGGATTATCCCTGCCCTTTGGATTACAAATTGCAGCTCCGTGTATCTCTTCATTTGGCAAAGGTTTTGGTGACTAGAAGCTCAGTGGTTCGTGAGTAACTAAAGCTAATTAACTTGGTTATTTCTAAAGTTCACAGACTGTTTCTCTGTAGCTTAACTCCACAGCAAGACCGAGGGGGTCTGTCCTGCTCCCGAGGTGGTATTGCTGTTTGTTTTCGCGTTATAAGAGTTTCCAGTCTGTTCCTCTGTATTCCAAGTTTCTGATTTTTCTAGACTGTTATTCCATTGTTCATTAGTGCCCTCTCTGAACCAAGAACCATTTGAATTATAGTTACAGCGTCTGGGAAGATAATGGACAAAGGAGCAAGCCATGAGTACCTGACTAATTTGCTACAAAATCCCCCCTGTGGAAAAATCCAGATCTTAGCAGGTTTATTTCCAAAATGAATCGCTTTATTGGAAATACTCAGATTTCTGCTTAAATCATTCAATTGTCTTCATATGTGGAATATATTAAGAACAACCGAATAACAGAACCTGTAAATATACTTTGTAAATAATTTACAGTGGTGTCTGAAGATACCACTGCTAGAAATATAAAATATATAAAATATATAATATAAATATATATTTAAATATAAATATATATGTATGATATAAAATATATAAATATATATTACAGGTGGTAATTATTTCTCCTGTTCTTTCTTTGTTCTCTCCCCCTTTATTTCTTTCTCTCTGTGTTCTGTTTGCTCCATTCTCTCTCTTTAATAAATAATTTCGTCTTGATATATAACATAATTTGTGTCTTAATATCACTGATGGGAATGTTCTTTTGAACGTTCTTGAACATTCAGAAGTGGATCAAGACAGCAGGGAACGAAGAAGTAAGAAAAAGAAACTGACTGAACAGTTGTCTCTTAGCCTGGTGTCAGTGGCAGAATTCTGGAGTTATTGATTGTGGGTCAGTTTACATGAAACCATGAGGTACACCTGTCACACAGCAGGAAAAAGATCTTTTCACTGGAGTTTGCAGGGCTTATTAAAAGAGCTTTAAATTCGTTTTGAAAGGAGTAAGGGAATAAAGCCAGGGGCACTAGATAAAAGTCTGAGAATAGCACACTAGTATTTGGGGGATGGTGCACAATCAAGTCCCTTTGGTCTATCATCTCAGTGGAGGAAGGAAATGAAGATCCATGCAACAACAAAGGCATAAAGGATATTGACATGTTAGAAACTATGGAAGTGTCTGGGAATGGTCAGGTAGGAGTTAGGGCTCCTCCCTCCAAAAAGGTAGTGGGATAAATAGCCCAAGTGAAGTATGTCTACACCAATGTAGAGTCCCAGGTGGAAGGAAGTGCTACAGTACAATTTAAGCGGTATTACCTTAAGAAAGGGCAATACAGATCGTAGAATCATAGAATGTTAGAGACTGGAAGGGACTTCCAGAGATCATCAAGTCCCCCTGCCGTAGCAGGATTGCCTAGGCTAGTCTGCTCAGGAGAGAAGGAGACTTCCACAACCCCTCTGGGCAGCCTCTTGCAGTGCTCCATCACTCTCACTGTAAAGTTTCTCCTCATGCTGAGGTGAAAATTTCTGTGTTCAAGTTTGTATCCATTGTTTCTTGTCTTGTTACTGCACACCACCAATATTCAAGGATGTTCAATAAAGAAATTAAAGAAAAAAATAATCTTTTTAATCTTACAATTTTAAAACAGGTTAAATAAAAATATTTCAGGTCCTCACATGTTAGAACTGGGGACCTCTCCCTCTCCCTCCTGCCCATTTCATGGGGTCTATATGGTTCATGTGTTGGTGCGTGACCTCATCTAAATTTAATTTCATTTAATTTTTTTTCTCCCGAGTTGAATCATTCCTTGTTTATAGAACATATAAATCAGATTTTCATACAAAAGAAGAATCATAGAATGGTTTGAGTTGGAAGGGCCTTTAAAGGTCATCTAGTTCCAACCCTTCTGCCATTGTCAGGGACATCTTCCACTAGATCAGGTTATTCAAGGCGCTGTGCAGCCTGGCCTTGATCACCTCCAAGGAGGGTGCATCCACAGTTTCCATGGGCAACCTGATCCAGTGTCTCAACACTCTCACTGAAAGAATCTCTTCCAAATATCCAGCCTAATCCAGCATGCAAAGTAACTGTGGATAGACATGGACAGACATTGAGTTATCAGGGAGTTTTTAAAATATTGCTCTCCTACATTTTGTACTTAACAAGTATATGCCTTTCAATTTGCTTTGATTTGTTCAGCTCAGATATAAAAAGCAAAAAATCAATAAAACCTCTCCTAAATAACCTGGTTATATAAATATCAACGAAAGTGTAAGATTAGATATGTCACGGATTATTTCTGATGCTCAGTTAAATGTTTGTTTCTCACTCAGAATGGCATCAATTTCAGCTGGTGATCCACTAGATGAAATTACAAAAAATGCTACAGGAAGCTTATTAATGTTCTTGAAAAAATTTCTGAAGTTATATGAAGTTAAGAATGGAGTGACTCACTGTGTAGCTTGAAGTGAGTTAAAATTCTGAACATAACATGTTTAATTATGTAAATACAAAATCAAAGTCCCATATTTCAATATCCCTTAATTAATTCCATAGAAATAATGATAGTTCTAGTGCAATTACCCTTTCCTGTTAGTCTGTCTTCTTCTTGGCTCCTGTGTATCTGATTGCTCTCTTTCATTCAACTGTATGTTAGCGTTCACTAGATAGCAAAAACGGAGTGTTGTGGTGGTTTGCCCCTGTCTGGGGGCCAAATGTGCACCAAAGCCTCCCTATCACTCCCCTTCTTAGATGGACAGGGAAGAGAGGAAAATATAACAAAACACTGATAATAAAGTAGAAGCAATTTTAATAATGCTAACCACAGGCAAAGACTGCATGTGGAAGCAAAAGCAATGAGAGATATTATTCTCTACTTCCCATCAGCAGACAATCTTCAGTCACTCCCAGGAAGCAGAGCTCTAACACACATAGCAGTTTCTCTGGAGGACAGATGCCATAGAAAAATATCACTCCACTTCCTTCTTTCACTTAGTAGACATATATGTGAGCTGGCATCCTATGGTGTGGAATACCTCTTTGGCCAGTTTGGGTCAGCTGGCCTGGCTGTGTCTCCTCTCAAGACCTTGCCCACCCCTCAGTGTACTCTTGGGATAGGGAAATGTTGGAAAAGGACAGCCTGGGTACTTTCTCAGCAGCAGCCAAAACACTAGTGTGTTATCAACATCCAGCTACAGCACTGCAAAACACATCACTAGAAAGATTCTCTGAGGAGGGTTAACTCCAGCTCAGCCAAACCCAATACAAGTGTTTAAGCAAACAAGTAAAACAGATTAAAGATTATATCACTTACGCTAAGTTCATTTTTATGCCATTGCTAGGACAACTGGTAGTAAATTAACAAAGCAAAAGTTTACAGTGACTTAGAGTTAAGGATAAAATTCTACAAATTAACCAATGATATGAACATCAACAGCCACAATTTCATAGCAGTTTCTGAATGAGCTTCAGTTAAATGAATGTAAAATATCTTACATATACTGGTGTGTTCATACAATTAATAAGATAAAAAAGGCCATAATTGATATTTCTACTACAGAAAATTATCTCAGAATGCCCCTTTTTTGCAATAAAGACAGACTCAGTGCTATTGACTAAATTGAACCAATCTGGGATAGTTGTAGGAGTTTCAGGAATTTATATGTTTCAGTATAAATATTTGAGAAAGTAAGTATTGCCTTTCTGAGAGACAGCAACAGCGGCTGCGGCACTACAGAGCTCTAGCTGGGAGGCACTCTATATTGGCTTTAATTTTAGGTAAGCTGAGCTGACAACAGAGGAGGACTGGAGAGAGACAGGGAAGGGGGCAGGGTCTGCTCATGACAGTAACACAGCTGGGGGATATTACCGGGTTACCATGCACGGGATTAAAAGAAAAAGGAAAAAAAACACATTAAAGTATAATGGTCTCCACTCGGCAGAAGAAGACCGTGCTCCTGATCCCAGCCAAAATGGAGGTGGGAATCCATACAGAGTTCCCACAGAAGGAAGCGATTATGCAGGTTGCAGGCTGCAGGGACACAGCTGTCCGGAACTTTGACTGCAGGAAATGTCTGAGCCTGCTGGTAATAGCAGAGGATGGTGAAAAAAAAACCTGCAAGCAGTGTGAGCAGGTGAATGATCTGCTCTGTATAGTGGCAGAGCTTAAGGAACAGGTAGAAAGACTAAAGAGCATTTGGGAGAGTGAAAGGGAAATACACTGGTGGAGTTACACACTTCCTGTTTTGAAACGCTCACCAGAAGTCCAAGGGGCCTCATGCTTTTTATCATCAGGCAAAAGGAGGAGATCTAGTACATGAGGGGGAATGGAAATGGGTCTCTTCCAGAGGAAGTAATAAAATTCCCTCCTGCCCTCCATCACCTTTTCAGGTGCCACTTCAGAACAGGTACAAGGCCCTGGATCCAGAGGGTCAGGCAGATGAGAGTGAAGAACATAATTTGTCTTCAGAGCCTCTCAATTACACTTTGTCTATCAGGCAGATTGTAAAGGGGAGGAATTAAGAAATAATTGCCCTTTACTAAAAAACAATATGGCAAATGTGTATTAATAAAAATGCTAGTAACCCTTTATTAATATCAAAATTGCCAAAACTTGTTAAATAGGATCATTGTACGGTTGGAATATATATTTACAATGGGAACATATAGTCTTTGGGAAAATATAACAATTCTATGCAAACTGGAAGAAAACAACTTGGAAAGAGAAGCTAATGTGTAGCTGCCCAATGGAAAGGCGTTCTGCCAGGCTATAACCATAAAAGGCAGAAACAAAGGCCTTGTTTCTGCGGGAGCAGTGGTCAGCGTATGTGCTCTTATCCCAGGTAAACAACTTGTTTACCAGACAGGCAGGGGTCCTGTCCCTTTGTTCTTTTTCCCACATTGCCCTGACTTTCTGCAGGAAGGAGGGCAGAGAGATGTCTAGACATCTTAAGGGCTGTCCAGGTTTGTACTGGGCCATGTCATGGCCCTGCCATGACAGAGATCACAACCTCTGGTATTAAAAATAAAAGGGTAGTAGTAATAAGTGACTCCCTTCTGAGGGGAACAGAGGGCCCTGTATGATGACCAGCCCTTGTTCTTTTAGGTGACTTTAACCTGCAAGATATTTGCTGGAAATTTAACACAGCAGAGAGGAGGCAGTCTAGAAAGTTCTTAGAGTGTATGGAAAATAGCTTCTTGTCACAGCTGGTGTGTGAACCTAACAGGGGTGAGGCTCAGCTCAACCCACAGTTTACAAATAGAGAAGGGCTGGTGGAAGATGCAGTGGTTGGAGGTTGTCTGTGGTGCAGTGAGCATGGAATAATAGAGATTTCAATATACAGTGAAATTAGGAGGGATATCAACAAAACCTCCATGCTGGACTTCCAGAGGGTAGATTAAGCTCATACAAGGGACTAACTCAGAGAGTACCTTGGGAAACAGCCCTTAAAAACAAAGGGGTCCAGGAAGGTTGGACCTACAAGAAAGAAATCTGTGATGATATGGCCTTTATTTGAAAGACCAGTGTCTACAGAGTAAGAAAAAAATAAAAATGTATGGAACGTATATGATAATATTGTAGTCATTGGCAAGAAGAACAGTGAGAAAGAACAAAGAAAAAACTGACACTATAAAAGCATGAAGAAATAGAACATCTGTCCAGCATGCTTAATATGCATGCTGTTATGTACATATCACAGAATCACAGAATCACAGAATTAACCAGGTTGGAAAAGACCTTCAAGATCATCTAGTCCAACCTATCACCCAACACCATCTAATCAACTAAACCATGGCACTAAGTGCCTCATCCAGTCTTTTTTTAAACAATTCCAGGGTGACTCCACCACCTTCCCAACCAGCCCATGCCAATGGGCAATCACTCTCTGTGAAGAATTTCTTCCTAACATCCAGCCTAAACCTCCCCTGGTGCAGCTTGAGACTGTGTCCTTTCATTCTGTCACTGGTTGCCTGGAAGAAGAGACCAACCCCCATCTGGCTATAATCACCCTTCAGGCAGTTGTAGACAGCAATAAGGTCTCTGCTGAGCCTCCTCTTCTCCAGGCTAAACAACCCCAGCTCCCTCAGCCTCTCCTCATAGG
The DNA here is from genome assembly GCF_027791375.1 of Indicator indicator. Classification (NCBI taxonomy): domain Eukaryota; kingdom Metazoa; phylum Chordata; class Aves; order Piciformes; family Indicatoridae; genus Indicator; species Indicator indicator. The sequence goes on along the minus strand of NC_072010.1, from coordinate 51,820,415 downwards.
ACTTGTGCTCCAGACCCCTCACCAGCTTTGTTGCCCTTTTCTGGACACATTCAAGCAACTCGACATCTTTCTTGAACTGAGGGGCCCAGAACTGGACACAGTGCTCAAGGTGTGGCCTAACCAGTGCTGAGTCCAGGGGCAGAATGACTTCCTTGCTCCTGCTGGTCACACTATTCCTGATGCAGGCCAGGATGCCATTGGCCTTCTTGGCCACCTGGGCACACTGCTGGCTCATGTTCAGCCTACTGTCAACCAGTACCCCCAGTTCCCTTTCTGCCTGGTTGCTCTCCAGCCACTCTGTGCCCAGCCTGTAGCGCTGCATGGGGTTGTTGTGGCCAATGTGTAGAACCTGGCACTTGGACATGTTAAATCTCATTCCATTAGACTCTGCCCATCTGACCAGCTGGAAACATATACGTATGTATATGTTCACATATGTGTAGATATATATGGAATATAAATGCTATTAAGAAGATAGATCAATTTGTTTATATATATTAACATATTTTATATTACTCTGTTTCTTTAGGAAACATGACTGTTCCTTGAATGGTATACTCAAGTATACAGAACTAAAGGCACCGTTTATTGCTTAGGACCACTCTCATAAATAGCAATGATGAATCCTCAAATAAGCTTTTTTCAGGGTTCAGCTATGCAAAATGGATAATAGTTTATGAATATCTCTTTAAAAAATAAAACCAAACAAGCAGAAAACCATTCAACCAAACTCTCTAAACCAACCCCTCTACACCCTTCCCCCCCAAAAAAAAATTGTTGTACAGATGTTGTAGGACAGAAGCATCTTTATTAGACTGGTCTATCTGTGTTAAATCTATTTTACTTCCTCCACCCACACCCACTACTGTCCTCACACTCCAGTTGTAAATCCAAAACTATATGTTGTCACAGAAGTCATTAAAGCAATTTTAAATTAAATCACATATTTGACAAACAGTTGCACTGTGACTGGAATGGCGTGCTTAATTGTTTTGAGTGAGTTAAAATTCCAGATACAGCATTTTCAGTAGCATGCAGCTTAGGCAGCATTTTCTTAGACACCTACATAAATAAGATTGAACCCTTTACAATGTGGGTGGTTACTGATGAGCAACACAAGTCTCTGAAAACTTTAGCCAATTTTTTAATTGTGCTAAATTTCCAGAATGTAGAAAGATGTGCTGTGTATTTTTACATAAAGACTTTTAAAGGTTGTTTAAAAGGTAATGTTCCGCTCCAGAAAGGTTTGAAAAGAACCTTTCAAATTCAGAACTTTAATCTTTCACCACTGTGAGATAAAATCTAATGGGTTTTACTATCAGAGAGAGAAGACTGTGACTATTTCTTACATTCATATAGGGAGGGAAAAAAAAGCTGAAGATTACATTTTACTAAACAGAGGGATCTAATTTTTCATTCATTTTCTTTTTTTTTTTTTCCCATTCATGCATTTAAGCTCTGAATCTTAAAAGACAAGGACAACAACAAAGCAACCAAACAACCGAAAGATCTTAATTTTGCCTGCTTGTGTAGTTCTTTTATGTACTGTTTCACAGACAATAACCTTCCTTAAACTTTTTTTTGTTCATTTCTTCTACTACACATCATTTCCTCAAGACAGTCTTTGTTGTTACATTTCCCTGTTGGACATGCCAAACACATGACAAAGTGTTTCAGAATGAAGTCATAACTACTATTAATTAAACTAAATCAGTAACTAGAGGAGGAAATTCTGATAAAGCTAAACTTTACAAGCTCTTACCAGTTGCCACTTTCTAATGAACTGATTCCTCACTCTTGTTCTTCACCACAATGGGAAAACTTACTTGAAGGTCCAAATGTTAGCAACAAATGGTCTATGATATCAGGAGTAAATAAATATAAATTTGAAACACCATAAGAATTTCACAATACTTTTGTGCAAATTGTTTTTTGTATATGTATTATTCCATTTTAGTAGTGTAACTTCTATGGCTTCAAACTGTTGCTATCATTAGATTTTATCTTACAAAACAATGTAATTTCATAGAATCATAGAATCAGTCAGGATTAGATAGGGACCACAAGGATAATCTAGTTCCAACCTCCCTGCCATGGGCAGGGACACCCCACACTAGATCAAGCTGGCTAGAACCTCATCCAGCCTTGCTTTAAACACAAAACAAAAATTGCTGCTATTTGAATAACAGTATCTGTTACAGGCAAGAAATTTGAATATTTCTTAATAATTTCTGGAATTACAATAAGACTTTATGCTTTTCCCTCCTAGTGATGTGAGACAATACAATTTTGGCAATGGTTAAATTAATATGGGGCATATAATTGTGGTGAAGATGGGTATGTTTCTTCTGTATTCCTAATATTATTTCTTTGGTTTCCTAGTTCCACTATTCAGAAGTACCAGAAATACATGTGTAACAAGAGTGTAGCTTTATTGTACAGAAATATCAGCAAATAAAACCTGAGTGAAATGGAGAGCCAGAACACAGGAACATGATGAAAAAGAGCTTCATATTGCTCTGTAACAATAAAGCACCTTTGAGAAGTTGCCAGAAGAGCTTGCAAACCGTGGCATAAATATCTCTGTCCTTACTGCAAGGTTAACACAGAAATGGCAGAAACACAGTATGCATGTCAGTGAATAAACTGGCCTTGGCTAACAGAATTTGTTTAAAGCTTTACTGAAGTGCTTTAGAAGCTAATAAACTATGACTAAACTATGTGATGTCTACAGTGTAGGTATGTATATGTAATACCAGGGGAAAATAATCGTAGTTCTTGTCTTATCACTTGCTCTGTTCATTAATTTATACTAATACTGCAGTTTCAGAGATGCAACAAGCATTGGAGTTTTTGGGCTGGGTTAGGATGAGAGAGTTGAAAACTAATTGTGGATTGTTTTTACAGCTGTAGTTTTTCCACTTATTCTGGTTAAACATAACAACATCTAATTCCATAATCTTGTAATTGGTTTTGCCTTAGATTATCCTGCTTTGACAGGGAGGTTGGACTGCATGATCTCTAGAGGTCCCTTTCAATTCCTAACATTCTGTGACTATGATTCTATGATCTTTTATTTAACAATCGTATGGAAAGTAAGTTTTTGAAAAGGAGGATACAATTCACTCTGCAGGTAAGTAGGTGAGATCTATTTCCATACAAATATCAGCATTCCAAGGAAAAAGTTACCTGTCCTTGCTGTTGAGGAGATGGCATTAAGGTGCTTGTCTTTATATCTATTTTTTAGATCTTTTCCTATTTAAACCTCCTTCAGCCAATTTATTTGTTCTTCAAAGTAGTTTTCCATTTATGGGTCTCTTACACCAGAAGGTCTTACTCTTTTCAGAGCTTATTTAATGGCCAGTGTCTTTCTGTGGTGTTTCTTCAGGTGTAGACACCATCTCTGTAAACTTTCTTTGAAATTACTTTGTCACAGAAAGTCTTTGGTTACAGAACAGAAAAGGAAATAGTATCACTTTAAAAAGGGAGATAAAGAAATCTGTAATACATGAGTAAAGGAGTTGTGTAGGATGGGTGAAAAAGCAGAACAGAGCAGAGGGTGAAAAGGGCTAGGAAATATGGTGGTTTACAAGGAGATACCAATGAGGGCAGTAGCACTGTAAGAGTGAGATAATTTACACCTCTTTGGAACTTTCATGAAGTGTCATCCATAAAAATTTGATGGGGGAAAAAAAAATTCTTCATGAATATCTGCAATTCTGTGAGATCCAAAAATCCATTCCCTTTGCCTGAAATCCGGAGCTTATTTGTTGTTTAATCTTGAATTGGACACATTACCATCTTAAATGCAAACTGACAAATGCCACGAAATAATATAGCAGAAAACTTTCATTTGGGGCCATCTATGCCGGTGGACATTTGGCAACAGTAAGTCATGTCATAAAATATGATCCAAATGCATTCAGATAGTATTTCTTCTTACAGCCATCTTCTTATGCCTGTAAGACAAAATTTAAATCAATGTGGTAGGAGAGAAAAATATTGCAAAGTTTGATTGGAATATTCCCAGTGTTTTCAATAAGAAAACTAAATTCTACATGTATTACAGCATGTGGGTTTTCTGGGTATTTAAATATTAAAATATAATTGTTGCACTACCTAGATTACCTAGATTTTACGGTGCCCAAACCTGAGAAATTCATAATATATTTGAGTCACACCGATATACTAATAATCCTTCATTCTGCCACAAAAATTACAATTAAAATAAAACTTTAAGCAACATATAACTGAACATTTCAAACCCAAGAAATGTTTCATGTCAAGACAAATAATGATTTACAACATTATCTTAATAGAAAATACTAGCACAGTGATGACTTTCTTGTCGTCTTGAACAGAAACCACGATCATCTATTTAGAGTCCCAGCTCACTATAGGACAAATTACAAATAAAATACTTTTATAGATCTAAGCAGATGTGATAATAAAGTGAATGTTACTCAGAGATGTTCTCAGCTTCGGTTGAGAATATCTTTCAAGTCCCTTTCTAAATTTTGATTGTAATAGTGCTACCACTTTCCCAAACTGTATATTTGTGTATAGCTGCTACTTATATTTCTTTGCAGGCCTAATGGTGTTGGCATCTGAGAAAGATTTCTTTGAAAAGTAAGGTGAAATGAATCAAGTTCCACAAAGTAAACTGTGATCAGTTTTGTCAAAACATACATAGTCCTCAAGAAAAAAGAACATTCTGTCAAACATACATTTGCCATTCCTTCCATAACTCTCTACAGAAAATGAGCTGGCCTTAATTTACCCCGTGTTTTTTGAGATCAGGACTGCTTCCTGCAGAACCTACTATTGAGGAAGGAATCAATAAGAAGAGAAAGTCATGGGCTTGCTTTTTAGTCAATCTTAATGCTATCCAATGTCGAACGAATCATACTACTTAGTTGAGAATTTTTGCCCCATTGATCTTTAACTGAGTCTAGAATGGTGAGTTCAGGAATAAACTATCACATTGTGTATGCTAAACATGAAAAATTACACTCATTTTTTTCTGTCAGGAAATCACAGGAAACTTTTTGTCTTTTCAGTTCCTCATCTCTCAGCCCAAGGGAATCTCTGTTTTGTGTTTTCACAGAGATTTGTTACCTACTATTCAATGTAATTTCACTTTTAATTTTGGTTTTCTTTAACAGTTTTCAGGCAAAAGTATATTATCATTTAATAAAGTTTGTAAAATATTGAAAACAGATACTTGTGCTCTTTAGGTTTTCACTTTTTTACAGGCTTAAATATTGATATAAATTATAATGTTAGAGAGGTATTTTGCTTGTTGTTGTTGCTTTTTTCCATTTTGGTTATACAAAAATGAGATTTAGATGTTTGATGTACCATAGAAAATATCCTATTCTTTGAGCAACTCTAAATGCTGTCAAAGAAGCTACATGCTACAGGAAAATGAATCAAATGTCCTTCACTTTAGAGATAATCATATATGCTATCTATGACAGAAATAGATGTAGCAAATCATCAAAAAATTATGTTTTTTCTTTCCCATTAGAGGTTGAAAGTGGATCTTTAAGGAAAGCTATAAAAACATGACACAGATGTAAACTTACTTTCCCTGAAAAGATTTCCTGTTTTCAAAAAAAAAAAAAAAATCAGCTTTAGGAATTTCTTGTGTAGCAGCTGAGTTGGGTTGAGCAGCACAAAAACTTCAATTAACCCTTACGACTAGAGGAATAACTTACAGGCATACAGTAGTAGCTTGGGCATAAACAATTTGTTAATCACTGTGATAGCTGTGGAATATGGAAAAACTTCTCTATAAAAGATGAAAAATTGACTCCATCAGAGAGATATTTTAGAGGATACTTGTGGCAATTTTAGGGTGGGCCTAGGAAAATTTTCCACATATCTTGAACAGAAAAGTATTAGAATGCAAATAAATTACCATTGGATGTAAAAGGGAAAATAATGATAAGGTCTAAATAATTCCACTGATCTGATTGCTAACATAAAGTTAGTTGTGTAAACTCTTTCTCTTTTCAGTTTCTTTCACTCTAGCAGATACTAGCTGGTGCTTCTGCTGTCTTTCTGACCTTAGATGCCACCTTTTTTGTGGCTAAGTACTAACAGCTACTCTCTGCTCTTCTCTTTTACCTTGTATAGCGTGGGGGAAGGGAGCAGGGAGAGGGAAGCTATTAATAGTCTCCTGGTTTTGTCCAGGGGGGTTCTTGTGTTGTTTATAAGTTGTAAATATATGTAAATGTTGTATATTTTGTACCTATTCATTGCATTTCATGTTTTAGATTGTCGTTTTGCATCATTTGCTTTCCATCTGAGATAGTCTGGCAATTTTATTTTGGGGGGTAATTTCAACCCACCACAAGACTCAGGTATCAAAGAGAAAATTTGGAAAAGTAGTGTGAACACCTATGAGCTAGAGGCCTGAGCTAAGAAGTTAAGTGAACAGATTGATGGAAAGCAGACACATCTGCCTAAGGAAATGGCAGGTGACTCCTTCCTTCAAGGAAAGATTATCAATGACTGCTTAATGACCTGAGTGGAACTTATATGCTGTAATGAGGGTTCCTCACTGCTGCCCAAGAGGAGGAGCAGGTTGCATTGATTCTGACCCAGAGACTGTTTCATGTTGAGGAGTCAGTGATCCACAGAAGAGATAACCTGAGTAGGCACACATTCAATCTGATTTACAGGCTATGCTGTGCTGCACAAACCACGTGGCTACAAGATAGCCTCAACCAGATCGTTGTAACAGAGAAACCTACAGGAACCTCCCATTTGGTACCAATGATAACACCCCTTACAAGACTATGCTTTTACCTGAGTGACAAGAAGTTCTCATGTGAAAATCTGTTAAGAAGAGTTGTTCTCTTGCGTTGAAATTATATAGTAACTAGAATGATCAAAAGGGAGAGTTTCTTTCCGTGGACAGAATCTATGCAGCACACTATGGGAAAGTTCTTCTGGGCTCCGTCCAGCACTGCACATTTAGAGGATGCACATAGTTGGATGAAATCAATTTATGAGACTACTGTATACTGTGTCTCATAAGTAAACACCGATTTGGGAACATATTCAAGCCATAAGAAGCTTTCCAGCAAGTGAGACTAAAAGTAGTGTTGGTAACATTCTTAGTACCTGTCTAAACTGATGATGGAATGAAAAATGTATTTTGTACCTCCTCAGAATACAGAATTTTTTGAGAATTCATGGCAAAAGAATGCTGAAAAAATCCAAGACCAGTCACTAGGATAATGGAGCCAAAGATATTTTGGATAAAAAGGTCTAAGCCAAAGATATTTAGGATAAAAAGGTCTAACTCTATTAAAACATAAAACAAAATAAATAAAATAAAATAATTTTTAAAAGCAACAAAACCCAACAAACAAACATGGCAAAACAACAAGAAAATTAACAAATAATATTTAAAAAGCTATCTAATTAATGACATTGTTTTGATAACTTGTTAAATTTAATCCCCACATTGTCAATTTTTTCATGAACTGTGATGTTCTGAACCAAAAATTCTATCAGGTTTTGTTAGTTTTTTTACTTAGGGCTTTCTGTGTTTGTTTGATGTTTATTTTTTATTATTTTTTTAAACATGCCTGTTGCTGAATATGTAAGGGAATGCATGTGATAAAAGAGGAACAGGAATTCGTATGACTGATAGCAGCATTACTTTTGCCAAAATCAATTGCCTCTATTAAATTTCCTCTGTAATCTTTTAATAACAAATTAAAGAGTCTTAATCAATGGGTGGATCAGAAGCTAGTTTTAATACACACTGAAATTGTTTTCTTTAACTCATGGAGGTTTACCTGCAGGTCACATAGAACTAATAGAGCTGAGGAAGGGAAAATAAAAAAGTTATATATATTAAATGATGTTAGTTCTTGATCTTTAGTTATTCATAATTTTCTCAGGGTGGCAGTGAATGATTCTTAGTGAAGTCTTCTTAAGAAAAGAGCTAATTAATATAAAATACAATATTATGAGAAAAAGCATTGACAAAAAAAGAAAATAAAATATTATTTATTTCCTTTAAGATATAGTTCAAAAGTTGTTTACTTTGACATGAAACTGGAAGGTACTGATGCAGATTTTGCCTGCAAATACTAAAACTGATTTACCACTTTCTTGCCTTTTTAAATACAAAATTTCAAACAATAAAAAAGTACTAAAAATAAAAAGACATTATCTTCCATTTCAAAGGTATGTCCTGAAAATCATCAAAGTATGAAAAAACAGCATTTTTTAATATTTAAAGCACAGAAATTAAACCCCACATATAATAAAATCCATCTGTTCACTGGAATGTAGGTGTCCCATTGGAGCCCTAATGAAGTTTTAATCCTCTGTCTCATAGTACATAGTTCATGCTGTTCAATTGTATATAATTCAATTGGTGTTTGGGTGGTAAAAATATAGCTATGAAGAAGAGCTTTTTCGTCTCAGAGTAATGTTTCAACATTACGATTTCATAGAATAGAAAGACTTCACTTCTGAGTAATATCTACAGCTTACTTTGATCACTTTATTTCACATACACACACACAAATAATTTATACTCATATTTCAGCTTTTATTAAAAATTAGAGTTCTTGTTTCATTAAGCATTTCTCAGAGGAACAGAGTGCTGATTCATTCTCGTATCTCCACATATCAACTACTAGCACAATGGCAATGATGATACAACTCTGTCAAGTTTAGGTAATCACTGATAATATTTACTGATAACTAATAACACTAATATGGTTATATTAAGTGTTTCCAGTATGAAGCAAAAAACTCTGAAGGGATCTTTTGGATGGATTTTTTTGGATGAATCCATGGGACAAACTAGCTCCTGAATTTCCATCCTTCCTCTGCATGAAAGAAATAATATCTTTGTTCTTTTGTTAGGATGTCTACGACCTTTATCTCTACTAAAGAATTTTTAGATGTCAAGTTTGCCAATGACTCAAGGTCCCTCTCCAGAGGGACTTTAAGCTTGAGAGATGGACTCATGTATACCTCATGAGGTTCAACAAGGCCACGTGCAAGGTCCTGCACAAGGGTCAGGGCAATCCCAACCCCCCCTGTTTTGTATCATACCTGCCTGTCCATCAACTCAGGATGGGGATGGAGCCATATTGCCAGTGAAGACTGAGGTAAAAATGTTATTTGAGTACCTAAACCTTCTCTTTGTCTGTTGACACCAGATCTCCATTCTCACTCCTTTGAAGAGAAATGCTTTCTTTAAACTTTCTTTGCTGATTAATGTGACCGTAGAAACCTTTCTTGTTATTTTTTGAATTTTGTGACAGGTTCAGCTCTAGCTGTGCTTGACCTTCCTGACCTCATCTATACACAAGCAAGCAGTGTTCCTACATTCCTCCCAGGTTTCCAGTCCCTGCTTCCACTGTCTGTGCAGTTCCTATGGCTCTTTATTTTGACCAGCAGGTCTCCATACAGCCATGCCAGTATCTTCCCTTCCACACCTCATTTCTTACATACAGAAATTGAGAGGTCTTGCCTTCTAAGGATAATGCCCTGAAAGATCTACCAGCTATGCTCTGTTCCCCTGTCCTTGAGCATCTTTTCTAGTGGGGTCCTACTAATTCCCTAAGTTTGCCTTCCTAAAGGAATTTTGCCTACCTGTCTTACATTATCTCAGCTTCCTATTTGACATCAACATGACCTCAGTGCTTCTTGCTCAGTACAATTGGGTGTGTATTGTGAACACTTGAACGTGACCTGAATGTTGCAGCCAGGGAAAAAATGCCTATTATATTCATGGTTGTCAGGTTGTACATAGTAGAATAATACATGAATTAGATTTTCCAGAAGGCTAAGGTCATAGAGAGGGAACTATGACTTATGTTTGTCATCATGCTTTGGGATGCATCTGAATCTGTTTATCCAGTCAAATTATGTAAAGTATTTATCATGCTGTTTCTGTGTTACCTCATTTTCTGTACTAGTGTGGAATTCAGAAATATACTCAAATTGCAGATAAAATTTATTGTGTGAGACTTATTGCTAAAGGAACTGCAGCAGGGCTCTAAATTACTGTCACTGTTCCCTGGTGCAATTAATTTATTCATTTTCACTTGAATAAAGTGTGGAAATCTATAGTCCTTTTTTTTTTTTATTTCACATTTACTCAACTTCTTAGACACATTAGATCCTGAAGACACATAAAATTTTACTTTGTCTGGAGAAACAATGGATTGTTAAGAAGTCACACAAGGAAAGTCTTGCATTAAAAATATCTCGTATATCTTCAAATATGAATAACCCAGGAAAATTGAGACTGTTACATTTTTCTGATACCTCTGTCCCTTTCACGTCAGGATGTCTCACGTGATCAGCAACATCACATGCTGGTGATATGCAAGGAAAGAAGTGTACATATTTCATGTCTTTAATCACTGCTATTTTATTTTGGGAGCATGCTCTTTCAAATCAAGATAGCTGAGTACGAGAAATCTGTATGACTGTAGTGGTTTAACTGGATATAGAAAATATCATCCTTCATCATAACTCAGCATTCTTCACCATAACTCTGCTATTTCCAGAAAACTGCTCTATTTTGAAGAAGTTAACATTATATGAAAAATGGGAGCAATAGATGAGAAACTTACTGATGATATTGTTTGTGTTTTGTCCAAGAATAAATTATTTGTTTTGTTTGAGTAAGCAAGCAGTGGTCTGGTGCTTAACTGCCTACTGGGGTTAACCCAACAAATGAACTCTCATCAAAAGGCATGGTAACAACACTATGTTCAGAATACTGAAGCAAATGCTGTGCATTGAGACTTGGTAAGTCTTTTGGGTTAGCTCTCTCAGGGTAGCTCTTATTAAGTGTGATTTATGTAATTATATACAAGTAACACAATTATACCTTGAAATATTGTCAATGCTAACACAGTCAGTATTTTCCTTATTTAAAAAATATGATATTCTTTGTGAACTTTCTATGTTGTTTCAATTCAATGTCGTTTCTGTGAAAAAAAATCTAATCTTTTTGACTTGTATGTCATCATTCCAAATATTCACAGTTTGGTTGCAATAATGTGAAAATAAAAATGTACATTGAGAAAGTTATAAGCAATTGCTACAGAACTATGATGATTAAGTTCTTGACAAGTCACAAAGGAGTCAAGAAAAATATCAGGTTAGGTCAGGTCAATATTTCTTGGTGGTTCATTTGGGTTAATGAGGAATGAACAGAATGTGAAGAAGAGAACATTAATATTATATTGAGGTTAAGAACAAAAGGGGAAAAGAACTCTTCTGAAGATTATTATGATTAAAGACTGGGTATACAAAATTCTGTGACAAGCTTGCTTACTGCAGAGTAAAAAGCCAGCTGGTATAACTTACACCTTTGCCTAAAGGTGGTGCCTTAGGGTGGTGCTTCATGGCTTGAAGTCCAGATGGAGAGCAGTAACAAGTGGTGTCTCTCAGGGGTCTGTACTGGCACCTGTACTGTTTAAATATTTTTATCAATGACATAGACAGTGAGATCGAGTGCACCATCAGCAAGTTTGCATACCAGTGCCAGAAGGACAGCATGTCATCCAGAGGGATCTTGACGAGCTGGAAAAGTGGGCCCAGGTGAACCTCATGAAGTTCAAGAAGAGCAAGTACAGTATTCCGCACCTGGGCCAGAACAATCCTCACTATCAATACAGACTGGGGGTGAGGTGTTAGAAAGCAGCCCTGTGAAAATGGTCTTGGGGGTGATGAGATGCTAGGCACAAGTAGGCAGTGTGTGCTTGCAGCCCAGATGGCCAATCACATCCTGGGCTGCATCAAAAGATGCGTTGCCAGCAGATCCAGAGAGGTGATTCTGCCACTTTGCTCTGGTGAGACCTCACCTGGAGTACTGTGTACAGGCCTGGAGCCGTCAATATAGGAAGGACATGGACCTGGTGGAGCGGGTCCAGAGGAGGGCCATGAAAATGATCGGGGGTTGGAATGCCTGTGCTGTGAGGACAGGCTGAGGGAGCTGGGGGTGTTCATCCTGGAGAAGAGGAGGCTCCAGGGAGACCTAATAGCAGCCTTCCAATACCTGAAGGGGGCCTACTGGAAGGATGAGGAGAGACTGTTTACAAGGGTCTGTGGTGACAGGATGAGGGGCAATGGCTTCAAACTAGAGAAGGGCAGATTTAGACTGGATATCAGGAAGAAGTTCTTCACTATGAAGGTAGTGGAACCCAGGAACAGGTTGCTCAGGGAGGTAGTTGAGGCCCCTTCCCTGGAGATATTCAAGGTAAGACTTGATGAAGCCCTGGGCAACATGCTGTAGATTGGGATGTCCCTGCTGACTGGGCATGTCAGACTAGATGACCTTTGGAGGTCCCTTCTGGCCTGGACCATTCTATGATTCTATGATTCTAACATAAGTACACTGGTCTTGAATGGTGTAAGGTTTCCTGCCTAGCTTCCTTTACACATGTATTTATTAACATGGAATTTCATTCATCATCTTCTATGTTACTGCTTTAAAAATGTTTATACTTTTTTATTAGGAAAAGGGAGAAAAAAAAAGAAAAAAAGAGTTTTAATCTTTCCTTTTAATATCCTGTGTTGCAAGATCAAAGAGTACATGAACAATCTCTGAGAACGCTGGCATCGTGTCAATATCTCACGAGGACCAAGGCAAGGAGGAGCCTGTAAACATATACTCCTCAACTTTGAAATATTATTATAGCTTACTTCAAAACTTCTTGAAAAAGCTCTCCTCAAGTTAGCATATTATTATCAGTGCTCTGAATGCTAGTGTTTTAATCTGAGGTTATGGGGAAGTGTTGAAGGGAATTTGAACAAAGATATGTACTCCAGGATTGCAGGAGGATGATGACTGTATCACCTCTGGAGGTGCCTTACAACCTAAATTGTTCAATGGCCCTATGATAAATATCATCAGTAGTATATCGTCAACAGAAATCATGAATAATACTGACAAAACACTTCTGCTGTGCTCAAGGTCTCATTCAGTACATTTGGGATGTTGAGAGACTAGGAAATCCTAGGTTTTCTGTCCTTTCAGAAAAGACTAGAAAATCAAAGAAAAGAACTGGCATTAATATTTGAGTGTATTTTTTTTTTCTTTCATCTCAGTTTGGCACCAGTTTTCACCCAACATGTGTATCAGTTGAGCACCTACCTCTGCTGCTCTGCCTTCTCTTGATGCTGATGTTTGGAAATTCATTAAAAAAAAGTAGAAAGTCTCCGAACAGCAGACAGGTAGCCTGGACATTCATACCACTTCATTGTAATTGGCAGTTCATAGAATCATAGAATCAGTCAGGGTTGGAAGGGACCACAAGGATCATCCAGTTCCAACCCCCCTGCCATAGGCAGGGACACCTCACACTAGGTCAGCCTGGCCTTAAATACCTCCAGGGATGGGGCCCCAACCATCTCCCTGGACAACCCATTCCAGGGTCTCACCACTCTCATGGTGAAGAACTTCTTCCTCACTTCCAGCCTGAATCTCCCCACTTCCAGCTTTATTCCATTCCCCCTAGTCCTATCACTACCTGATATCCTAAAAAGTTCCTCGCCAGCTTTCTTGTAGGCCCCCTTCAGATATTGGAAGGCCACAATAAGGTTACCTTGGAGCCTTCTCTTCTCCAGACTGAACAGCCCCAACTCTTCCAGTGTGTGCCCATAGGAGAGGTGTTCCAGCCCTCTGATCATTCATTCCACTAGTCCTTCAGAGAAATTGGCTGGAGGGAATATGAGCTCTTTCCATACACTGAAGGAAACAAAAATAAAGTGATGTTAGCAAGTCTTTTTGTTGCTGTTCCAGCAGGGATCCTGCTTGACCATTCACTGATGTTTGTGGTGTTGGATGATTTGACATCTCCTGAAATTTCTTCCTGTCTTTTTCTCTGTTACAAAAAAGAAAATAAACTCTTTCTCCCGTCACATGTTTGTCTCACTAAGATATAGGTGATTTTTACTTTCTCAGTAAATGAAGTTTTGGGGTTTTTTTGTGTTTGTCATGTATTTCTGTTTTAAATGGAGATTTTTCACTGTTGTCCATTACCCTCTGCCTTCTTAGTAGGTACATTGTGTGGAGCAGTACAGAAGTGATCGAGGACTGCAAGACTTTGACCATCACAGGAACTGAGCAGTGAACAGCAGGTACTCATAACTTAAAATGTTGGGCATATAGCTGTTTTCCATGTTACACAAGCCATGTCACAGAATCATACATTAATTTGGATTGGAAGACATCTTTACAGGTCATCTAGTCAAACACTCCCTCACCAAAGGTACAGACTGCATGACCCTTCTGGGCAGCCTCCCTTGTGTTTGACCATTTTTCTGGTTAAAAATCTTTTCCTGCTAACTGAAATTTCCATTGTTACACTTTTGCTTCTTGTTCTTCTGCTGTGCACCTCTAAATATAGTAGCTTCATCTTCTTTATACGACAGATAGACAAATATCTTCTATTATATTTTGTTGAGCTTTTTTGAGTCTGAAGAAAATAATTTCCCAGAGTCTCTTCTGGTACACCAGGTACTTAACTCTTCAAGCTAGGCTACCAGACTCTCTGCTGAGCTCATTCTCATACATGAAAGCTTTTATTTCACTCAAAAGCCCAAATCTAGGCCCAGCTCTCCAGACTTGACATTACCAATGCTGACTAGAGGAGAAGAATCACCTCCTTTAACTTCACTATCATCAATCTTCCTAATACAGTCCAGAAAACTACTGGCCTTCTTTTATGTGGTGACATTGTCCTGATTCATGTTCAACTTGTTACCCACTACTGCCGGACCTACAGCAGGTGGGCTGTTCATGCATCTAGTATCAGGTCTATAGCCACAGCAATATCAGCTTACCTATTAAGAAGTAAGTACCACTGTTCCTAGCCCCTCGAGTCTCCAAGGATGGGCTAAAATGCAAGGGAATTCATCTCCTACCAAGTTTATTAATCTCTTGCTAATTTATCCATCACTATATGCAATACTACCAAAGGTTTAGGTTTCCTTCAGGGCACATCAACCTGTGGCAGTCTGGGTTCTGTGGGAGGCAGTGTGGAGTTTCTGGGCAACTGTGCGGAATATGTGGGCAGCAGTGTGAATATCTGCTCCACCATCGTCCTCCATGGGCTGCAGGATGATCTCTGCTCTGGTGTCTGGAAACATCTCCTGCCCCTCCTTCTTCACCAAGCTATGGTGTCTACAATTCTTTTTCTCTCACATACGCTCACTCCTCTCTCACACAGCTATGGCTCATTGTTCTTTGCTCCTTCTACATATGCTATCACAGAGCCACCACTAGCTTCACTGACGGGTTCAGCTTTGGACAGTAGAGATGGTCAGAGATGGCTGGAACTGGCTCTATCCAACATGAGGATAGCTTTTGGTGTCTTCTCACAGAAGCCACTCCTGCAGTCCCCCCAATGCCAAAATCTTGCCATGGTAAAGCCAGTACAGAGTGCAATTTCTGTCTCATACATTCCTGTATCATAAAGTGTGCAAGATTGTATATAGAAGATGACACAGCCTGCCTTATAGTGAAACAGGTCTTCCCCAGGTGAGGGGTACAATTTCAGACTTCTCAGATATTTTTGTATTCTATTCTTAGAAAGGGCTGAAATAATTATGAAAATCTTATATGATCCTTTTTATTTTTTTAATAGGGAACTCTTCACCCATCTTTTAATACATTTTTAATATAGCCTGTTGGGATTTTCTCAAAAATATTAAAACAAACCAGCAAGCAAACAAAAAAAAAACAAAAAACCCAATCATTTTATCACCATAACTGTTAGAACTCATTATGAATAAGGCTGCATTTTTTTCTATTCAGGTCTTCCAAACTAGTCTATTTCACAGAATCACAAAATTTTCAGTGTTGAAAGGGATCTCAAGGATCTCCTAGTTCTAACCCTCATGCCATGGGCAGGGACATTTTCCACCAGATCAGTTTGCCCAGAGATACATCCAACCTGGCCTTAAAAAATTCCAGGGATGGCGTTCCCACCACCTCTTTGTGTAACCTGTTCCAGCGTCTCCCGCCCTTGTGTTGAAGAATGTCTTCCTAACGTTTAATCTAAATCTACTCTCCTCTATCTTGAATCCATTCCCCCAATCCTATCACTACCCAACACCCTAAAAAGTCCTCACCATCTTTCTTGTAGGCCCCTTTCAGATACTGGAAGGCCACAGTAAGGTCTCCTTGGAGCCTTCTCTTCTCCAAACTGAAAAATCCCAACACTCTCATCCTGTCCTCATAGGAGAGGTGCTCCAGCCCTCTGATCATCCTCATGGCCCTTCTCTGGACATTACAGCACCTCCATATCCTTCTTGTAATAGAGGTTCCAGACTTGGACACAGTACTCCAGGTGGGGTCTCACAAGAGCGGTGTAGAGGAGGAGAATCACCTCCCTCGACCTGCTGGCCACACTTCTCTTGATGCAGCCCAGGATGTGATTTGCTTTCTGGGCTGCAAGTGCACACTGGTGACTCATATGGAGCTTCTCATCCACCAGCACCCCCAAGTCCTTTTCTTCAGGGCTGCTCTCAAACCAGTCACTGCCCAGCCTATACTTCCGGAAGGAGAGAACAAGACAAAGATACAGTTTATAATAAAGTAAAAAAAAGTACTGCATTTTCATTAGATACCATTTTATTATTATTCCTATTGGAAGAGAAACTCTGTTAAGATCTATAAGAATGTGCAGAGAATAATTTTCCCCTCTATAAAGCCTGTATCCACATTTTACATATTCATGTCGTGAAGGGGATTATTAATTACCCTTGCAATTATAATAAACGATATGGCAAATGGGTATTAATAAAAATATTAGTAACCCCTTATTAATGAAAATTGCCAAAACTCATTAAATAGGATCGTTGTAGATTTGGAATATATATTTACAATGGGAATATGCAGTCTTAGGGCAAAATACAAACAATTTTATGCAAACTAGGAGGCAATAACTTGGAAAGATGAAGTCTCTGAGAGCACACTGCGCTCAATCACAGCAGGGGGAGACTGCGTAAGAACCTTTAAACCCAAAGGGCAATGAATTAATTACTCACAGCTTGGTTTACCCACATGGGGGATGCTGCTGCTGCTGTGTTATCTTTGGGGCACTCTCCTATGGCGCTTGCACAGCAGATTGCCATCAAGGAGAGCTTACCGCACAGTCCCAGGCTGATCTGGCTTCAGCAGACGCTGGGCAGTTAACGACGCTTCTCACAGTAGGCGCTTGCTTGGTTCCTGGGTTAACTGAGGCATGGCACGATTCTAGTGGCAAGGGGAAGCAGGGTAGGTGGATCTGGCTTCTAGGCTTGTGGCTTCTCCAGCTTGCTGTGTATGGGCTCGTGGCCATATCCCAGGCTCTGGACCAGGCACTAGGACAGAGCAGGGCAACGCTAGGCAGCATATATGAGACGGGTCCAAGTAGGCTTGAAAGCAAGGCAAGGCTTAAGCAAGGCTTAAAGCAAAGTTTGAAGCAAGGCAAAGGTGACTACCAGGTCAGCCTCTATATACATATGGCCAGTGATCGTTTGGTCCAATGGGGCACTGAAGCTAACGTGTAGCTGCCCAAGCATTCTGCCAGGCTATAACCACAAAAGGCAGAAACAAAGGCCTTGTTTCTGGAGAAGCAGTGGTCAGCTTACATGCTGTCATCCAGGTAAACAACTTGTTTACCAGACAAGCAGGGGTCCTGTCCCCTTTGTTCTTTTTCCCATGTTACCCTGTCTTTTTGCAGGAAAGAGGGGAGAGAAAGGGACCTTGTTTAGGCATCTTAAGGCCTGTCTGGGTTTGTACTGGGCCATGTCATGGCCCTACCATGACAGTTCATCCATGACAGAAATGATGCAAGTCCATAGACTTGAAGAGGCAAGAACACTGGCTCTGGCCAGAAAAAGCAACTGACTCGTGATTCAAAGATTCAGGCTTCTTTTGTACAACAACAAATTACAGTTCATGGCTATAAATATTTATCTAATACAAAGTAAAATTTATTGATGTAGTTGTCATCTTGGAATGTACTGATGAGGATTACTCAAATAGTTAATGCTAATTGATGTTAATAATCCATTTCAGACAGACAACTTCCGCTAAGGTAAAACACTTTGAAGTAACAGTTAAATCAGCATTTGTATATTCACAGAAAGGAAGATCATTAACCACAAGAAATTCTGGTACACCACCTTTTGATACAGAATCCAGCAAAGGAAGATTATGGTGGTATGACTTCAGATTTTTTTTTTCTGCCAGAGACTACTCAGTGATAAAGGATCAATTACATAAAGGCAACAGTAGAATTGAAATGTTTAACTTAATAATTCCTTAAATTCAACAATTTAATTTCTCATCTTTAATGCAGAGTACATTAATTTTTATAAAAGATACTATGAAACTATTATAGTGCCTTTTATGCTTCATTTGAATTTTCTTATTCCAATTGTAATGATAGGATCATGGTGAGATTATTTGAAAGACAGAATAAGATTGTCTTAACCTTGAACTACAAAAGAGAGCAAGAAAATATTTATGTATAATTAATGTGAACAGGCATAATTTTATAAAAATTAAATTTATCAGTTGAATTCAGTATACATGTTGTGGAATAACTAGTACATGAATAACAAACAACAGATACCTGTTGAATACCGTTAAGAAAGTAGTTAACTAGGAATATTATTAACAAATAAAGCTACCTCCCCCTGTAAAAACAAACAAAACCCCACCCAAACCCAAAACTAACCAACCAACCAAACCCCCAAAACAATAATTAAGTCTCTTTCATTCATTAAAATCCACACAGACATATCTCTCCCTAGTGTTGCTGAATGCAAATGAGATAATGGCGGTGTGCTTAAGCTGAGTACTGCATTGTGCCTGAGGGAACTTAAAAAGATAACCATTAGAGACAGGCATGAGTGTCTGTATTTGTGTATGCTTTGTGGGAGAGTATTTGGTATGTGTAGTAGATACAAAAAATTCTCCTGCTTTGTCAGATACTTATTAATTCACTAGCCTACAGCAGGAAAATTTGCTAACAGCAGTTTTAGAACATGTGCTTAAGGTATTAATCTGTAAATTATGAGCACTGAATTCCAGATACTTTTCCATTGACCCTTTCTAACTCAGTCCAGTACCATAAGAACACATCTTCAATTGTCTAAGATATCCCATTGGCTTAATAAACATGACAGACCTCTGGAAGAATTGTGTCTTTCTGTAGTGACAGCTGTAAGAATATAAAATTACATCGACAGCTCTGTTTAGTAATCTGAATAACCCCATGTCTTAATACTGTTTAATAAATAAATAATTTAGATAAAATGTCCAAATAAGAGGGACTACAATCCAAAATACCTATACCTAATTTCTATATACCTAAACTGCCTAAATATTGAATTAAAGTTCTAACCTATATTAAGGCTTTAACCTACATTTTTGTCAAAAATTATTTCTCTCTCCCATGTATTTCTACCAAGAGAAGAGCCATGTAGTCTAGTTTATGTTACTTTTCCTGGGAAGAGATGTGAATGTGGTGGATTTTTTACTTTTTTTTTTTTTTCAAAGAAAGAAAGATACTGTAAAATTTTCTCATCAGTGGTGTTTTTGGATAAAAATACTTCTTTTCCCTCTGCTAGTCTCTACCTATACAGCTATGATGTAGAATAAATCTGAACACAGAGACTAAATGTACCACACCTAGGACCTACATTAGCCTGGCTTTTGAGGCTTGATTTGTCATAGTTTTTGTGAATTTTGGTCTCCATGGGAGAACAACATCCCCCCTAACTCTCTTTTAGATCTTGGCCAGCCAAGACATAATCATGAACTGAGTGTCTGGCTATTTGGCAGCACCAGGGCTCTGAATTTAAACCATCTTTCTTGCATACGCTGGAGACAGCTAGTAGACTAATCTTTGTTTTGAAGATTGTGATTTTGGTATCATCCGGAAATTCACAGATATGTCTGCATTGGAGGACCAAAGTGAGAGTGCTGTCTGCTGGAAGAAGATGTGTGCATCCACTTTTCAAATGCATATTCTAGGAAGCAAGCTGTTGGCCAGCATTGGCTGTGGCTGAAAAGACAAACAAAGAAATAACTTTGAGGGCATGAGTATCATAGAGTGTGGGCCCCATGGCTCCAAATGTAAGACCAACTTTCACCTTCCAAGCCACTAAAGCATTATAGGAAAAGTCCAAAAGAACTCAGAAGTCTAAAAATGAACATCCTATAAATTTACCATGGAATATTTTAAACATAAAATTTTGATCTTACTTTTGTCTATAAATATAGTTTCCCACTATTCAATATATCAAAAGTTGCCAGCGCTTTGGCAGAATTAAAGACCTAAATTCACCTGCAATTCATATACTTGAGACTGGATTCAAGTTGTATAATTCGTGTAATTTAGAAATTAGGGATAAAGGTCTAGGTTTAGACCTTTAGCCATGTCTATGTCCATATCTGAATGTGTATCTTTTATTATCAATGGAATTTTTAGTTTATGATATGTCTGGCAGATACAGATATGTCTGGCAGATACAGAGATTGGCATTAATAATATCTAAATGAAAGAGAACAGGTGGGAATAAAAAGCTCCTAGAAGTGTGGGACTTCAGAGAATTCTTGAAGTGCATGTTATCACTTAGTTTAGACATCTTCTGTTTAGTGTGCTAATAATTCTGAATCCGATAAGATCATCTTTTTCTTTGAGGATGCTTGGCTAATGCAGAATTCCGTAACTTAATTAGGTCATGTCTTAGGTTATGTTTCAGTCTGATTTTGGTCTCTGGAGGCTGTTTAACACACAGTAGAGAAACTACAAAATATACAGGCTGAGAAATATGTTGTGGTGGTATTTTTTTGTTGTTGTTTGATTGTTTGGGGTTTGTTGTTGTTTTTGTTGTTATTGTTCTTGTTTGGTTGGTTGGGTGTTTTTAATTAATTTTAGCTGAGGAAGTTTATCTTGAAGATAACCCATTGGAGTTTATTCATGGAACACAAAACAACTTATTTAAGAGTATAATTTCCAAGACTGTGCAGCACCTATCTGATTTTGGAGTACTGCAGAGGACAACAAAAATTTTGAAACTGTGCCCCTCTACCCAGCACTGATGAGGCCACACCTCAAGTAACATATCCAATTTTGGGTACCACAGTACAAGAAAGACACTGAAGTGCTGGAGTGGGTAATGATTCTAATGAGTGGTTTGGAGAGCATGTCTTATGACAAGAGGATGAGGGAGGTGGGACAGTTTACCCTAAAGAAGAGGAGGCTAAGGGGAGACCTTATTGCTCTCTACAGCTACCTGAAAGGAGGTCATAGTGAGTTTGGTGTTGGTATCCAGAGTAGCTCATGACAGGACAAGTGATGGCCTCAAGTTGCACCATGGGAGGTTTAGATTAGATATTGGAAAAAAATTCTTTTCTGAAAGAGTTGTCAGGCATTGGAAAAGGCTGACAGGGATGTGGTGGAGTCACCATTACTTGGAGGTGTTAAAAAAATTAGTAGATGTGGCACTTTGGGACATAGTTTAGTGGTCATGGAGGTGTTGGATAGAAGGTAGGACATGATAACCTTATAGGTCTTTTCCAACATTAATGATTCTATGATTCATTACCATACTTTAGGGGAAAAATAGTCAGTTTCAAAATCTCATCTGAAGAAGGATTCTTAATAACAGATTAATTAATTTGTGTTAATTAATTTCAGTCTTAAGAATGTACATTTTGAGTCTGAATTAGTTTATTTTTAATTTTGAGTCATTGTATCTTGTAATTCTTTTATCCCTATAATTAAATGGAAGAGGTATTTTTTATTAAATTTCCATTCATAAAGATATAATTTCAAATTCCTGCATATCTGTTCTAATTATTTTTATTCATACCTAAGATTTGTAAACTTTGATAAGCTGTGAATGGTCATGAATAAATTAGTGACATTTGTAAGATGTAAGCTGCAAAATTATTGTTCTGAACAGAAGAGTTTGTTGATTCTCATCCCTGAGAAGGTGCTAAAGGAAAGCAACAGGGTGGCTTGTAAATGAGACTGATTACAAGTGTTGGCAGATGGTAGAAGTCAATGAGAAGGCATTTGAAGTGTGTCACAGGTACACTAAAAGCAACATAGAGCAGGTCAAGGGAGGGAATTCTGCCCATCTACTCTTCTCCCACCCCACCTGGAGTACTGCATTAATCAGCAAGCAGCATTGTGAATAACTGTTATATTCCTAAAGTCTCTAGGAACTTTCTACCTTTTGTTAATGAGGTAACATACTGCTTTTGGATTTACCCTTTTCCAAATACTGTTCTCAAACCATTTGTAACCAGTCCTATTGTGAAGATAATTTCTCAGCTGAATACCAAACCTTTATAACCTTTATAACTTTTGTGTATAGTTACATGGCATGCCAAGCAAAATTAATAGATAATTTATATTCTTATTAGTTTCTCACCTTATTACCCTTTTATTTGTAACAGGGAGTTGGATCTGTTCAGAGTGGAGAAGAGAAGGTTCTAAAGAGATCTTAGAGCAGACTTCCAGAATGTGAAGGTGGACTACAGGAATAAAGGTGTGTGGTGATAGGACAAGGGGCAATGGTTTTAAACTAAAGCAGGGTAGATTCAAATTAGAGATTTTGAAGAAGTTCTTTACTATGACAGTGATGGGATGCTGGAACTGGTTGCCCAGAGAAGTTGTGGACACCTCATCCCTGGATGCGTTTAAGACCAGGAAGGATGAGGCTTTGAACAACTTGATCTAGTAGGAGGTGTCTCTGACTATGGCAGAGGGGATAGAACTCTGATATTTAGGGTTCCTTCTCTTTCAGGCCATTGCATGATTCTACTCAGTAAAACTGGGTTTTGAAAACGAGACTTTATTTTTTTCTTATTTTTTCTTAGCTTTTCATGTAAGTTCTCTCCTCAGAGAAATATGGCATATAAAGAATAGGGCTATCAGATTTTAGCATGGAACTGGGGTGATAGACATATTGTAGCATTATCACTTAACTGTATAGATTTGAGAACTGCAACAAAAATTTTGATTCATTGTTGCTTAAATCAAAATGAATATGTTAGATGTAAGAAAACTTAAACAGTAGAATATCTGGTTTGGGTTTTTTTAATTAAACTCAAAATTTCATTTTAAAAAATCATGTTGATAGTTTGTTTGGAGTTATTTCCTAGACATATAGCTTTAATGATGATCTATTACATTTACTTGTAATTTCAGAGTTAATCATTGCCTTATTGTGCCAGAAATAAATATCAGGACAACAGTTCTAAATCTGTTTCTGTAAGTTTTTATTATTAAAAACTATTTATTTGTTTTATTAGGCCCTCAGTGTTCTTCCAGTTTTATTAAAAATATGTGACAATACTTTGAAGAGTTTCTTGGCTGAACTATTTATGTGCAGTAAGCTACACATGTTGCTTTAAATAAATAAATGAATAAAACAACCCTTCGTTTTATACTTCTTTAAGCATTCTACTGCTTGAATAGATTTATTTGCTTTATAAGTGTTGACATAGTCAAGAAAAATACGAGATTAAATTCTAATTATTAACTAAGATTTAAGAAAAGTGATTGTAAAAATAATCTAGCTGACATATACAAAGACATGACTTGTTAGAAGAAAGAAAAATAATTTGTAAAATTAGTGACAGCACTTTTAATTAGCTTCCTGTAAAGAGCATGGGGCAGTGAAGAAAGACAGATCTCACACCTCAAGCTCAATGTATGAAAAAGGTGATGGCAGAATCAAGGATTAGGTGAACAAAAGCTCTCATCTATGTATAAAATAAAAGTTCTGCTTTCATCTATCTGGATGAGGACAGCTCATGAAAACTGAGATGCTTGTAAAGAATTGAAAAATGAGAGATACGTCTAATGAAAATATTCATTGAAGTCCTCAGTGACTGAATGATAGTTAAACTCATTGAAACAGAAAATGCAGCATGGGGAAGAAAAAAACCTGCTAACTACACAATGCAGACAACACATACTTGTACTACAGGAATACTTTGAAATAAGAATATTGAGAGGCATCCAAGTAAACTTTCTGCTTAGTACGATACATTTGTTAACTTCTAGCTACTTTAAACTGCATCATTTTAAGGGATTTAGAAGGCTTTCTTTTTCTTTTCTGAAGATCAAAAATGCTTCCCATCCCTTTCACTGACACACAAATGAATAGTTCTGTCAGTGACAGGAGACTATGTGAGTCACATGGTGAAGTGTGCTTTGAGTCCTCAGGAAGCCTTCAGAAAAATCACTTTAATGATCTGTTATTCGGATGCCGGTTCAGCTGAGTGATACATAAATCTTGGGTGCTGTTTCTGATCAGTGTTCTCAAGTTACAAAATATTTAACCCCCAAAAGCTGCATGTACTCACGTATTTCCAACCTACATGCATTCAGGTGATCACTTTGTTACCTCAAGCTTCCTACATCAATGCTACACTATTTTTTTATGGTAATTTGTCACTAAAATCAAATCCATACTTACTTAGAAAAGTATCAGAAAGCCCCTCACCACTAAATTGTACTTCATTTCTAAAGAATTTATAAAGAATTACAACTATAGTTATTTGCTGTATTTAACATATTGTTAAATATAGCTGAAGAATAAAATCAATGTTACACTTAAAATTGATAATCAAATCTTCACCATAGTAACTTGAATTAAGTAATCCCTGTCCAAAATAGTCAACAAATTGTGCATCCAGTATTCAAATGCATTTTTAAAAGTGAAAAAGTAAAAAAAAAAAAAAAAAAAAATTCCACTAACATTCCATTTCTGTTTTCTGGGTCAGTTAGAAGACTATGTTTTTATATCATTAGATTTTCAAAGCAGCAATGAGACAAGAGCAGCAAGAGTTTTGCTAAACACTTAAGTTGCCTGCAGAATTCCATATCAAAATCTTTCCCTTTTTTGTCTATGTGTTAATGAGCAATGATACTGGCAAATTTTAAATTATGTTCCATAAAGATTATTTTTTCATAGGAACAAGTAACGACAGAAGATTATCAGGAGTTAGGATATCTCAAGGAGATAACTGTCAGACACCTGGCACTGATAGTCTTTTTCCTAAGTTTTGGGTTCCAGGGCTTTTAGAACTTCAATCTGAGAAGAAGCTGAAGTCCCTAAAATTTTCATTCCCTATATCTGTGTTCTACTTTTGTTGAATAGCATACAAAGATTACCTGTATGCTATGTTTATAATTAATTTATTATCTTGATCAATGTTTAAATGTCTAAAATGATACTTTTTTAACAATTCTGTGTATGTGCAGTACCTTGGCAAATACTTGATCTTCAACATTTTCTACTCTTCTATCTTCACGTTCAGTTGAATGTCTTTGTAACTATACTTGGAAAGCTGTATAGAAATCTAATGGTAAAAGTGTTTGTTAGGAAAGTGTCAAGACTCGGAGGCCCTTTTCCATACGTGTTTTTCAATTAATGAAAAAGAAAATGTTCCAAACAATGTGAAAACAATGCAAAAAATGTTTAGAACCAAACACAGCAAAATTTATTGCGTATGGTAATGACTCTGAAATGCAGAAGACTACGTGTTGAACTGCTAAATACCATAAAATAGAGACTTCATATAAATATGATCTTTCCTTTTCTTATGATGCACAAGATTTTACACAAGTTGCAGGGCTTTCCCAAATGTTTAGATAGCTTTTAAGTTTTCTGGAGCAATTAGAATGGCTGCTACAGATAACATGCTCCTAAGTGGTCAAAACGAAATGCTATTAGATTACGTTGTTCGTTTCATCCTTATCTTGTACCAGCTTTGCTGAGCTTAATTAAAGTAAAAGGTATTTATGTTAATATGATACTTTGATATATATCAGATTAATAGCTACTAATTCATTATTGTTTTAGGTTCTTTATGAAGTCAGTTTTGTATTAACAATGAAAACAGTTTGTAATTAACATTTCATTCCTATTTTTGGAAGTGTTAGTAAATAAAGATTTGCATATACAAGTGATGATAGGTGTGGGGTTTTTTTTCAATATGATGCTGAATTTAGGAAACATACTAATTTTTTTATGAATAGAAACATTTTAAAGTTTGAGAGTGTTTTGGGGGTTTAGGGGATGGGGTTTTTAATTATTTTTATTTATTATTATTATCATCATATTTGTACTCTTGTACCATTTAATTTTGACAGTCATGCTGGTAAATGCCATATACTAAGAAAATTGGGGGAAAAAAAACCCAAACAAACAAACAAAAACCCACACAACAAAAAACCCACACATAAAAGGCAATATACTAAATATCAAATATTAAAATTCAGCTACTTACTCCCAATTTGTTTGGATTACTTGGCCATTTGAAATAGTCCCTATAATGAATGACTAGTCTGTTAGTCACAACATCCTGATAAATAGACATTGAAGTAAAAAAAGTTCCTATATGAAGCCTAGAAATGGGTTCAGATGTCTCTATTTCTAACTCTTTCATTCAGGACTTTCATAAAAATTGGATCTTTATGCTCATACAAATTAAAATACATTTTGTTTTCAGCTTTGTCTTTACATCCTTAATATCTATAAGTGCTTTTTTTTCTTCTTTTGTTTTTGTTTTCCTAATGAAAAATATATTTAAATAGTTTTTCTAATTAAAAAGTATGAAACTAACTTATGAACATAATTAAATATTTGTCTGAATTTCTAATTCTTTAACACCATCTGCTGTCTTCATTATGAAATATTCCCACTGAGCTAAATATTCAAGTGAAGTAAAGATATAGAAATGTAAGTTCCAGTGCATTAAACACTGTCTACACAATTTTCACATTTTCCCTCCCCTCACTCCCCAAAGAATAGTGGCAAGGAAGCTCAATGGCATCCTGGCTTGTATCAAGAATAGTGTGGCCAGCAGGACTAGGGATGTAATTCTGCCTCTGTGCACAGCACTGGTGAGGCCTCAGCTGAGGTACTGTGTGCAGTTCTGGGTTCCTCACTTCAAGAAAGGTATTGAGGTGCTGGGGTGGGTCCAGAGGAGAGTGGTGAGACTGGTGAAGGGACTGGAGGGAAAGTCTTATGAGCAGAGGCTGAGGCAGCTGAGGTTGTTTAGCCTAGAGAAGAGGAGACTCAGGGGGGACCTTATCACACTCTACAACTACCTGAGGACTCTTCTGCCAGGTGACTTATGACAAGAAAAGAGAGCATAGCCTGAATCTGCACCAGGGAAGGTTTAGGTTGATGTCAGGAAGCATTTCCTCATGGAAAGGTGTTAGTGTGGTAGGCTGAAATTTGCCTCCCACATTAACAATTAATATACACTATTCACAACATTTACAAATATGTACAACCAACAGAAAAACACAATAAAGACCCTTGGCCTCAGAGGGGCCTCGCTTCTTCCCCCCGCTGCCTTCCCCAGACCCCTCTGGCAGAAGGAAGAAAGCCAAGAAGCAGAGAGGCTGTTAAACTTAGCTTGTCAAGGTCAGTATGTGGGTGTGTGTATTATCTCCCAAAGCCAGCAGACTGCCCCGCAGAGAAACACCAGAGAAATACAGAGAGAGACTGCCCCTACCTTGTTTTGAGTACTGCCTTTTAAACATTTCTACCTCTCCAGTGGAAGTGTTTAGAATAATCATTATTTTGCTTTCTTACACCCAATTGTGATTTATTTACATTCTTTTATCCTTCTGCTCAAACTTTGTGAAGAGAAATTAAAGGTATAGCCTTAAAAACATCACAAAAGAGTAATTAGACACTGGAATGGACTGCCCAGGGAGGTGATAAAGTCTCCTTCCCAGGAGGTGTTTATGGAAAGACTGGATGTGGGACTTAGTGACACAGTCTAGTTGATGTGGTGGTGTTAGGTCACATATAGCTAATAGAACACTCTGTAAATTTAGTGTCAAGAAAATCTTTTTGTCAAGAACTATCATCACGCTTAAAAAGCACCTTGGAAGGGTCTTGTGCCATAACCCATTTAGTGATAAATACTTTTGTCAACCTCTGCTGCTCCCCTTCTGCTCTTCTTTTTTTAGAAAAGAGCCTTACAAACAAATTCCCTTGTGTAATCTTTCTTTTATTTCACTGATGCCTTCTTCATATAATACCTTTATATGTTACTTCATTACACAAAACTAATGAAGGAGAAAAAATAGGTACCACTATTCAGGTCTTTCTACATAACACGTGATTCTATGATTATATGTGTAATTTAGGTTGGAAGTGACATTTAAAAGTCATCTAGTTCAATCCCCCTGTGGTAAGCAGGAATATATTTCCTAGATCATGTTGCTCAGAGCTCCGTCCAACCTGACTTGGATGCTTCCAGGGATGGGGTTTCTCCCATCTCTCTGGGCAATTTGTTCCAGTCTTTCACCACTTTCACTGTAAAAATATTCTTGCTTTATCTAGTCTAATTCTACCCTCATTTAGTTTAAAACTATTACCCTCATCCTGTCAAAACAGACCTTGCTAGATAAAACCTGTTCCCATATTTCTTTTAGCACCTTTAAGTACTGAGAGAAGGTTATATCATAGAATCATAGAATCACAGAATATGTCTGGTTGGAAGACACCTCAAAGTGCATCCAGTCCAACCTTTGACCCAGCACTGAAGGGTGTCTAAGCTCCAGATCCACAGAATGCTTGAACACCTCCAGGGATGGCGACTTGCTGAGGGTGTACTTAGTCAATGCCATAGACAATGGGACTATGTTAATGAATATCACTGATCCCAGTATGAACCCCTGGCGGATACTACTTGTCATCAGTTTCCATCTGGACACCACTACCATCTGGATCCAACCATCTAGATAATACCTTATCCACTAAACAGTCCACCCATCTAGTCCATATCTCTCCAATTCAGAGAGAAGGGTGTTGTGAGGTGCTATGTCAAACACTTTACTGGTGTCCAGGTACATGACATCTGTAGCTCTTTCCTTGTCTGTTTCTGTAGTCACTTCATCATAATAAGACCCTAAGTTTGTCAGGCAGGACTCAGTAAAGCCATTCTGGCTGTCTTGAGTCACCCTGTTCCCTGTGTGCTTTAGCATAGCTTCTGTGAGGATCTGTTCCATGATCTTTCACAGGCACAGAGGTGAGGCTGACAGGTCAATAATTCCTAGGGTCCTTCTTTTTTCAAAAAAAAAGGGTGTAGTGTTTTCCTTCTTCCAGTCACCAGGGACTTTGCCTGACTGCCACAGCTTTTTAAATATTGTGGAGAGTGGCTTGTTAACTACATCAGCCAATTCCCTCAGGATTGTAGGATGCATCTTCTTAGGTCCCATAAACTTATGTATGTTCATGTCCCCCCAGTGGTCATGAACTTGATTTTCTGTTAGAGGTAGAGGGATTTTGCCCCTCTGGTCATTCTCTTGTGGCCCAATCATTCAAGAGATGTATAAAGAGAGGTTGCCAGTAAAGACTGAGGCAAAAACTATTGCGTACTTCAGCTTCATCCTCATTTGTTGTTACTAGCTTCCCATTCTTGCTCACTAGGGAGGTATACTTTGTTTAACCTTCCTTTTCTGGTCAATGTATCCGTACAAGTCCTTCTTGTTATTCTTTGCATCCCCTGCCAAATTCAGCTCCAGCTGCCTTGGCCTTCCTGACTTCATCCCTACACAATCAGGCAATGTCCCTATACTCTTCCCAGGATATCTGGACATAATCATAATTGATCAATATATTAAGTCCCTTCCTTTCTGGACAACACTTTTAAAATTCATTCACATTTCATGTAAAGTGGTGAAGACAAGATCCTTGTAACTCTGGGAATGAGTTCTCTGAAAAACCTGATCTACTTAAAGATGACTGCTCACTGCAATGAGGTTGGACTAGATGACCTTTAAAGGTCTCTTCTAACCTAAACACTCTACGATTCTGATGTTCAGCTAGGTCATATGTCCCAATTAAAAGTTGAGAAGGAGATGTTCTTTTTTGGACCTTCCCATGAGTGAAAATAAGACACAAACGAGGTCGTATATCAAGACAAGATTATTTATTAGAGATAATAGAATGGAGCAAACAAAACAAAGAAAGAAAGAAAACGGAGAGAGAGGGAGAGGGAAAATGGAGAAAGAGAGAGCAGGAGACATAGTCACTACCCCACGGTCCTTCCTTTGGTGGTGGAGTAGGGGAGAGAGAGATGTTCCTGGGCTACTGCTTCCAGCCTCAGATGTTCCTGGTGGTGTTCCCTCCGGTAAGCTGGCATAGCCCAGGGCATTTATTATGTTCCTGGTTCATTCATGGTACTCCATCTGGCTTACACCAACAATGCATAAGTAGATTTCCATGGGGGTCTTCTGTGTGTCTACAGGGGTCGTCACTGAGTGGCCTCCCCCACTCTTTGCCATCTACTGTCCATCACACCCCCTGGGCAGTTTCTGTGTCAGGGGGCAGAGATGACACAGGAGGCAGGTCGTTCAGGATGATCTTTGTTGAGGCGTTCCTCCGTTCTTAATGCAATCACCCCATCACCAGGTGATGTACATGGTCAAGAGAGGATTCGCTCAGTCATAGTTGATGAGAACTATTATGCTATTATCAGAAACAAAATAAGTGTCTGTTGTTTGAAAAGGAACCTAGAGAGCTTGTGAAAGTGGGTTTAAGGTAATATATTTAAAATATTAGATTAAATAATTTGATGGGTGTTTTTCCCCCAGTTTATGCTATATCATTATGGTAGTTTCAGGCTGTGCCTGGAAAATTTTCCACAGATCCTGAGCAGAAAGTGATAGAATGTAAATAAATCACAATTGGATATAAAAAGGGAAATAATGATAGAGTCTAAATAATCCTATTGGGCAGATACTTAACATAGAGTTAGTTGTATACACTAACTTTCTCTCTTTTTGGCTTCTTCGCTCTAGCAGATACTAGCTTCTAGCTTCTGCTGGCTTTGCTGACCTTGGCTGTAGTACTTTCTCTTGTCCCGTGTACAGGTGGAAGTGAAGGGAGAGGGAGAGGGAAGATGTTGGTAGCCCCCTGGTTTTGTTCAGGGGGGTTCTTGTGTTGTAAATTGTAAATATATGCAAATATTTTATATTTGGTATATATTCATTGCATTCCATATCTCCAGATTGTAGTTTTGCTTGTAAATAAAGATTCATTTGCTTTCCAACTGAGCTGGTTTGACAATTTTATGTTTGGGGGGAATTATCAACCCACCACAATCATAATTCACTTTTCAGTTTTCTTTGTATCTTATAAAATATTCTTTCTAATTGTTCTTAATTAATTTTTACTGTTACCATTAATGTCTTTTATATACCACATTGTAAATTGTAAATTATTTGGTTTTCTAGTTGACTTAAAGCATCCATAATACAACAGCTAGCTCTTAAAAATAATGTAGTAAATAAAGAGAATAATATGTATATACAAAATATCATCAACAGTTGTATTTTTAGTATGTTCATTCTAATAAACACAAGGGCCTGAAGTGAGTTGAAACAACAGACCCTTGATAGGCTACCTTAATTAAATATTAGTTCAATCTTCACCTTGGTTTCAGATCCCTCCAAATGGTTTCTCCACAAGATTTGTTCTAGCATGTGCTTCTGACTGGGTAAACCTGACTTGGTCTCTATTTTGGGATTGGAGAATCCCCATGTTCCTTCTCTTTTACAGTGGCATGGGCATTTCATATCAGGTTTGATATTTCTGATAATCCTTCAAACAATTAAGAAAAATGTCTTGCTAATATGGAAAAAATAAATGAATGAATAAATAAATAAAGTTATGTTCCATTAAAATTGGAGAGAAACTATAAAGGCTACATATTAACTAGAACATCAAAACCATGTATTTTCTTCTATTTGACTACTTTACGTCCCATACACTAAAGAGAAACCATCTTTATCTTTCTTTGCTCCTGTCATCACAATCTTGACAGAATTTGGATCAGGCATGTCCACATTTATTATTGTCTTGACAGAGTCATGTTTAGTTTTACTTGGTCACAAAAATAAGTATTATGCTGTGCTTTAAACCTCATTATAAAAATATTAGAAGATGCTACTAGTAAGTTCTGTTTGTGTAGAAAGTAGAGGTCACGGTGTGAAAAACCTCATTTAGGAATTTCAGCTAGCAGCTTTACCTGCTTTACAGTCTCTTTAGGACTTATCCAAGCACCAGGAGAGCTGCAAACTAATCCTTCCTACTGAGTAGGAAGGCAGAAATTGTATATATATTATAGGATCCACATAATTCTTAGTGGCAAGTTTTGGTTATAAAGGAAAGCAGTTTTCCAAATGCCAGTAGTATTCCATTAAGGTAATTCTGTGGGGCTACACAAGACCTGGATCTGAATATTGAATCCAGGAAACTGCAAATGTCTTTCACCTCTTTAAATAAACCATGCAAGATGAGAGAAAAAATTTGGAGCTAATCTGAACAGCATATGAATAATAGTATATTTTCATTCTTAATTATGAATTTTCCAACTGAAAACTTTGTTGTCATAGTTTCTAATGTTAACAAGAAAACACTGACAATTTAATATTAAATATTTTTCTAGTCACAGGTAGGAAAAAAAAATCTATTTTAGCCAAGTTGGAGGTTTGACATTTCTTTTGTCTTAAATAGGCAGAAAAGATAATACAGCAAAGTTTTCAGAGTTCATGGAATATACTTCCTTTTTTTTTTTTAATCCAAAATGCCATTTGATTTTTTTTGCTAGTTTCATGAAGTACAGATTTTAAAATCTCCTAGCACAAGCTAAAGTCTTTGTGTAACTAGAAGCAAGAGTTCTTTATATTTCAAACAAACAGGAAATTTTACAGTTTCAGTTGTTCATTTCACGTAATTGACGTTTTCTTTATATATGAATTTTATGTGGATTTTATCTGCTTTTAATTTATTCTGTACTTGTACTCCAACGTTAATATTCTCTGATGCAAGGACTTTACTTATTAGCACTGACTGCATCAGATGATAGAAAAAAGAATATACACTTTACTCATTTAAATACCTCAAGACTAAACTCGGAAATTTGAATCTATTTTAGTAGTTTAACACGATGGATGTCAGGGGCTTGATTCATCCCATGCAATGGAAGGCAATTAATTGAGATGCTCAAATTGACAATAAATGAAGTTTGAAAAAGTCCTTAGGCAGCTGTTGTAGTCAATGAAAGCAGTGTTATTATCTTTTTTTTTTTCCTCTTGATTGAACACTAAAGGAGACTAGGGAGTCATTAACCTAATTTAGGTTATCTTAATCTAACCTGAAAAATACCTTTATGAACAAGGTATATGCCGTACTTTAATTAGACATACACCGCAATAGGTTTTAGATATATCCATCGGTTTGTGATATTTCTGAAAGGAAAAAAAAATCAAGAATTAGCAGAAAATAAGTGATCCCTGCAGAGGTCAAATCTTCATTACAGTCCATGCTAACTATTGACAATTTGGTCACTCAAGGATGGGGAGTGGATTGCTATTTTAATAGTATACACAGAGCTTCCAGGTCTGATTTCCTAAATATTAATTAAGGACTACATATGGTGCAAACTTTCTTAATGAAAGTGTGTGATTTCTGATGTTGAAATCTTTTTCTAACATTGCATTTTACAAAATCAGGTTATTTTCTTCCACTCAAAATATGTGAGTGCTTGTCATAGGGTAGATGGTGGGACCCTGAGACAAACTGAAGTTAAGTCGATGACTCTTTATTTCCTCTTTATCCACCACCTTGAACATTTAGAAATGCCCTTCTAGGAGAATGCATTAACACTTTGATGAGTATTAATTAGAAAGTTCCTCTTGTAGATTTTTTTATTATAATGTGGCAATTTAATAAGCAGAAGAGACTTTAATAGAGAATTATGCAAAGATACTTTCAGTTATGTGTGAAGGGATCCCTGTGGTACCCGTGAAGATTAGGTTTTGCAACTACAAGCAAATCCTAATCACAGGTTTTGTAAGTTAAAATTTTGCTAGTTATATCTTTCTGTACTACAGTTTTGGTAAAAAATTGTTGTCCTTTCAGCTACAGCTAACTGTGCTTTGGAGTGGCTTTCTACATATTCATGAACTTGAATATCTCAACTTCCATTATTTATCATGATTTTCATTAACTTATTATAAGAGGTAAAAAATGGATTAGTACTTTTTCTTTGTTATTATAACTTGAAAATAGCTAAGAATAAATTACAAGTTGAGCAAGAACATAAAGTTTTGAGGTAATTTACATATATTTCAATGCAGTGGTGTTAGTAACTGGTTTCTACTCTTAATGAATACTAATCAGTTCTGATGTTATATTTCCTTTTGCTTACTTTCTCTTAGTAAATAATATTCCAAGTTTATTTTTTTAACTTGTATGTCTTTGAGAGTATAGAATTGCAGTTTTAACCTCCTCCTCTACTAAAAAAAAAAAAAAAAAGTGGTTTTTGGTTTTTGTATTTGTAAGATTAATTCCTGTAGTTTATGAAGCAGTGACTCCGTGAAATAAAATACAGTGGAAAATGCTCAGACCTGTCATCAAAGATCCTAATTGCCTATAATTGTATTCTTCCTTCTTGTTTTTTTCTACCTCTACACCCTCCTGTGGCCCTGGTGAGCAAGGTTAACCCATTCAGGGGAGTACAGAAATCCACCTCCCTTGCTGTCCACAGAGTGGGACACCTATATCTCTTACGTACTGCCTTGTCTCCAAGGCAAGATTGGCTATGAACTGCCTCTAATATGTGGTTCCAGGAATGCTCCAATCCCTGGAATAACCCTGGAGTTGCACTGGGGAAAAGCAATTGCAGGAAGAATCCTTAGGAACACAGGTGGTCATATTCTTGCACTTTGGAAAGACCTGTATTGTGCATTTCTATCATCTAAAGTAGGATATTAAAGGCATTTTAAAAAAGAAAGTTTGTCTGCTTACACAATTACAGTTTACTGCCTTCTTGTGTAAGGAATGAACTTGTGACAACCATGAATAGTTGAAACAGTTTCTATTGAAGGTCAGATTTTGGAAGTTAGTCTCTGAGTACTCCTATGTATGTCTCTCAGGCTATTTGCAGAGTAAACACCAATCTAAATTAACAAAAAAAAAAAAAAAAAGCAAACAAACAAACAAAAGTCTGGGGTAATTTTGACATCTTGACTAAATAAACAATTTGGAAAAAAGTCATAAATGTCTAAAATAATTTCTCATTAGAAACAGTTGATGAGTTGATGTTCTGGAGTCAAACTAGACCAAACAACACACAACAGAATATAGATATTGTAGTATTTCACTCAGAATGCATATGTCACCTTTTAACTCTTCACCACAGAATTAAAACACCTCATATAATACACTTCATTCTTGTAAACTCAAAAATAAATTATTGATAATGTTGAGGACTCTTTTTTTTTAATATCCTGTTGAACTCATCTTACGAGAAAGCACCACCAAATGTCTACATTTATTAAACTGGTATCATGTTCTATTGTGTCTTTTAGTTCTGCTGCCTAGCTTGCACAGCACAGTAAGTTAAGGTTTGTTTGTCACTATCACCACCTGTAAATAAAAGACACCTTAAATCCTCTTTGAGCCACAGGTTCTTTGATGGATATAAATATTCAGTGGTAAGTAACATCTTAAGTATGTTCCAGTTTCCTGTCCAGTGATTTACAACTGTCATACCAAATGAAGTTTATGCCCCATAAATTCCATCATTTTTATTTTCCCAAACTCATTTAGCTTCTAAGACATGCCAAAATAATCTCCTGTACTGTGTTACATTAAAAATTGAATTTACTGTTCACTTCTTCTTTTATCCTTTGCAGACAATGCAGTAAGCTCCAAAGTTCAGAATAATGTAAGGACAATAAGGTTATAGCTTTCAAATCCAAGAAGCTCAGCAAAAATGTTGATGCATCTCAGACAACAATGGAAAATCATAATTAAAAGTATTGCTTTTGTAATTGACAATCTAGTAATTGAGGCTTACAAAATGACTGATTCAAATTCCATTGCTGTTCCTTAACTCTGTACATACAAGATCACAATGTATAGAGATGGAAGCTGTGAACCTTAATTTGACTGTAATACATTACAGATTTTTCTATTATTTTTGATATAAGTAGTATAATATATCTAGCATAAAAATTTAGTTGTAAAGTATATCTACTTCTATTTTGAATTGAAGTTGCTTTGGTTGGAGTATTTAGAAAGATTTTACTATGTTTTATAGTCATGGCTCTCATTAGTAGCCCAT
Source organism: Indicator indicator (assembly GCF_027791375.1). Lineage (NCBI taxonomy): Eukaryota > Metazoa > Chordata > Aves > Piciformes > Indicatoridae > Indicator > Indicator indicator. The sequence goes on along the minus strand of NC_072010.1, from coordinate 51,784,228 downwards.
AAACAGCTAAATCCAGGATTAGTTATGGTGTGCTCTGAAATCCATAAACTTAGGTCCTTTTACTTCCATGAGTTATTTCTGGTTGGAGTTTTGTTTGTTTGGGGTTTTGTTTGTTTGCTTGCTTTGGGTTTGGTTTTATTTTGTATGTTTTTTTAATTGCTGTAGCTTTACTTTTGCAAGGACTTTCATAACTTGTGTATTGCCTAAAGAATCTGTTCAGTGTTTCCTCTTGAATTTGGTCTACACTAGTTCACTGAATCAGACCTTCCATTGAAAAGGTGAAAAATTATTTCCTATTCCTCATGTTTCTTTGTTATCCCTGACAATAATTTCCAGGTTCAAGTGCATTTTTTGTTTGTTTGTTTAGCTACTCCTTGTAAGAAAGCTGCTCTCAATCATCTCTCTCATTACTTTTTTGCTGTTTGTTAAGTATTTGTACTTCTACTAAAGCTTTTCATGGTTGGAAGTACTGTGCATTGCATTCCAGGATTTTTTGGTCTCTGCAGAAGATGAATTATGTATGAATAAGATGACATTTAAGATAACTAAATCTTGTGTTATAGTCCAAGCATCCAGGCAAGTTTAAAAGCGTATGTGAAACACAAGTTTGGATAATTTGTGAACATCTAGTACAGGACATGATAAAATCAAAAAGAAATTTATTCTCCTTATTAAAAAAAAAAAAAAAGACAATTAAAGGGCAAATTAATCATCTGTTTCCCTGGGCATTTGGTAAAAACAATTAAGAATTACATAGTTCTATTATTTTAATATTTGAAGCTGTTTAAGTTTTCCTGTATCTGAAAGAGTTTACTGTTCAAATTGACAGGAAAGTGACATAACTCTAGATTTTTGCTACATTATGAGAGGAGAAATATTATGGAATCACAGTATCACAGAATGATAGGGGTTGGAAGGGACCCCTGGAGATCATCTAGTCCAACCACCCTGCCAATGAAAGTTCACCTAGAGCAGGTTGCACAGAACAGTATCCAGACAGGTTTTGAATTACTCCAGAGACGGAGACTCTGTGACCTCTTCAGTCAGCCTGTTCCAGGGCTCCACCATCCTCACTGTTTGTCTGTTCAAGTCTGTGCCCATTATATCTTGTCCTGTTACTGGACACCACTAAAAAAAAAAAAAAAGATGCACTATTCCTGCGTTTTCTGTTATGGCAGCTACCAACCTAAATAGTGCACATTTCTGAGTTACAGTTGAGCATATTCTCTTAAACTGATCCCATATGATAGTGCAATTTTAGTTATAAATAGAAAAATTTCAGTGTCTACTTCTTCAACACAGAATATAAAATACTCTATATCAATCTGATTTAAAATGAAACCTCATATTGAAGTCTTTGCTCAGACTATATGAAGCATATTGGTTTTATGTAGAAACAGCTGATTTGATGACACTTTTGAAATAGAAAGATATATAGAATGGTCTGGGTTTGAAGAAACCTTTAAAAATTATCTAATCCAGCCTCCCATCCATGATCAGGAACATCTTTCACTAGATAAAAGCTCCATCAAATGTGGCCTTGAATATTTCCAGTTATGAGTCATCCACAATTTCCCTCGGCAAATTGTTGATGTGTTTCACCATCCCCATCTTAAAAAATTCTTTATTTACATCTATTCTAAGTCTACCCTTGTTTGGGTTAAAAACATTACCCTTTGTCCTGTCTCTACAGGCCCTGCTAAAAGTTTGTCCCCATCTTTCTTACAGGCACGCTTTTAGGACTGTAAAGTCTCTACAGAATCTTCTTATCTCCAGGATGAACAAAATCACAGAATACATCTGTTTGGAAGAGGCCTCAAAGATCACCTAGTCTAACCCTTGACCCAGCGCTGAGGGATTGACACTAAGTCATGTCCCTAAGAGTCAGGTCCATACGCTGCTTGAACACTTCCAAGGGACAATGACTCTACCACTGCTCTGGGAAGACCATTCCAATGTTTGACAACCCTATTGGTGAAGAAATATTTCCTAATATCCAGCCTAAACCTCCCATGGCACAGCTTGAAACCATTTCCTCTAGTCCTGTCATTGTCATCATTGAAGAGGCTGGCCCCCTCTTTGCTCCAACTTCCCTTCAGTAGTAGTAGAGAGCAGTAAGGTCTCCCCACAGCCTTCTTTCCTCCAGACTGAACAAGCCCAGCTCCCTCAGATGTTCCTTGTAGGTCATGTGTTCCAGGCCCATCATGAGCCTTGTTGCAATTCTCTGGACACACTCTGCCACCTCAATATCTGTTCTGTAGTGAGGGGCCCAGAGCTGAACACAATACTCAATCAGTGCTGAGTCTAGGGGGTGATCACTTCCCTGTTCCTGCTGGCCACAGTGTTTCTAATACAAGCCAGAATGCCACTGGCTTTCTTGACCACCTGGGCATGATGCTGAGTCATGTTCAGTCCCTCTCCAAGCTGTAGCTTTCCAACTACACATCCACAAGTCTGTAGCTTACCATGAGATTGTTGTGACCCAGGTGGAAGACCTGGTACTTGGCCTTGTTGAACTTCATGCAATTATCCTTGGCCCGTTAGTCTAACCTGTCCAGATTCTGTTGTAAAGCTTCCCTACCCTCTATCAACACAGCCACCCAGCTTGGTGTTGTATGCAAGCTTACTGAGGGTGCACTCAATCCCCTCATCCAGATCATTAATAAAGATAGTGAAGAGGACAGGCCCCAGTACTGAACCCTGGAGTACACCATGACTAATGACTGGGTGCCAGCCAGATTTACCTCTGTTCACCAGCACTCTTTAAACCTGGCCATTCAGCCATTGTTTTGTCCAGTGCAGAGTGCACTTACTCAAGCCTTGTGCCCTGACTTTCTGATGGAGAATGTTGTGGGAGACAGTGTCAAAGGCTTTACTAATGTCCAGGTAGACAACCTCCATGGCCCTTCCCTCATTCACTAGGTGGGTTGCCCTATTGCAGAAGGAGATCAGCTTATTCAGACAGGACCTGCCTTTCATAAACGCATGCTGGCTGGGCCTGATCTCCTGGTTGATTGCTCTCTCAGCCTTTCTTCGTAGGAGAGGTGTTCAAGCCCACTGACCATTTTTGCAGTCCCCTCATCAACTTTCTCTAAGAGGCTCATGTCTTCTGCTGGGGACCTCAAAATAATACTCATATCTCATTTTATAGATTTGTATACAGAATACATTTTAATTATTTCATTACAAGTGAATATTAAACAGTTTCATAAAAAAACATTTGTGGTAAATAGAAGTAGCTCACCACATTTTTTTAGACTGAATTTATTACAGACTCTGTAAGTAACCAGAAAAAAAAAAAACAAACAAAAAACAAACAACTAACTCTACTGATATAAATATTTAATACTGTAATTTGCATCTAAACAAAATATAGGTTCCTGTTTAAATGTTAAAACTAAGTTTTCCAGACTTCTAATTTTTATCCCAATGTTATAACTTAGTCTCATTTATATTGCAAAAAGCAAGTTTAATTATTAAATTCCACTGTGTTTCATTCTTCTTGGGCAGAAGATACAGTTACAGGTGCTATAGCACTAAGAGCACTTTGAGATATTTACTACAATTTACTTGAACAGCAAGCATATGAAATCACATAATATAAACATCAGAAAAGCACATGAAATCACATAATGTAAACATCAAGAGTCCACTTCACTTCTTTTTCACTTTCATGATTATTTAAAAATATTTTACTTATGATTAAAAGATTAGCCAATTGAATTTTTATAATTGAAATATGGGCATGGATTTACTTTACAGTATACTTTTAGAACTTGTCTATCTGAATAAACCTACACAAGACAGTTGAAACCAGATAGTATTTATTTTCCTCTTAAAAGGAAAATTGAAGCCCTTCGAGGCATGATCTCCCTGCAAGATTGTCTTATTCCTTTTTAAAACTCACAAACTTTGCTTTCAATCCAGCACATTAATCAGACTTTCAAACACTATTTTAAGTGGTCTTATGCAAAGTCAGAAGTCCTGAAGACTGAGATGTCACAAATATATCGGATAAATTGCACAAGAGTTCAAGTCAAGAAATGGACAGTACTACCAGTATCTTGAAAAAGCACTGTAAGTCATTATGTGCTTCTTTTAAGAAACTTTGAGCACCTTTGATGGCAATCTTCATATCCATCTGATATCCACTGTATTTAGTATGATGCCTAGAAACTTTAGATACAACTCTTTGAAAAATGCATTTGCATATTAAAGTATAAACTGTGATAAGACACTACCTTCATATGTAATATAGGAAGCAATTCTGTGTCCTAGTGTCATATGAAAACAATTGAAAACTTAAAGGTTAATATAAAGTCCCCTGACAAAAAACTTTTCATTAATCATATATTGTCTAATCACCAAAGAAATCCCAGGTCAGGAAATCACTGGTTCTTATGGCAGAATTCAAACACATCTAAGGTTACAGTGGGATCCTCAGAACTGGCATGAAGTTGAATTTCATGTTTCCAACTGATCCCATTGAGCTTTAGTTTTTTAAGATAGTTGTCTAGTTCAAAATATTCAACCAGTGTCAATGAAGACAGATTTGTACCTACAATTTAGAATGCATCCCTTCTTTGTGTATTAAGATATAGATAATATCTAACTCTTTTGAGAGCTGAATTGTGAAACTTAAACTAGAAGACACATTTTTTAAGTGCTAGATATACACAAGGAAAATCCTTCCTTTAAAACATAAGAATCCACAGACATGGATTCCCATACATCCCTAAGACTGCTATGCAAAAAGTGGAGGAAAAGATGAATTCAAAAGGAATTACCATGTCAGGATGGAAGGTCCAATAACACCTTGTAAATTCTTTCAGGGAACAGGCCAGAGTCATTTGTGCCTACCACACACACAAAGAAAGATCATAACATTGTTTTTTTTCTAAATTATTTTGGAGGAAAATCGTTAAATAAATATAAAACCAGGTAGCAATGTGCTTTCACTCTCTAGTGTGATAGCTCTATCAATGTTTTCCTCAGGGTCCATTTCACAATTCTAGGTCTAGTTTTATGTTGCATACCTGTGCAGCCTGGGCTCAGACTTACGAGAAGAATGATAAATTCTAAAGAAATTACGTTTAAAAAGTACATCAAATAAAACTCTGTAACAGAACTCTGTAAAACCAAAATTGAGATTGTTGATCTATGCATAGCTCGTAAGTAAAGGAATTAAGAAAAATACTGATATGAAAAGCTGTAAAACCATCTTAAAAAAAAAAAAAAGGAAAAAAAAAGAATCAACAGTTTGCCAACACCGTGAGGCCATTTCATATATCAACACAGAGAAAGCAACCTTTCCCCAAATTACTGACAAGTGTCTGGTTAAATCCTACAGTGTCTTATTGGAGATTATGACAATGTTAAAGGCCAGCTCTACAGCTCATTAATCTTATCTACTATATAGTTGTATCCCATAGATACTGCCTTGTAGTTTCGAGTTTAACCTACTTAAACATGGTAAAAGTTGAACAAGTTTTTATGACTTTTTGACTAGACCATGGAATGTAGAAGCAGTAGTTTGGCATAAGCTATTTTCTTTCCCTCCTCCCTGCTCCTCTGCCAAAACAAAGGGAAAAACAAATTCTTTAAAAATACCAAATGGTATTGTTAATACCTTATGAGAAGAGAAACACATTGATGCATGTGATCCAAGCTGTCTGCTACAAGCCAGTAATAGCATGGAATTCAGAAGGCCACATTAGTGGCTTGTTAGGTCAAGGCTAACAAGCTCTGCGGGGAAACATATAATCATAAACATCTGCAGGACTTCATGTACAAATATTATGAAAACTCTCATCAGAATTAGAGATGCAAATGGGTCTTGCATTGCTTCCATTGTCTGAAGATGCAGACATCAGAAAGATTCTGCAAGGAGTTCAGAGGAATGATGTCTTACCTTACATGATAAGTTAAATGCAATTAACAGACCTGATAAACTCATAAATGATTAGTTCAGACACAAAGGAGAAACAAATCATGTTAATTCCTTTCAGCACAGGATGTTGTTAATCACCTCTTTTCTCTGAATTCCCTTCAAATTTGCCATACTGTTTTTCAGTTATTGTGCCCTAAAGAACAAAACAATCTTAACTGTAACAAAAAATAACATAAATCTTAACTCAAGACTCTTTGTGTGATATTACAGGAGATAAATATAAGAGATTTTTATATGCATTTAAGATCACATGTAAAAATGCACATAAGGTTATTCCTTTTATGTCTGATCTTGAAAATGTAATGTAATCATTTCACATTTAATTTTTCACTAAAATAAAAAGGTCAGGACTATTTCATTTGCAATTTTGCACTAATTTAATTTAAATTACATGCCAGAATTTAAAACAGTTTTCTAGTATGTCTATATCTTTTATATCCCTGTCTGGACATCTTAATCTGCTATTGATTTTTTTTTCCCTAAAGCAAAAGGAAAATCAGCAAGTTGGTTTGATCCTCTTACTTGTCATATGAAATTAAATCACATGTAGACTCTGAATATCATTAAAATCAGAATGACCTTAAAATTATCCTTTCAAAATTATTAGGATCAAACCAGCTTAACCTTAATAGTAGCTGTTATGTTAGTGGGAAAAAAAAAATAAAAAGGAAAGAGATCACCACAACTGATTTGTTTTGAAAGGTACTGCACAACTTCAAAGCTGACAACAAAACTGTTATATGTATACTCAGCACAAATAGTCACAATTTCAATATGTAATTTTAAGAGTAAATTTTTGGTATACTATTAGTATATCTTGGGCTCCTATTTCTCTCAGAACCTTTGTTATGATGATGGTGATTAAAAATGAACAATTATGATGCCAAGAATATATTAAAAATGCAAACGTGTTAGTGTTGAATGCAATTATTTATTTTAGGTGAAGGTTTGGAAGAGCTGAGGAGAAAGGATGAACTGTCCTTCATGTGATAAAAATATTTTACATCACACAGCATGAGGAGGAAAAAGAGAAAATGTAGGCTTAAAAGACATGACCCAGTTCAGTTTTCTAAACAAAAATGACTCAATTACCTTGAGATTTCCTGGTACAAGCCCAGTTGGCTTCAACCTGATACTTCATCAGTATTCCACTGCTGTCTCATAGGTACTGTGTCATAACTTTAATACTCATGAAAATGTTTAAATACTTTGGTATACTTCAGTAGCATTACTTACCCAGATTTACATGGATTCCCATACGTCTGTCAAAAAGACTCAGTCTTATACGATGTCCTATTCAACCAAGTATAGAGAATATACCAAAAGCAGGATTCAGGTACTTCACTATAGGTTTTATATTGCTTGAGACAACCTAAGATATTCCTCAGATCTTAACCTGCGCATCTATTATATCTATTTGATATCCTTGCAGAGGGAGGAGAAAATTTTTCCAGATACGTCAGTTAATGTCTGTTTCCCTACAAAGGAAGATTAAGCCCTGTACCTCAGACAAGTCTAAAAAACAAGTCAAAAATGCTGATCAAAAATCAATCAGTTTCTGTATTTCTAAGATTTTCTAGAATGTGATATATAAGTTCAATAGTCCTGAATATTTACCTTTTGAGAGACTGTTTCAACATGTCTGTGCATTCTAGCAACTAGCTCAAACCTTAACTGCCACGTTAGATATGTTGCTCCTCTGTCCCAGTGGACAGTTTCAGAGCACACTTTATCAACTAGAATCCACAAATATGAACTGACAGTAACTGTCTTCTAAATGTAGCCAGAAGAATGAATCTCACATATCCTGTTGATGACTTGCTGTAGGTTTGGGAATCTGAATGCATTCTTGATGGCCTGTCATGATCTCTTTACATTGATGGCATACAGATCGACAAAGTCTTCTTAATCAAAGAATGTTTGAACTATTAAACCAATGTGGAGGGCACTCTCCTTTCTGTGTAAATTATGTTTCAATACCTAAACAATACCTCAAGTGTTTTGACTGAAAAGAAGGAAAGAAAAAAGTTGACTGTAGCCAGGTGGTTATAACATTCACACAGCAGTAAGGATTCTTCTTATATTTTACAAATGGAAGATTTTCAAGGGAAAAAACAATAACAGATTTCCCTCTTTCCTGTGTTTTCAATTTATTTTATAACAATATGACTATTATCAAATTCCATTTTAAATAGTTCATATAAAAAATCCACAACCAAAACCAACCAAAAAAAAGTGTTAAAAAGTTTACAGAGAAACTAAATAGTATACTCCTTGTGAGAAGATGCAAAAATATTTGTAGCTGATGCCTGTATCTGTTTATCTAACTTATTCTTGACAATCTTTAAACAGTGAGGTATTGCAAACTCCTTAGGTATTCTGCTGTCATGCTTAAGCATTTATTCAGAACATTTTTGTTTGTCTTTCTTTAATATCTAACTTTAATCTGTGTCAAACTAGAATACCTTCTTGTGTCATCTCAGTGCACAAGAATATTTTATAACTTTTCCCTTTTAGCAGTTTACTTTTTTATAAAGTTGCTACCTTTTCACCCCATTGTTTTCTGCCTTTTTTCTTACTTTTTCTCCATTTAGTCTCCTGCTCAACAAGATAAATTTCATCAATGATTCATCAATGTGGCTTTCTGAACCTCTAATCATGTTTTTGTTTCTCCTTAGGACTCTATTTCCTTAGATATTATTTACAATGAAATTACATTTAGTACTGTGGCTAAATATATATCAATCTCATGTAAATATTTCACTATTAAGCTTTATATTTTATATTATTATTGATGTTGTTAAAATAAGATTATATTGCCTGTTTCGCATTGACATCACATTCTTGACTCTTTGAATTTAAAGTATACTAGCATCCATTAATCTTTTGGCCAAGATATTTTCTATTACATATGCATTTTCATATCAGATATAATATTTTTCTTTTTTTTCATTGATTTTATTTTTGTCACTTTCCTGAGTTATGATCCTATTCCTAAAACATACTTTCCAGTTTCCCCAGGGTTCTTTTATCATTTGTCATCATTGAATCCTCTCTCATTCTTTCATGTAAAGTATTTAGAGAAAATATTTTAGAAAATTAAACCTTTTTCACACTGTGTAAATCTAGTTGCCTAAAATAAACATATAATGTTGTGTGCTTGTAGAAATTCCTTTTCTGAATATAAAAGGTGAAGGCAGAGACAGGACACTCTACATAGCATATATTAGCAGAGGTTATGCACACACAGAGGGAAGAGTTCTTTGAAAAAGTCAGTAAATGAGAAGGGAATAGCCTAATAAGTTACATAGTCAACTAAAATATATTAGCATACCTGACCACATCATGCACAGCATGCAGTAGTACTGGTGATAAATACTTAGCAGCAAGACTCCAAAGAGGATTTGTCTCCCCACAGATGAAATACAGTGATCAGGGTCTATGGGCCATTTTTTGAGTAATTCAATTAATTTCCAAGTAATTGATTCAAACTCTTTTAAATTTTCTGTTAATTCCTTGAATTCACTTATGGGATTTCAAACTATGAAGATATTTAGTTAACAAAAATACAATGCAGGCTGAAAAATTAATTACATTTAAAGAAAAATGCCATCAAAATATTTTTCTCTGTCCTTCCTCTTCATCTTTTATTAAATTATTTCTCCTCTGTAAACATATTATGAATCACCTTGAAAATGTAGATTTTTTATTTTACTGCTTAATCATAGGAATAATATTAATTTACCTTTTGCATGAGAAAAACATGAAATATTATCAAATACATATATTTTTTGAAATAAACTTCTATGATGGAATAATTGTTTTTTCAGCAATAAAAAGAAAGCATCTGATACTGATTTAACTTGTTACTCCAAATTCTGGAAATTGATTTAATGAAGTTTATAAAAATAGCTTGTGTTGATTTTACAGTTATTACAACCATTTTTTCTTAATTATATTTTGCTATTATTAAATTGGAGTTCAGAATGAAACAATTTTAATCTAATATAACTATTTTTTAGGAAGTTTTCAAGACAAACATGCCGTTACATTTTATCTGTCTTCTTGAAGGTTAATAGTACAGTGAAAAATGTTATTGTTACTCATAATAAGCAATTATAGATGGTGAAGTATTTGCTGTCTTTAATTAGCAGACTATATTTGTTAATCAGGATGATCAAACATAAAAGCCTATGACTGAAATTAAGACCTCAATACAAAAAAAAAATTGTAGCTATTTTGTTAACAGCTGTGCAGAATGTTTGAGAAATTGTCTGGTATTATTTACTCCAGAATCCTATAAAAAGTACATTTATTGAATCCCATAACTAAATATCATCTTACTCTCTATTGTTTTGTCTTCCCCATGTTAAATTTCACAAAATTATTTAAAAACTACTGAAAACATGGTAATGAATGACACCCATTTTATGCAGACATGGGTAAATGACTCAGGACATAGTAAGAATCATACAGGGTATTTTTGACCATGTGTAGTAATTTATTAGACCCCACAGATAAATACTTATCTAAACAAAGTATTTTTCAGTCTTTGATACATCTTAGGAAAAAATTCTTAACTAAGTGCTATAGATAACACCAATGGATATTGATTGAACACGTTCGATTTTGTAAACAATCATAAAGCTTTGTGTGTTGGGCAAGTTCAGAAGAATAAGATGTTAGTCTTGTTATGTATGGAAAACTAATGACTGTTAAAACTAATAAACAGCCCTAACTCAGAGACAGAGTACAGTGCAGCAGTATAAACTGTCCTGGTTTGGCTAGGATAGGGATAATTTTATTCACAAGAAGTTGAGAGAGGCCACACCCAGGACAGCCAGATGAACCAGTCTATGGGTGCTACAGTTTGAAACTAAAATTTAGTTGAAAACAGAATTTTCCTGAGGTTTCAGACAGTTCAAGAGGGATGGGCTCCTCAGAGTTTACAGTATAATGATAAGTCCATCTAATTCAATTGGTCTGAAGAATAATGACAATAGATAGGTTAAAATCATTCCATTGGAGTATCGGAAACCATATATCTTGCAGCAAAGTTGTTTTCAAGAATCAAGAATCAAGAATCAAGAAGGTTGGAAGAGACCTCAAGGATCATCGAGTCCAACCTGTCACCCTAAACCTCATGCCTATCTAAACCATGGCACCAAGTGCCACATCCAATCCCCTCTTGAACACCTCCAGGGATGGTGACTCCACCACCTCCCTGGGCAGCACATTCCAATGGCCAACCACTCTCTCTGTGAAGAACTTTCTCCTCACCTCCAGCCTAAACCTCCCCTGGCGCAGCTTGAGACTGTGTCCTCTTGTTCTGGTGCTGGTTGCCTGGGATTAGAGACCAAACCCCTCCTGGCTACAACCTCCCTTCAGGTAGTTGTAGACAGCAATGAGGTCTCCCCTGAGCCTTCTCTTCTCCAGGCTAAACAGTCCCAGCTCCCTCAGCCTCTCCTCATAGGGCTTGTGCTCAAGGCCTCTCACCAGCCTCGTTGCCCTTCTCTGGACATGCTCCAGCAATTCAACATCTTTCCTAAACTGAGGAGCCCAGAACTGGACACAGTACTCAAGGTGTGGCCTAACCAGTGCTGTGTACAGGGGTACAATGACCTCCCTGCTCCTGCTGGCCAAACTATGCCTGATACAGGCCAGCATGCCATTGGCTCTCTTGGCCACCTGGGCACACTGCTGGCTCATGTTCAGGCGGCTGTCAACCAGTACCCCCAGGTCCCTTTCCACCTGGCTGCTCTCCAGCCACTCTGACCCCAGCCTGTAGCTCTGCATGGGGTTGTTGTGGCCAAAGTGCAGCACCCGGCACTTGGACTTGTTGAATGCCATCCTGTTGGACTCTGCCCATCTGTCCAGCCTGTCAAGGTCCCTCTGCAGAGCCCTTCTACCTTCTAACAGATCAACACCTGCTCCCAGCTTGGTGTCATCTGCAAATTTACTGATGATGGACTCAATCCCCTCATCCAGATCATCAATAAAGATATTGAACAGGATGGGGCCCAGCACTGATCCCTGGGGGACACCACTAGTGACAGGCTGCCAGCTGGATGTGGCACCATTCACCACCACTCTCTGGGCTCGGCCCTCCAGCGCAGAGTGCTGCTGTCCAAGCCACAAGCTGCCAGTTTGGCCAAGAGTTTGCTGTGGGGGACAGTGTCAAAGGCCTTGCTGAAGTCCAGGTAGACTACATCCACAGCCTTTCCTACGTCCACCAGGCTGGTCACCTGATCGTAGAAGGAGATCAGGTTGGTGAGGCAGGACCTGCCCTTCCTAAATCCATGTTGGCTGGGCCTGATTCCTTGGCTATCCTTCAGGTATGCAGTGATTGCCCCCAAGACAATCTGCTCCATGATTTTCCCTGGCACTGAGGTCAGGCTGACAGGCCTGGAGTTCCCAGGTTCTTCTGTTTGTCCCTTCTTGTGGATGGGTGTCACATTGGCCAGTTTCCAGTCTTCTGGGACCTCTCCAGTGAGCCAGGACTGGTGGAAAATGATGGAGAGAGGCTTGGCCAGCTCATCTGCCAGCTCTTTCAGCACCCTAGGATGAATCCCATCAGGTCCCATGGACTTGTGAATATCCAAGTGACTCAACAAGTCTCGAACTAATTCCACATGGATTTCAGGAGTACAACACTGCTCCTTGACCCCATCAACCAGCTCAGGAGGCCAGTTATCCTGAAGTCCTCCTGCCTTACTGTTGAAAATGGAGGCAAAGAAGGTATTTAGAATCTCAGCCTTCTCCTCATCCTTAGTTACAATGTTACCCTCCACGTCCAATAAAGAGTGGAGGCTCCTCTTGCCCCTCTTTTTAGCATTAATATATTTATAAAAAATATATATATATATATATTTATAAAAATGCTTTTTGTTGTCTTTCACAGCTCTTTTGGCTCTTGGATCCTCGATCTTGCTACTTCGCTTGTGGGATTTGATCTGTGCTATCTTCCTTCTGACCTTGGGCCTTTTCTATCTGGTTTCTGTAAGAGGTACAATGGGAAGGGGGAGTCTGAGCTTTTCTTGGGGCCCTTTGTCCCTAAGGCAGGGGGGCAAGGGGAACTTGTGCAAGCTGTTAAACCACATATATATGTGTAAATACATTTTATACATGTTTATTGCATTTTATGCTGTTATATTTAGTTTCTTTTGTAAATAGAATTCCATTTTTACTCCCAAATTCTGAGTGTGGTGGATATACTCTCTGGGGCAGATTTACAGACAGGTAAGTGGTTGGTGGGATCTAATTCAACCCATAACAATAGGGCATTTGATACTATACAAAGTATCCCCGATCTTGTTTAGGGTTGCACATTTGTTTTTTTTGTTCCAAGATATCACCCAAAGATGTCCCCCAAAGCTGAGTGTGGACTGTGTGATCAAGCACCTAGAACAGTGGTCACCTCCAGCATTTTGGAATTCTATCCATGAACAAGTACAGAATCCAGATGAAATAGTAAAATATTTGAAAAAAGTATACTGTCAACATGTCATTTCCTGAGAGACACAAACCACTGGGGGCTTGCCTACACTTACTGAGTCTATTCCAGCACAATTTAGTTCCCCAGGTTCAAGAGAAGGTCCCTGGGCCTAAAGACAGACCAGGAGGTGCTGTGTCTATTCAAACCCCAACAGCACATTAATTCAGCTATACCAGAGAAGCCATCTGTGCCGGTATCAGTCACCCCATACAGAAAAAGAAATATACAGGGAAACCAGTTCACCTCACAAAGGATGATGAACCAGGGCTATCATGAGGACAGGAGGAAGGGCCAGAGGTAATTATCTGATCCCTATAACTGAGTGAGCTACGAGACATGCAAAAGGATTTTCGCCACCATCCAAGTGAACACATCATCCCTTGCCCATGGGTTAATGGGGCAAATTGTTTGGAATTAGAGGGTAGGAAAGCCAAGAAGCTGGGATCCCTGTCTAGGGAATGGGGCATTTATAACACAATTGGAAAAAGTCACATGCCCTTAGTCTCTGGAGATAGCTTCTATCAGGTGTGAAGGAAAGGTACCTCTTTCAGGAAGATGTTACGTGTCACTTGGGCAAATGGAGATACCATGGAGAGAGGTATCCAGTACTTGAGGTAATTAGCTGTGCTGGAGGTGATCTATAACTTTAAGAAGTCACCCTCCTATCCAGGTAAGTCTGATGCATACCACCCATGTGGAGAAAGTTCCTACAAAGTATACCACCACCACACAACTCATTGGTAGTAGTGTCCAGTAAAGACAGTAAGGGACGAAGGGCAGATGAATGGATTGAGCAAGTCTGGCAATACAAGGGAAGTCTGTCTTCCTCCATAAGGGCTTGCATTTTGGCTGTGGAGGAACTGTCCTGGGAGTTCCATCAATTTAAAGATACGTCCTACTCCTAAAAATATGTCCTACTCCTCAACTCTACAGTCCTGTATCTCAGCTTTTAGGAGGTAGATACCACAGGGTACCAAGAGGGCATGAGTAAATGGGATGGAAAATCTACTTCATTTCCAGCTGCATGAGCACATGAGCTGCAAGGGAAAACAATGATGAAAGAGGATTCTTCCTGTAAGAACATCACTCCAGTTTCCAGTGGGAAATTCCCATAACAGAGAAGAAATGCTGATCGTGCTTCTGATCTTCTTGAAGGAATCTCCAAATCTCATTTCACAGTAAGTTTCTTGATCCACTTTTCTGGAAGATATGGTTCTTCTGTGGATTGCCCATATGAAACCAAGAAAAAACCTAGTAATTGTTTGGGAAAAACACTTGAATATTAGTTTACTTACATGTGCAGGGGGAAAAGTTAGAAACACGGAAAAGGAGGAAAAAAATGAGAAATAGCAAAAGCAGCAATAGTTACCACCACAGTGCTAATATGGCTAATGAGCAGATAATAGCATAAATGTTCTTTGAAAGATTAATTAGATTGTCATGCATAGCAGAAGACAGGCAACCATCTCAAGTATTTAGCACTTTCTAGAATTAAAGATCTTGCCAACTTCTTATCACTTTATATATAATTGCCTTGATCTATGTTTAGAAGAAAGATGAGTGGTTTTGTTTCACATTTGAACAAATAAAAGCTGAATAAATGCATCTTTAATCAATAAGCAATATTCTTTGTACTGCTTCTGTTTGATACTTGTTCAGAGTTATTGAAATGTTTAATGATTTGATACTAGTAGCATCTTACCAACTTTGGGTAACCAACCAGTCAATATCACAATTTACAATAATTCAGTAAGTCAATCACTTGTCAACAAGTCCCATCACTTCAACATGATAAGATCTCATTTAGTGTCTCTTTTATAGTCTCTGACACTCAAAATTAATTCAATAAAATTCTGAGATAAAACTTTTATTTTTCAGTACATAAGTAATTAAATGTTTTCATGTATTTGATACATGAAATACCCCACCAAGAAGAATGTTCTTTCAATCAATAGTTTTTTGTTGTCCTTTTTAAAATCTTATGTATACATCCCAAGACTGGGCTTCCAAACTTGCAGGACTGTCGCAGTAAATTGAATACCTAGGATAATTACTTTTGTATTTTCTGTTGGTACTGCTACCATTGTGAATGATATTTAAGTGCAGAAAAATGGAATATTTAGGTGTGATAGGATTCCATCAAGAGTCTAATATTTACCATTTATATATTCTTAATGCATGTTATTTTACCTAATTACAGGTATTTCTTTTGTTGAACAAAAACTATAGCAAATCTAAATTAGTCTGTCAAAGTACAATTAATTGTCAACACACTCCCTAAATGTAAGTATTCATTATAAGTTTAGACAGACTACAGTGCCTGAGATACTTGAGCCAAGTAGATATCACACAGGACCTAAGAGTCACCTGAAAAAATCACAGATGGGGGCAAGATACCATAGGATATCTCAGATGACATTAGATGCTTAAGTGGGGGCTACTGTTTTAGAACCAGTGAAAAACAGGAAAGTTAAAGCAGGATTGTGATCAGACTTGATGATCTTAAAGGCCTTTTCCAACCTAAATCATTCTATGAACCTATTTGGGAATCTTATGATATGACTATTGGCAGAACCATCTGCTCTGAGTCCAACCCATCAATTTTCCACATAGAACATGGACAGAGTTAAACATTCTTAGCAATACATTCAAAACTGGGAAGTACAGGTCTTAAAATGGTACAAAAGGTGTAATTGTCCAAACCACAATCAAACACCATTAACTAAAATATAAGGCTTATTATAGGGTTATCCCTAAATTAGGAAAAGAGTGATAAAAAAAATTTGTGAAATTTCAATAGCTGAAGATGCAGTTAAACAGTAGTTTAAGATTATATCTGCACTGTAACAATCGTGACTTAAGTTAAACATAAATTTAGTAGAGACATTGACAGCAGTACAGCTAAAACAATACAAGGCTCAGGATGATCTTACAGATAAAATACACCTTCCCATTCCTTTCTGAGGGAGTTTTATGTGCCATAAAAAAGTCTTTGTTGCTCTGCTAAGTATGTGGTACCCTAGTCTTATCTTCCTAAAAACAGTCATCTCAGAAATCACAAAAGGCATAAGAAGATGCTTAAGATTGCACACAGTGAAGTAAATAATGTTTCATTCAGAACTAGAGCTGAATGTATTTTTTTTACTCAGATTCTCAGTTACATTTCCTCTGAAAAAGTCAGGCATCAGAGTCATGCTGGCCTTTTCAGGGATAAAAAAAAAAAAAAGGCAAAACAGTAGGAATCAACAATCCTTAGAGATGTCCAAGAAAAGAGACTTAGGGAAATAAAGCAACATTCATGCTAATGTAGGCAGGTAGTCTCTGGGAGTCTATAGTTCTTGGAGATGGCTGCCCCACAGGAAGATGTTGTGTTGTCCAATATAACAATATTTTCAGAAAGATGTGGCATACCAGAGTCATTCTGGAAAGAGCAGTTGGAACCTAGAGGCTCAATATACAGCATCCTGTCAGCTTCTTAATGTATTACTCTCCTGGTTTTGCTGGGATATAGTCAAAGGCCAACCACAGGCTGCAGGCCATTAGCAGTTCTGAGTCAGCTAGGAAAGCTGACCTGAATTGTATGACAGAGGTATACCATACCATAAGCATTATACTCAGGAGGAAATTTGCTGAGAAAATAGGTGCATTATACTTGGGCTTTCACTCACCCTACTTCTTTTCCTTTTACTATTCTTAAGAACCTTTTTCCTGTTTAGTATGACAGCTGCACCTTCACTCAGCTGAGTATACCTTTGTATATTTTGTATTGACATTGGTATAATTTGGCTATTTCATTAAATCTGTTTTCTTTTCAACCTCTGGGTCTTTTTTCGTTTTCCTCATTCCCCTTCTCTGCTGGGGATGTGAAGGAATTGATTTAGGGACCAGAACCCCAGACACTGTCTTGCTGATAGAAAGAGATGCTTTAACCCTGATGGGTGGCAAACCCTGGGAACAGAGCACAGCTAGAAGGAAAACACAGACAGGTCAGCTCCCTAGAGGCCACTGTGACCTAAGGGAGTTATACAGGGACCTGATAACAAGAACAAAGCAAAACTTAGGACAGAATTATGGAGCCCCCTTATCTCTTGCTTGACGGTTGCTTAAGCCTTGGAAAAAATATATGCGTTTGTGTGATACTTTCTCTCTGTAGCCAATCATGAATTTACAACTGTAGTATGGACATACCAATGACCAATTACAAGCTGCCTTCTGATATTATGTTAACCTATATAAAGAAAAAGCTTTGTACAATAAATTGACACTTGGCTTGCATCAGGCCGCGTCCCGTCTCTCGCATCACAGCAGGGATGGGTCATGAGGTGACAGAGTAACTGCTATAGTTTAGCCCCAGATACAGGCTAAACATATAGAATTGTGTGATTCAAAAGAAAGCCATAATGCATCAAGGATTTAATAGAATAAAAATTGACTAAAACTTTTAAGGATGTGAAGCTGTCATTACACTTTCCTAATTCTTTGAACATGCAATGAAGACAACACAATAACAGAATCTACCATAGTCAGTGCTTTGCCTCAGGAATAGCATAGTTGTTGTTAGCCACATGTCATGGTCCCGACAGTGGACCCAGAACTGCAGAAACATTCAGGCAGGAAAAGACCCTTAGGATCACCAAGTCCAACCAATAACTCTACTCTACAAAGTTCACTCCCTAAACCATATCCCCAAGCACCGCACCCAAGTGACCTTTAAACACATCCAGGGTTGGTGACTTAAACACCTCCCTGGGCAGCCCATTCCAAAGCCTGACCACTCTTTCTGTGAAAATTTTTTTCCTAATGTCCAGTCTAAACCTACCCAGTTGTAGTTTGAGGCCATTCCCTCTTGTTCTATCATTTATTACCTGGGAGAAGAGACTAGCACCAGCCTCTCCGCAATGTCCTTTCAGGTGGTTGTAGATGGCAACGAGGTCTCCCCTCAGCCTCCTCTTTTTCAAACTAAACAGCCCATGCTCTGTCAGTTGCTCTTCATAAGATTTATTCTTCAGGCCCTTCACCAGCTTCATTGTCCTCCTCTACACTTGCTCCAGCACCTCGACATCTCTCTTGTATTGAGGTGCCCAAAACTGGACAAAATACTCAAGGTGTGGCCTCACCAGAGCTGAGTACAAAGGGACAATCACCTCTCCAGTCCTGCTGGACACAGTATTTATAATACAGGACAGGATGCCATTGACTTTCTTGGTCACCTGGGCACATTGCTTGCTCATAATCATCTCCTTGTTGATTAGAAACCCCAGGTTCATTTCTGTCAGACATCTTTCCAGCCACAGTTCCCCAGGCCTGTAGCATTGCTTGGGGTTGTTGTGACCCAAGTGCAGGACCTGGCATTTGGCCTTGTTGAAGCTCATCCCATTAACGTTGGCCTATTGATCCAATCTCATTATGGTTCATTGGTGTGATCTCAAAGTGCAAAAACTCAGGCAGCCACACCAGGGAGTTCACCTCAATCAACAGTAAAAGTTTATTGGTTGCCCATAAGATATCACACAATAGGTAGAGAAAAGCAAGAGGAGAAAAGGGTAAAGTGAAGAGAGAAAAAAGTATATAAGCAACATCCTTGTTGGTGACATGGACAGCACACCCTCAGCATGTTCGCCGATGACACCAAGCTGTCTGGTGCAGCAGACACACTGGAGGGAAGGGATGCCACTCAGAGGGACCTTGACAGGCTGGAGAGGTGGGCTCAAGCCTACCTCATGAAGTTTGGCAAGACCAAGAGTAAAGTCCTGCATCTGGGTTAGGACAAACCCATGCACTGATATAGGCTGGGCAGTGACTGCCTTGAGAGCAGCCCTGAAGAAAAGGACTTGAGGGTGATGGTGGATTAGAAGCTTAACATGAGCCAGCAATGAGCACTTGCAGCCCAGAAAGCCAGCCAGATCCTGGTCTGCATCAAGAGAAGCATAGCCAGCAGCCCCCTCTACTCTGCTCTGGTGAGACCCCACTTGGAGTACCATGTCTGGTTCTGGAATCTGAAGGGGGCCTACAAGAAAGTTGGGGAGAGATTTTTAGTGATGTCGGGTAGTGACAGAGCTAGGGAGAATGGAGCAAAAGTAGAAGTGGGTAGATTCAGATTGGATGTTAGGAAGAAGTTCTTCCCCATGAGGGTGGTGAGACACTGGAACAGGTTGTCCAGAGAGGTGGTAGAACCCCCATCCCTGGAGGTTTTTAAGGCCAGATTGGATGAGGCTCTGAGGAACCTGATCTAATGTAAGGTGTCCCTGCCCATGGAAGGGGGGTTGGAACTAGATGATCCTTGTGGTCCCTTCCAACGCTAACAATTCTATGATTCTATGATACTACTACTGTGAAGGTTCAAAGATGTCTCTCTGGTCCTGGGTCCAGTCCTGCCAATCCTACTGCTCTGTTCTTGTTCCTGGTGGGTAAAGCTTTCCTCCAAAGTCTCATTGCTAAGGAGGCATCTTTTATAATTAATTTCACACCTGGTGATGTCTCCACCTCTCTTTGCCCCTTGTGCCCCTCCTGAGTAAGGCTTCCATGCGTGCCCAAGGAAGCTTGCCCAAAGTGTGTTCTGCCTTGGAGGTGGGTAGTCTTAGTCCAGGAGGTGTGTTTTTGTATTGCAATGACATTATAAGGAGCAGAGTTCACTAAAGTTCATGGTTCCCTTTGCAACACCAGGATTAAGTCTCTGTTGGCAGCAGTTATGTTTCTTCGTTCTGAAGTAATAATAATGGACAGTAGAATCATCCATCATAGCTGGCAGGTAGGGACATCTGGTACCAGGCAGGTCTCTTCCCACAGAACCTGCACCTGGAAATCCATGGAGACCTCATTCCATTATACAGGTTCAGTAACTTAACCAGTAACTTATCGTGGAGTAGGCCACTGTAGAACTCATGCTAAGTTGTTAGCCTGAATATCAGCCCAGGTCTTTGGGGCACAGGGTTCCCGATTCCTGATGACAACGATGAGACAGATAATGCTCCTTGGACCACTCCTTACACCATAGCCTGCTGTTTTATGTTACAGAACAATTGTCCTTTCTTGTAATAGCTGTTATGTTGACTATCAAACAGAAGAAATGGAAATATTAAACAACGAATATCATTCACTCTAAAAATATTATAAATGTATCACAGCTTTATCACCAGATATTGATTAGAAAACAGTACTTGCACTTAAAGTAAGTGATAAATCTTATAGCCTCTTTGTTTATAGGTAGTGATCTGTATGAAGTCAATGAAAGCTCTGTGTGAATAATTATACTAAGTACTATTGTTAAGGGTAGGAATGAATGATTGAAGAAAGACCATGGTTTTAAGAAATAATGAGATAAGAAAAGCCTTCAAATAGGAGGAATATGCATCTTGCTAAGCAAAATATAAATTGGGCAAAATAAATCATTTTAGTGATTATAGACAAGCTAAATATGTATAATTGTTGATAAATTTGTGTGGTACAATGCTTGCTTAGGTGAATAATCAACCTGTGTGCTTATATTTGAAAATATGTAATAAGATCAGAACACTTTGGCTCTTGGTATATATTGACATTATTCATGGTGAATGACCCTAATTGAGAGACAACACTATGGGAAAATCATAAGCCTTGAAACCCATGCTTTTGTCTTATTTAAATAGACCAGTTAGCATGGTATGTTAAGAAGATATCTGATATATGACTACTATCTATCTGGCATTTTAGTACTTATTTTATTTTTGGAATTTTCCTGATATAATTAAATCAGCTTCTCTACAGAGGTATAGGGTTTATCACACCCACATTTAGCCTTATTAAAAACCAGGCACGTAATCTAACCTAGTAGCCTTAACTCTTTACCTGGTCAAAGTTCAAGAAATATTGCTCTGGAGGGAAAGACAAAACACTTTTTTTGAACAGCTCTATTAATTACAGAAGAAAAGTGTCATTTATATAAAACCAACTTTTGATGTTTGTACTCAGAAGTCTACACAAACATATACCTATATTTCAATTATCTGAGTTAACGACCTTCCACATGTTACACTGTGGTGGGTTGAAATTCCCGTCCCACACTGACAATAACCAGGCTAACTCGGTCCAAAAGAAAATGAAGCTGTATTTACATGCAAAACTACAATCTGTAATGAAATGCAATGAATATGTACAGATATACACTATTCACAGCATTTATAAATATGTACAATCAACAGAAAAACACAACAAAGCCCTTGGCCTGCACCCCACCCCTCTGCCTCCCCACTGTCTTTCCCAGAGCAGGCAAAAGGGAAGAAAGCCAAGAAGCAGAGAGAGGTTTGTTAAACTTAGCTTGTCAAGGACAGTATGCCAGTATGTTATCTGCAGAAAAGAAACCCAGTACAGGCAGACCAAGAGAGACAGACTGGCAGTACCTTGTTTTGAGTATTGACTCTTAAACATTTCTATCTCTCCAATGGGAGTGTTTAGAATAATCATTATTTTGCTTTCTTACACCCAATAGTGATTTATTTACATTCTTTCACTTTTTTGCTCGAACTTGGTGAAGAAAAATTAAAGACACAGTCTTAAAACCATCACAGCACCCATGATATCAAAATATTCCAATCTCAATGGTTCCACTGCCTTCAATTTTTACAAGCTTATGTAGAAAACAAATAACTTTTTCATCTTAGGTACTGAATGTTGTGCACTTACAGCACGTAAACTCTAAAGCAGTCCCAGAAAGAGAAGGAAAAGAAGGACAGAGGGAATAAAAAAGAAGAAAAAAAGTTTTGATTCATGTACACAACTATGTATGTCTAGATATAAAATTTTAAAGGTAAATTAGTAATCAATGAAATAAACTTAGTCACCAAAATGAAATCATAATTACAAACATGAAACAACTTAGTATCTGCTCTACAGAATAACAACTATATACCAATAGACATTTATTACTTGCATTTTATGTCTCTGACACACACACACAAAAAGTTTGTGAGTTTGCCAGATGACTGATAGCAATTAGCATAATTAGCTTCAAATGGGTACATATACAAAGGAAAACCCTTGTTCAATATTCATAAAAATTGCCCACAATCATTCAAACCCTAAACCCTAGAATTTTCAAATCTCAGCATTTAATCAAATATGTGTGCCAGATATTTTCCACTTGAGTTTTGCAAAAGTCATTAGGACAACAGTTATGTTATCACAGATGAAGCTGCTTTGCTACTGATTGCCTAAAGACCATGAACCACAGTGCCAACCAGTGATTTAGTTTACACAAAGGAAGAAAGTGAAAGAAATAAATAGTTGGGGTTTTTTTAAGGATTCCTGGAATTATTTAACCTGTCTACTTTTTTTTTTTGTTTGTTTGTTTGTTTGTTTGTTTTTTACTTTTATAATGAGACTGGCTACATCTTTAGATTAAAATTTGGCAGAACATACAGTATCATAATAATTCTGGCATTACTCCAAATAAGTTACCTGCATATTGAAAATAACCTTCATTCTGCTAAAATGCTTAGCAGAATATTAGTCTTGAAATACACACATAAAAATTAGATTTTCAGTACATTGACAGATCTACAGAGTGGTTTTAGCCTAATCTGCAGCATATCATTAATTTAAGACAGTCAGACATTTTACGGATAATTAGCATTTATAATATTGCCATGGGGCATTTTTGCTTTGTGCCCTTAAAGAAGTATTTCTTCATCATGTAGTGCAATGTTAACATCTTATTCTTATATATTTCTAAGTTAAGTGATTAAACTAAGGTTAAAGTAAAAACTTCAACCTGACTATAAAGTAGTTATACATAAAAAGACACCAGAAATTTCTGTGTATCACAATTCACTAATGGATGTTAAAGTATATAACTTTACTAGCTGTACACATACTATGTTAACATTTCAGGATAATTTGCACTTTGTGCCTTTCAATTTTATTGAGAAAATATTTTAAAATTTTTATTCTTCTAAGTATATGAACTCCCTCTTTCAGGAAGACTGAAGTACAAAATGTGATACCAATGCTTATTACAACTGTATTAGTTAAGTCCCTTTTCCCATTAACAGACAAAAAATGTTTTACCAATATCAACATGCCAAATGCAGTTAAAGGGTAATTTTATTACATAGAAAGAGCTTACATTTTAATCCTGTTTGAGAAGCACCCAGAAAATAATTTCTGCATGACAGGAAAAAAAAAAACAAAACCAACAAACCAAAACTAAGCTGTCTAAACTTTTTTTCTTCGGTGTTATGAGTATTTTATTTCTAGGGAAAAACACTCAATGAACAGCAGTTGTAATAATATGATGTAAAATTTAACATTAGTAGGTATTAACTAAAAGTTCCATTAATGAATGAAGCTAATGGATATTTTTTTCTGTTGATTTTAAATGTGAAATATCTTCCTCTGAAATATGTCTTTTTCTGTAACTTTGCTCTCAAATTGAAAGCTCTTTAGCTCAGTTTTAGCCAGTTCTACATAGCACCTGTTTTTTTCCCAATCCAACTCTTCATAACAAGAAATGTTTCATTTTGTTCTCTTGGTGACAGACATAAAACACACATTTTAAATTTGAAAGGTGTGAGAGCTCACTGACTCCATAGTCTCAAAATGGTGCATGTGGCAGGACAGGGCTGATAGTCCATACTGACTGTGTGATAATACCTGGTCTGAATAGACAGGGTGGTGGTTTTGATGGCTTTAATAGCTCTGGAGGAGATTTGCTGGATGGGCAGATGGCTTAACAACAAAAGGAGATAATTTCTGAAGAGGCAGGAATTCCCTCTTTTGTTATTTTAAAACCACTGCAACAGTGCCACGAAAAAGGATAATGGCAGACATTACACTGGAACTTCACATCTCTGTGCACATTTCACTGTGCATATTTCTTTTGTGATTTTGAGAGACACCACCCCCACCCTGTCCCACCCTGTCCCCCCCCCAAGAAAAAAAAAAAAGAAAAATCTGGGCTCCACATGTTGCATTTACCACAGAAGACAGTGTTGGAATGTATACCCACTGCCAAGAACTTGAAGTATTCCTGTGAAAACCCTTACTGGATTCAAGGAGTAGTGATATACTTTTCTCTTACTTCTTAGCTCTCTCTCCTCTCTCTCTTTCTCTCTTTTTTCCTGTCTCTTCCCATTTTCTCTCTGCTCCTGTCCATTACCAAAATTTTTCACTGGCTCTAATAAAACCAGCTCATCAGCTGTTTGGTATAATTTTTTTTTTATTTACTCCACAACCTCTCCTGCTGCCCAGGGTTGGCTTGGGATACCAGGTCATGACAAAGGGTGTTTATAAAATCTCTCTGATTTATATAGCTGGCTTCTACTACAATTAACTTAATCATCAGCTTATATTTGAATCATACAGTACAGCAGACATTCCAAGGAAAGTATCTCAGCCTTTTTTTGGAGTAAGCAGAGATCACAGAATCACAGAATCACTAAGGTTGGAAAAGACCTCAAGGATCATCAAGTCCAACCTGTCACCCAAGACCTCATGACTACTAAACCATGTCACCAAGTGCCACATCCAATCCCCTCTTGAACACCTCCAGGGATGGTGACTCCACCACCTCCCTGGGCAGCACATTCCAATGGCCAACCACTCTCTCTGTGAAGAGCTTTCTCCTCACCTCGAGCCTAAACTTCCCGTGGCTCAGCTTGAAACTGTGTCCTCTTGTTCTGGTGCTGGTTGCCTGGGAGAAGAGACCAACCCCCTCCTGGCTACAACCTCCCTTCAGGTAGTTGTAGACAGCAATGAGGTCACCCCTGAGCCTCCTCTTCTCCAGGCTAAACAACCCCAGCTCCTTCAGCCTCTCCTCATAGGGCTTGTGTTTGAGGCCTCTCACCAGCCTTGTTGCCCTTCTCTGGACATGTTCACGTATCTCAATGTCCTTCAAACTGAGGGGCCCAGAACTGGACACAGTACTTGAGGTGTGGCCTAACCAGTGCTGAGTGCAGGGGCACAATGACTTCCTTCAACACCGAGTGCAGTTAAGCTTGCATAATGGGTGGGATCCTTTCTAGAAATCTTCAAAAACATCCAATCTTTTCTACTATGTAAGATTCTGAGGTATATAGTGTAGAAAATATTTAAAAAGGTAGTTTATAATTAGAGACTTAAACTTAGAGCTCGATCAAGTAATTTTAGAGCTCTTTTCACCAGAGTGAAAAAGTGTTTTTTGATGTTCAAATAGAACATTCTGTGTTTCAGTTTGTGCCCATGCCCTTTGATCCTGTTACTGGGCACCATTGAAAGGAACCTGTCTCTTTGCATCCTCCTTTAAAGTAAGCATATACGTTCATGAGATTTCTCTCATCTTTCTCTTCTCTAGGTTAAACAGTCCCAGGTTTCTCAGGCTTTTTGCAGAAGAGATGCTGCAGTCTCTTCACAATTTCTGCGGCCACTTTTTGAAACTGTCCAAAATTTGATATTTGTCTTGTGCTGGGCAACCCAAAACACAGGAGTACAAGTGTGGCTTCATCAGTACTGAGTAGAAGAGGAGGATCACATCCCTCAAACTGCTAGTAACTTCTGGCTTAGTGCAGCCCAGAATACCATTAACTTTCTTTGCAGCAAGGGCATGTTTATGACTGATGTTCAATTTATTGTCCATGGGACCTTCCAGGTTCTTTTCTGCAAAGCTGCTTTCTAGTTGGATGTTTCCCAACATATATAAAAACTGGATGGATGCCAGGGCCAAAAAAATTGTGGTAAATGGAGTTAAATTCAGTTGGCAGCTAGTCACAAATGGTGTCCCTCAAGGCATGGTATTGGGGCCAGTTCTGGTTAACATCTTTATCAATGATCTGGATGAGAGGATCGAGTGCACCCTCAGCAAGTTTGCAGATGACAGTAAACTGACCTGAAGTGTTGGTCTTCTCAAGGGCAGGAAGGTTTTGCAAAAGAGTCTGCACAGGTTATATCAATGGACAGAGACCAACGGGAGGAGCTGTACCAAGACTAAATGCTGCGTCCTGCACTTAGATAATAACAACTCCAAGCAACACTGCAGGCTTGGGAAAGAGTGTCTGGAAAGCAGCCCAGAGGAAAAGGATCTGGGGATGCTAGTAGTGGACAGCTGAACATGAGCTGGCATGTGCCCAGGTGGCCAAGAAGGCCAACAGCCTGCACCAACAACAGTGTGTCCACAAAAAGTAGGGAAGTGATTGTGCCCCTGATGAGGCTTCATCTCAGCTCTGGACTCCGTAGTAAAAGAAAGATATTGATGTCCTGGAGTGTGTCCAGAGGAGAGCAACGATGCTGGTGAGGGGTTTGAAGAGCATGTTGCATGAGGAGCAGATGAGGGAACTGGGGTTGTTTAGCCTGGAGAAGAGAAGGCTAAGGGGAGATCTTGTTGCTCTCTACAACTACCTGAAAGGAGGCTGCAATCAGGCTGCTGTTGGTCCCCTCTACCAAGTAACTAGCAATATGATGAGAGGAAGTGGGTTTAAGTTATGTCAGAAGTTTAGATTGGATTTTCCTGACACTAATGAGGTTTGTCTACCTGTGATGATGAAATGATGCAATTTGTGACTTTGTTTAATGTCCTTATGCTTTATGATAATTACCCACTTGGCTACTTTGAAAAAAATGTTTGTCCAAGTGCTTCATTACCTTAGACTGAACACAGCATTACTCTGTAGGTGGACTCTGTTCTTTTTCATCTGACAAGAGATTCTTTTGCACCCTTGTGAAGGGTTAATGCCCACACAGAGAGTACTCTGACAGTTGTGTTTCTGAGCTTTGTGCTGGTGTCTGTGGTGTTGGCACTCACTTACTGACTTTCTCCCTGTAAAAGTACTACAGAACTCATTGTCCTGAGAGAAAGGACCACTCCTCTTAATATGGAGTTTGCACATATTAAAGCCATCAGTGTACTTCCTTCTTTAATTAATACTGCAGTTCTATAAACCTTGAAGAGGTAATTAAAACTTTATGATTCTTCTGAATTTCTGACATGAAATCTAATGTGAACTTCTGCTGTTATATACCAAACGCAGCTTTGCTTACTGAGACTTATGGTTTCATCGATAATAAATTATGCTTCAAAATGGCTTCTACTCTTTCTGCATCTTATTTATTGGATTATAAAATCCCTCCATTATGATTCAAGAATTTAATGAGTAATAAAATTAGACCATTTTTCAAATATTCCATAAAAATAGTACAAGATATATATTTTTTTATTTCAAGAGCCTGTAGAGTAGGTTATGAATTTCCACACTTTCTATCTTCCTGTATTTAGAACTAGTAGCAAACACATTTTAACTCAAATTTATCACTCTTAAGCCTTTACTGTGGAAAAATAACTTAAATGAATTTTGAGGCCATTTGAAAGGAAATATACTTAACTTTTCTTTGACTCCTCATAAAAAACCTGAGAATTACAGTTTCAAGAATTTTCACACCAGATTATTTTTTAAATTACAAAATTATGTATTGCTGCAAGATAATTTCATATTCTGATGTCATTGTACAGAACACACTTCAAAAATGCATTTACTGTAAACTGCTTGCAACAAGAAATATCTTCCTTTGCTTGCATTGTGTAATGATTAATAAAGAACACATTATCCCAATTATTCCTTTGATGGAGAAATCGATATGTGGAGGGATATTCAGGACAAAGGTTTTGGAATAATAAAGGATTAATATCTTCTATATCTCCAACCTCAGAATAAAATAAGTGTTTTTATAGTCTTATAATTGTAATTTCTAAAATACTTCTATTATTATTAAAACTTTTCCTGTAAAATTTCCTCAAAAGTATGTAAAAAGTGTAAAAAAAGGCATCACCAATGCCTTTTTAAACCTAATCCATATTAAGAGAAATTGAAAGATACACTAAATGCAGAAGACTTTGCAGTATAGTATGGAAATGGACATTCAGACATCAGTGCAATTAGCTTTATTTTTGGGATGGTTGTGGCAGTACATCCAAAACCCTTCCACCCTGCAAAGCTGGGATGAGGGGAAGCAGAGAAGATGGGATAGAGGGAACCAGTGGGAGACACCTCCCTCCACCCAGGGCTGTGGGTCAGTAGACTTATGTGAGCACTTTACCCAAGCCACGTGCCCTGCCAGGCACTGTAAGACACAGACCCCGTGGGCAAAGGATGGATCTTTATCTGTTCCTGGCACTCACTTCTATTGTCTGAGCTTTAGAAATGGTCTCCATTGTGACGTCTGACAAAATTAGGTTGGTTTTCATAAAAATGGCTCAGTTTCGGAGCAAGTGAGCTCTTTCCCTCAGGTTTTCCCTCACCACACATGTGGATTAAGCAGCTGCAGCACTTCAGGAGAATTATTGAATAAAAAGAGATGAAAAGAGAAATTCCCACAATCAACATATCGTGTTGTGAGTATTTATATATTCCTAAAGTCCCAAAGAAGTTCATCCCTCTTGTCAGTGGGGTATTATTTTTGGACCTATCTTTTCTAACTTCTATTCTCAAAACTACCTATAACTATTCCTATTGTGAAGAAAATTCCCAATCCAACTACAGAACCTTTATAAACTCTCTATTATGTTACAAGGGAGGTAGAGACAGTTTATAAATAAATAAATAATAAATTTCACACCTTATTCCCCTTATTCATAACAATGGTGTCAAAATATTTTGATCTATATGTAAATAATTTAAATGAAAATTATTTTCCAGTTCTAGATAACAAATTTAAAAAAAATGCAAAACAATATATTGATAACTTCTTACTCATCATGCTATATGCTGATCTGTATTATACAATTTAGAGCTGAATTATAAAATTTAAAATTTGTTAGGTCATTCTATATTTGTTTTTAATTTCCCCAACACTCTCATTGCACTTATTCTAAGAAAATATATCAAGAATCTTGTTTAAACTGTTACAAAGAAAAAAAAGATACTTGAAGGGGTAGGTGTCCTGGTAAACACTTATGGATGTGCCTTTTGACTGGGGAAAAAAAGTTTCAAAATCCTAAATATTTTATTATTTGGATTTAAAAAAAAAAAAAACATTTGGAGAGTAAGTCATCCTATATAAGTAGCTGAGTCCTAAATTTTAAAGTACGTAGCAATGCATTCCTTTTCAAGAAACAGAAATAAAAGAGGAGTCAAGTTTGCAAGTACAACTATCCCAGACACTTTAAGAAAAGTAAGTTTTTAGACTGTTTCACATTTCACTCAATACAATATGCAAATGGCTGATTACATTGAAATTTTCAAGGGAAAAAAACAAAACAAAACAAGATAAGACCTGTGGGAATGAATCAGTTTATAAAGGACAGAATGATTAAAGTAGAATTAGTGGGATATAACCCATTCAAATGTATGTTCCTAAAAACATACCTAATGGTACCTAAAAAGGGTAACATTTCCCTAATATTTTGAAAAAGTGGGAGAGGAGAGAGGCCAGGAGAGAGGAGGCATCCATTTTGCATCAGGTAGAGAACTATACAGATAATGGAAGTCACTAGCTGCAGTCAAGACTCAGAGGAAACGTAGAAAATGTATGAATTCATAACTCCTCCAGATACTTATTTAGTTGAGGGTGGAGATCACTATTTTAATTAATCTGTTTTTTTGCCTCACAAAATAACATAAATGGAAAACTTCACGTATTATTCTGATGTTGAAAAGAAGCTTAGGTCTAACATGATAGCTGGACATGAGGTGTACTTTAAAACAGAATTTTATCGGTGTATTTGAAACCAAAACCAAACAGTCATGGAATGAAGGTCTGCCACCTAAAATCTTTCTCATATTTGTAGTCATTTTTGGGTAAGTGTAAGGCCTCCTTTTTGTTTGTCTTCTACATACAAGAATACTGGGATAAGATTGGCCTAGTAAATAAAATGTGTCAAGAATTCCTCTCTGGGACCAAAGCCAGCTGGCAGGGGAAATGGTTGTGTCTACCTTAAGAAAGTTTGACAATTTTCAGAAACATTTGGAGGACTTAATGGGGAGGGAACATGGCAGTTCCCAAACCATGCCTGGAAACAGTTTAAGTTATATTCATTGTTACAAAATTCTTTCCTGAGATTTTTCTGTTTAAAAATATAGACAATCATTTTGCAGTTCCCATGAGTGTTCCCTGGATTGTTTAAATTTACTAATATAAATCTAGACCTGCAGTCTTGGCTGCATAGCAACAAAGCTTTATGAGTCTCAAGAATGCCATTTTGCAGAGTATCCTATGACCTGATGAGTTCTGTGTGCAGATATCTGCCTGGTAGATGGATTTCCAGGTTCCTGAGATAGTGGGTGAAAGCAGGCATTTAGCTCAGTTACTTAAACATAGACTTCTAAAAATTTAAATTTATTTAGATTTTAGTATGGTAATTGTCTAAAATATTTTCTCTTCCAATTATGGCCATAATATTTTAGTCTCCACAATTTTCTGTGATCTGAATAATTCATGTGAGACTGAGATGACTCTGCAACAGTAGAAGAAATTCTAATTGGCTTTTCCTAGTTTATTTTAGTTGAGAAACATAAGATCCAAATCAATATATGAATGTCAAACTATTATAGAATTATTCTCAGACCAATACTTCAGAAACTTTATTTAAATACATTTTATCGTTCCCTTGGTTAATGCTAGTGATATCAGGAAAATGAAATATTTATTACATTAAAAAAATTGTATAGAATATTTGTTCCCTACAAATTTATCACAATCAAAAACTCAAATGAGTTGTTGAAGCTTGAAGCTTTATGGAACAAGAAACATTCTGATGTAAGTGCTGACATACAAACTGTGAAGTACCTTTGCTCTGATGTCCTCTGGTATTGACTGTTATACAAAGGATATATGTTCCAAATAGCCAGCTGGGAAGGGAAGCAACACATGTCCTCAGTTATTCGTTTTCTGGTAACTTTTTGAGTGTATCAAGATTTCTCTCAAAATACATTTTTCACCACAAGTGCATAATTTCTTCAGGACATTTTCAAACACTCTTATAATTAATTATGCTTTCACTCATTGTTATGCTACTGAAAGGTATACACTTGATCAGGTGATGTTGTTAAACATGCTAATTGGAGGTTAAACTTGGTGCCTGTATATCTCTTAGTAATATTTATTAGATGTCTTACAGACTGTTATCTACTGATATTTTCCACTAATGTCTGTTTTTCTCTAGCACAAATTAACAAATTTAAAGATGCACAGTCAGGTGTGAAAAAGGAAGAGAAGGGAGAACAATTCACACATCAATGGGGATAGTTTCCTAGAGAAAAGGAACAAAACAGACACAGCAGTGATTCATAACAACTGGAGGTTTCAGGCACAAGGCAATGTGGGTAAGAGCATTTGAGAAGTCAGGGGCAATAGAATTGTCACTATAGCCTTGGAGAAGGTCACAAAACTGCCAGTGAAAAGAATTCTGCAAAACAAGAAATTACTGTCAAGCTATGCAAATGAATAGCAATGAACCAGGAATAATAAAACTTGGAGCTAGTTTGGACTGAAAAATAGGCAAATGGCAAGTAAATGGCAATTATAACAAAGAAACAAAACATAAACAGTTTCAGTTAAGTAGAAAGAAAATATATTGTTATTTCCCAAGGGATGTCAAAAGCATAAAAGTTGAAGAACTGTCAGTGACAATAGAATCTATCTACAAAACTTTAGTCAAGTACAATTACAAGTTTCTACATGTGAATTAGATATTGTAAGATCCCTTCATATTTAAGAAAAAGGGATTTTTAGTATTTTTTTCCCAGTACAATAAATTGGAATTATTTTAAATTCCTTCTTTAGGACAAAATATATCATAGCCTTTGTGTAGTTTCAACAGTGATCTAGTATATTATATATAAAGAATATTTAAAGTCTGTGTACTTTACTTCAGATACATTTCTCCCTCAGAACCTAATACGAGTTTCAGATTGCAATCTGTATGAAGTTGGTGCGGTCTACTTGTGAAGGTACTTCACAGTCTTTAGAACTCCTTTTAAAATCCTATCACACTTTGTATCAACGAAGAAAGGTTTCTTATTTTGAACCACAAGTTCCTTAAAAGTAAATTCTTCAACAGAATTTGCAGACTTTTTTTTCAGTAGAACTCCAATTGTTACTCACTTTTAGTATTAATCCCCTAATATTTTGTCCCAGTAAGAATGGTAAGAATTATGAACCATAACAAATGATTCCACCCAATAAATCTCCTAATCTTTAATTTACAAGAATTTTAAAAATTGATACCTGCAGTACATTTTTGTTTGCCAAACTACTCCAAGAGATAATATTGATGTTTCTTACTTCTCAAATGTTTCATGTGTAGATGCATCTTGAAAATACATAATGTTTACATAATTTTTATATATAAAAACAGTATTTGCTTCCTTTGTAGAAGCTTCATTTCTACATGTCCTTAAGTTTCCTAGTCTGAAATCTGAAAAACATAAGAACTTTTTTGAATTGTCTAGGTTTCACAGGTTTTATCTCTCTTGTAAGGAAGAATCATTCTTCTGCAGACAGTAATCTCCAGAGTTTTTATCTTTCTGGCTTCTTGTTAAGTTCTTTGATGTTTCCTAAACAGATGGACAAAAAAAGTAGTACAGTTAAGGCTCAACCCAGTAACAGCAAGGATGAAATCTTTACGTAAAGTAAGATAACTGATGGTGTTGGGTGGTACGGAAAACAATGCAGTTCTCACATGGTTTATACTCACGATGTTTAAAACAGTGGTAAAGTCAAAGAACAATGAAGTTCTATCACTTTCAATGACAGGAAAAGACTACCCAATTTGACCTAGACATTTCAAAGATGTATTAAGGATGTTTTAAGGATCACCTCTTATGGATTACAAAAGAAAGAAAGAAAGAAAAAGAAAGAAAGAAAGAAAGAAAGAAAGAAAGAAAGAAAGAAAGAAAGAAAGAAAGAAAGAAAGAAAGAAAGAAAGAAAGAAAGAAAGAAAGAAAGAAAGAAAGAAAGAAAGAAAGAAAGAAAGAAAGAAAGAAAGAAAGAGAAAGAAAGAAAGGAAGAAAGAAAGAAAGGAAGAAAGGAAGGAAGAAAGGAAGAAAGGAAGAAAGAAAGGAAGAAAAAGAAAGAAAGAAAGAAAGAAAGGAAGAAAAAGAAAGAAAGAAAGAAAGAAAGGAAGAAAGAAAGAAAGAAAGAAAGAAAGAAAGAAAGAAAGAAAGAAAGAAAGAAAGAAAGAAAGAAAGAAAGAAAGAAAGAAAGAAAGAAAGAAAGAAAGAAAGAAAGAAAGAAAGAAAGAAAGAAAGAAAGAAAGAAAGAAAGAAAGAAAAAAGAAAGAAAGAAAGAAAGAAAGAAAGAAAGAAAGAAAGAAAGAAAAGAAAGAAAGAAAGAAAGAAAGAAAGAAAGAAAGAAAGAAAGAAAGAAAGAAAGAAAGAAAGAAAGAAAGAAAGAAAGAAAGAAAGAAAGAAAGAAAGAAAGAAAGAAAGAAAGAAAGAAAGAAAGAAAGAAAGAAAGAAAGAAAGAAAGAAAGTCGAGGGTTAAGAAACAAAGTACAAATAAACTACACTTTTAATTTTCTTTTTCACTGCTACCGAGGATATGTTGGTAGAGAAGAGATTATAAACCCTAAAATAAGGCGAAGGAATATTAGTGAATATAAAACACTGCTCTTCAAGGTGGTAAATAAATAAATTCAGAAAATTGCAACAGAAATCACATGAGAGTTAAGACTAAGGTAACAGAAGTTGAAGGAGATCTGTCTTACATAAACAATATCTGAAAAGAAAGACCAAATTATCCACATGCATCAAAATTATAAAAGTGCAATAAACTAGTAAATTCTCTAAGTGAAATCAGAGGAGGGATAGGAAGGGAAAAGAAAGTGGGAGTAAATAAGGAATATCATAACTATATAGGGATTAAAAAAAGGATTAAAAAAACCCAAAATGTGTAAGAAATGGTTATATACAGTCTAGCTTTCTACATAATATGCACCATACATGCAGATGCATAGATATACACATACACGTCTTGCATACTGACCTCTTGTGACAACTTTGCTTCTTTTGGGTCTCAAATCATTTAAAATTCAGCAAGTTCCAGAATACGTCAGAGACGTATCATATGAATTCATCCATGTCTTCCTATTAGTACTTTTGGATGAATGCTAAAGTGACTTGTCATGCCCCAAGTCATGCTGAGAAAAAAAACATTACAGCTCTTGAAGAGGTACAACTCAGTATTCCAACAATAAATGCAAAAGATCCATGCCTGTATAGTTCTCAGTTAACATAAGAATTCTCCGATCTGTTTAACTGATTCCGTGTTTGCACAAAGATATGTAAGCTATGTAAATATTTAAAAGGTAAAAAAAAAAAAAAAGTTTCAGTAATATAGGAACAAATCCTGATAACTAATTTAACTTGAGATACTTCAATACATATATGAACAGCTATAGTTGATATCTGAACTCCTGTGTCAGTGGAGAAATATAAGCATTACATTAGCACAGTATACATTTATGTTTTATAGAGCAAAAATTATGTTTTACCTCTGTCCAGGAATTAAAGAAGAGACTCTGAGAATTAGCTCATATAAAAATATCTATAGTATCAGAATCACGCCTCTTCTGGAAACATTGGTTCTAAAGTGAAGGATGTTTATGCAGTGTAGAGGCCATGTTTTTTAAACTTTTGGTTGGCAGAATCAAGCTGCCTACAAAAAGGGAAGGGAAGGGAAGGGAAGGGAAGGGAAGGGAAGGGAAGGGAAGGGAAGGGAAGGGAAGGGAAGGGAAGGGAAGGGAAGGGAAGGGAAGGGAAGGGAAGGGAAGGGAAGGGAAGGGAAGGGAAGGGAAGGAAAAAAGAAAAAGAAAAAAAAAGGAAAAGAAAAGAAAAGAAAAAAGAGTTATGAGTGATGATTTGGCAGCATAAATAGAATGCTAAATTGCATTTTTAGTGCATATTCATCTTTGGTACATTGCATCTACGTTCGATCTTATTCATCAAGATAATTGATTTTGAACAGAAGATAGTGCCAGAACATTATTTGAATAAAAAATACTGTTCACTTCTCAGCCACAGCAAAAGAAGTTCTATTTTGATGTTTGTAGAGGGAATTGCAATGCTGAAAATTTCCATACTCCTCTAGCAGTGTGTCTGACAGAATAGTTATTTTTGTTTCATTTGCTATAATACATAAAAAGCAATTGTAAGACTAACACCATTTTTTTACTTCAGGTAAAGCAACTGAAAGATCTAAGAAAATGACACACACAAAAAAGTATCCCCTGATGTATCTATTTCAAGATGACAAAAATTCAAAAAAGACATCTGCAAAACTCTATTACTTATTGTTTATTCCTGAAAAGTATAAGTTATTTTCTAAAAGACTAGTTACCCACTCCATTCCTACAAAAAGTAGAGAGGAAAAATAACAGAATGAAAACACAGACCTGACTGCATAGAATCATAGAATCGTCAGGGTTGGTGTGATGGTTTTAAGACTGTATTTAATTTTTCTTCTCACAAAGTTCGAGCAGAGAAAGTGAGAGAATGTAAATAGATCACTATTGGGTGTAAGAAAGCAAAATAATGATTATTCTAAACACTTCCATTGGAGAGATAGAAATGTTTAAGAGTCAGTACTGAAAACAAAGTCACTCAGTCTCAGCTTGCCTTGCTTCTTTCTGCTTCTCCTTCTGCCTTCGGAAGACAATGCTCACCCCCACACACTGACCTGGACAAGCTAAGTCTAACGGCCTCTCAGCTTCTTGGCTCTCTGCCTTCTACCGGGTGGGTCTGGGGGGAGTCCTTCTGGCTTGGCCCCTTAGGGGGGAAGCCAGGGGCCTTGGTTGAGTTTTTCTGGTGATTGTACATATTTGTAAATGTTGTGAATAGTGTATATTTGTACATATTCATTGAATTTCATCATAGATTGCAGTCTTGCTTATAAATACAGCTTCATTTACTTCCAGACTGAGCTAGCCTGGTTATTGTCGGTGTGGGAGGGGGATTTCAGCTCTCACACTGTAACAAGGGATTCTTAACGGACTTCAAGAATCAGCTAGTGCCAACCCCCCTCCCATGGGCAGGGATTTCTCACACTAGATCAGGTTGCTCAGAGCGCCATCCAGCCTGACCTTATAAATCTCCAGGGATGGGGCTTCTACCACCTTCCTGGGCAATCTGTTCCAGTGCCTCACCACCCTCATGAAGAAGAACTTCTTACTGACATCTAATCTAAATCTACCCTCCTCTAGCCTGGATCTGTTTCCCCTAGTCCTGTCAATACACAACACCCTAAAAAGTTCCTCACTGGCTTTCTTGTAGGCCCCTTTCAGATACTGGAATAAGGTCTTCTTGGAGTCTTCTCCTCTCTGGACTGAACAATCCCAGCTGTTTCAGTCTGTCTCCATAAGAGAGGTGCTCCAGACCTCTGATCATCCTCTGGCCTTTCTTTGGAAGTGTTTTAGCATGTCCATATCTTTCTTGCATAAATGGAAGCTTTAACTTGTGAGCATAAGCTTAAGGAACTTGTCTTTTAAGAAACAGAACATGCAAAAGGAAGGAAACAGTGACTTCTGTGACACTTATAAAAAGGAAAAAAAAGAACATAGATTGCAACACAGTTCTGCTATTACTGTTCTTTTGAACGAGACAGAAGCACTGACCTCCTCACAAAGTCTTTTGGACTTTGGAGGCCTTTCGGAGGCCTATATGCTATTCCTAGTGTGGACTGAAACTAAATGTGGGAGGGGAAGCCATTCTTAGTTGCTGGAAATAACATATGAGATACTACTAGAAACTGAGTTACCAAGGAAATAAAGAATCTATGGAGAACTGGTAGAGCTTTAGTTCTATGCATGAATATACAATGAAATATGTAGGTGATTTCAAAACAAACAAAAAAAAAATCTACTGTCAGAAAAGTAGTTTTGAACAGGACATATTGGGATCTTCTGGCTAGACAGCCATCTGTTAGAAGAGAAATCTCAGGTTATGCTGTCCATGGCATGGTTCTATTATCTAAGGCATCAGAAATTCATGTGAAATTCATTCAGCACTTGATTTTTTTGCAGTTTGTGTCAAGAAGTCACAATTATTTGAGATGACTCTTTCTTTAATTTTAGCCTTGAAGAGACTAAACTGACATGAAATTTGTAGAACATTAAAAACAACGAGGAGCTAGAGACAATAATGAGGTCCTGTATTTAACCAGCACTTATGTGAATGGAATCTACTTACAAATATTTGTCTTCTTTTGGAGAAGTCAAAGAAGAGTAATATTCATGTTAACTAATTTAATTTATCTTTGTTATTTTCCTTTCTGTTTTCTTAACATTAAAATACCCAAGGGATATCATCAATTAATTCATTCTATTTATGCCATAATATGAACATTTTCTTTAACCTTTTTGAACTTGGGGATACTAAATATGTACAAATACTCATATATGCAATAAAAGTATTTTTCTGATAATGTTAGGCAATAAATAACTGTGCTTTTCAAGCTTGTCATCCAGTTTATATTAAGGAATTTAAAAGAATTGTTTTAGTTTAAAGGAACTCTTTTAGTTTTATCGTAGCTCTAAAGAAAGTAATATTTGTTTCCACAAATCAAGCTAAATATTATTGACATATTACCTTCAAGACATTCTCGAAGACTTGCAGAAGTATTTTCTTCTATTTCTGGACATTTGCTTTAACTGCTTCATTTTCACCTTAAAATTTGCTACAGTATTTGCAGAATGACATGCCATTAGTATTATGTTTCTGCCTGCCAGGTACAATAGACTGATAAATTAATTGGAATAATCTCCAGAATACTTTAGAACTTTACTATTATGTACAATTTAATTGTCTAAATGTAATGTTGTTACTTTTATTTATATTATTAATGTAAAACTAATGAGAAAGCATGGATTTTGTAAATAATTTCTATATGTTCTAGATGGACCATGCCATGACAGATAAAGAACATCGAGGTTAATAGCTATAAAAGCTATTAAAAGCTGCCCAGCTGAAATGAAAAGTAACACCTGAGCATGCTGCTTTCTCATTCTGAGTGTCTCAATCTGCTAAACATTCCAGATGGTTAGATGGCAAACAAAAGAGCTATTAACATCTTAAGAGATTGATTCACAGTGTTGATATGGTAGTAGTTACTGTATTCAAGTACTTGGTGTACATCTGTTCAATGAATACTGATATCTGAAGCCTTTAGACTCCAGTATGTCTGCAGCAATATGCTCTGTCTTACCTCCAGGTAAAATCCAACAGATAAGGAGGTTTTGTGTGTCATATTTGCAAGTTAAATATCATTACCTATTTGGAAGTGTAAATAATACAATATAAAAGATACATATCAGCTATTACTACCTCCTTCCAAATAACACTTTATCAGGATAAATGTACATTCTAGTTTTCTTTCTGGAGAATGAAACTCAGAAAGACTTGATGAGAACCAATTTTCATCAACTGAAGTGAAATTTTTTGGAGAAATAATCAAGATGAACTAAACCACAAAATAATATCCTTTAACCAGAGGCAAATATTGTAAAATTTGCCTTTTTTTCAACAAAGTATGAGGAAATATGATGCAATGAAAGACAATTCTATTAATTCAATTCAGATACTTTTATTCTGATTAGCTTGCCGTACATTTCTACACCTAGTTAACCCACTTGTGAACATTTCATAATCAAAATGGAAAAGTTTTTCAAGACACTTTGTTCTATTCCTTTTTATGAAAATATTATTCACCAAAACCTCTTGTTGCATGTATCTGAAGCGTTCACTAAAAGCTAAGGTTTCATTAGCACAGAGCAGTACATACGCTTGTAATGAGTATTTCGTTCTGTTAGACTGAGCGAAAAACCTCATTCTATCTACTGTCACTATGATTACAGTCCTCTGATCAGAAAATTGAGTATATTTTACTCAAATACACAAACTCAAATAAAAATTAAAAAAAAAAAAAAAACCCTAAACCAAACCCAAATCAACAAACCAGCAACTAAACTCCCATTAGTTTCGCTTTGAAAATATTTAACTGCAGAGAGCTCTAACGTAGCTTTGACTTTTCTTTCTCTTTTTGTTTAAAAAATTGTCTCTAATTTGGGATATCTTATAAAATGTAATAAAACAACATTGTTTTCCAGGTAGTTACTGGAAGTATCATACTTTTCTGAAGAAAAGAAAAAAAAAAACACAAAAAAGGATCATTCTTTTAAGAAGTCAACCACATCAGCAGTTCGTCAACTAAACTTTTTAAATGCAATATGTTTGTTGAAATGTCATTTGATAAATTTCATTAACCTATAATTTTTCAAGCTTGTAGGATATGTAATAAACCAGGGAATTTTAATTTCCCCTTTTAAAAATCAGTATAAAAGGTTCAGATTCTTTGCCATGCTTATTCACCATTGATTCCATTCCAGTAAGGACTGTCCTGGTTTCAGCTGGGATATTCTTCCTAGCAGGTGCTGTATTTTAGATTTAATGTGAGAATAACATTCCTAACATGCTGATGTTTTAACTGTTGTTAAGTAATGATTATGTTAAACTAAGGATATTTCACCCAGCAAGGTGGTGTACAAGCATTTAGGAGGGAGCATGGCCAGGACAGCTGATCTGAACTACCTAAAGGGATATTCCATACCATAGGATATTGTTCTCAGTATATAAACTCATGGCAGTTGTCTGGGAGGGCCAATCACTGATAGGGAACTGGCTGAATATCAGTCAAAGGGTAGTGAGCAGGTGTACAGCGAATCGCTTGTCTTTTCTTGGGTTTTATTATCCCTCTTTTTGTTTCACCTTTTCATTATTATTATTATTGTTGTTGTTTTTATCACTATTATTGTTATCATTCAATTTATTCCACTTTAGTTATTCAACTTTTCTTATCTCAACCCATGAGTTTAGCCTTTTTTTTCTGGTTCTCCTCCCCATCCCACTGGGAGAAAGAGCTTGAGATTAAACCATGACAGGATTTAGCTGCAAGAACTGTCTTGAAGTTCTCAGCTATTAAAACAAAACTGAATGTGAAAAATCTGAAAGGATGAGAATCAAAGGGACATGCAGTCCTGTTGTCAGAGGAGGGATAGGGAGAAGGAGCTGAATGGTATGGAGCTGAGCCTACTGCTCTAGCTGAAGTAGGGTGAAGGGGAATAAAGTGTGGGGTGAAACAAGCAATACTGGTCAGTAACACCAGAACCCTACACGCCTCTTTACACATCATGCCATTCTCCTGGTGAGCAAAAGTGGCAACCATCAGTTTGGCTTTACATAATTTCAGCATAGGTAAATATCAGCCAGTGTGTACTGCTACTATGCTATTCTGAGAGCATATATATAATATTAGAGTCACTGTAGGTATGGAATATGTATATATACTAAAATTTAGAACTGAATTTGGGTTAACAAATGAGCATATGCATACATTTAGATAATAATACTTAGCTAAGTGATGTGGCTAAGCTGCCGTCACAGTCAAAGGAAATCTATTATCTGAATACAGACAGCTTCCAAGGATATTTGAAATATCTTTATGAAACTGCATGATACAGAATAGAATTTTGCTGCAACTGAGTAGCATCTTGGGACTTGATAGCCTGGACAATATTAAGTAATGTTAAACATGTATGCTTAACAACTCTTATTGAGGTCCATGGAACATACGTATGTATTTTAAGACGGGCTGAACAGCTTCAAACTAAGGCATTCCTAAAGGTTGAAGGTCTCTTGTACTTCTTGTGTCATATCTATGTCTCAAACACACTTTTATGTTGGCAAAAGGGCTAGTTATTTAACTAAGTAATCAAGTCAAATCCTGTGTTTTCTTTAATGAAAATGATACTTAGACCAGATGTACACTCTTGGAGCCTGCAACTGGATGTCTGAATCTGAATCTAATTCTTCCCTATAACTTTAACCTCAATATGCACAACAATGTTCACCACTGCATGAGCAACAGAGGTTTTTATAATACATTTATCAGGTCTGAATTAAAGGAAACAAATTATTTCAGGCTGAGTTCCTACTTCAGTACAGCACAATGTGAAAATCAGTAGCAAAATCCAACATACATTCCACTAACAATCAGCTGTTTCTCTATCTAGTGTCGGTGTGAGCTGAAATTCCCCCCCCACCAACAATAACCAGGCTAGCTCAGTCTGGAAGCAAATGAAAAGCTGTATTTACAAGCAAAGTCTAAAATCTACAATGAAACGCAATGAATATGTACAAATATACAAAATTCACAACATTCACAAATATATACAATCAACAGAAAAAGCACAACCGATCTCCCTTTGCTTCCCCCCAAGGGGACCCTCCCAAAGGGGCCTCCCTCTCCCAGGAGCTTCCCCCCAGACCCCCTGGACAGAGAAGCAGAGTTAGTTAAGCAGAAAGTTGTTAACTTAGCTGCCAAGGTCAGTGTGTTATCTTCAGCCAGAAGAGAAGAAGAAACAGCAGCCAGACAGCCCAGCAACTGCCCCCACTGCCGAACGCAGAATGTGCAGAGTGCCTACTTTGTTTTGGGTAATAGTTCTTAAACATTTCTATCTATCCAATGGAAGTGTTTAGAACAATCGTTATTTTGCTTTCTTACACCCAATAGTGACTTATTTACATTCTTTCACTTTCTCTGTTCTGAACTTTGCAAGGAAAAATTAAAAAGACAGTTTCAAACCATCACAGTCCACCCCTTCTAAACAATTCCATTGGCTGCTACTATCATTTATCTAATCTAAAATAATATCTACAACAATAGGTGAATAAAGACCATAGTCCATTCCGGCTATCTCAGATGTAGATGATTCAAAAGAGTCAAATCACAGGAAAAACAGCAAACAGCTTGTTTCCTCGCAGATGGAGCGAAGGAAGGAACAGGGACTCTCAGGTGACTCAGGGCTCTCAGGGTTCGTGCACCGTAGATCTCATGGACTCTCCTCTTGGGCGCGATGCTGTATCTGCGCAACACTCTGAATTTAACCTCTCTCAGCCAAAGTTAGATTTCTTTGTGGAATACACTGAATTTCACCATTTTCTTGCATCACCCAATAGGTGTGACCAGGACCTTCAGCAGAAACCACCCCTCGGACAGGTTTGGCCTCTCCTGAAGGAGAAAATACCCAAACAGTTTTGCCTAACAGATTCTTTTCTCTGATAACAGGAACTCTATCACCTTCTTCCTTTCGCAACAAATCTGATTGGGCAGGTCCAGCTCGATTCACTGAACCTCTACTATTCACCAACCAGGTTGCTTGTGCTAAATGTTTCTCCCAGTTTTTCAAAGATCCACCCCCCATGGCTTTGAGAGTGGTTTTCAGCAAACCGTTGTAGCGTTCGATCTTCCCTGCAGCTGGTGCATAGTAGGGAATGTGGAATATCCACTCGATGCCGTGCTCTTTGGCCCAGTTTTTTACAAGATTGTTCTTGAAATGAGTTCCGTTGTCTGACTCAATCCTCTCTGGAGTTCCGTGTCTCCACAGGATTTGTCTCTCCAGGCCAAGAATGGTGTTACGTGCAGTTGCATGAGGAACTGGATAAGTTTCCAGCCATCCAGTGCTCGCCTCTACCATAGTCAGCACATACTGCTTACCAGATCGAGAACGAGGTAGAGTGATGTAGTCAATCTGCCAGGCTTCACCATACTTGTACTTGGACCATCGGTCACCGTACCACAAGGGCTTGATCCGCTTTGCCTGCTTAATAGCAGCACAAATGTCACAGTCATGGATGACTTGTGTGATAGCATCCATGGAAATGTCAATGGATCTGTCACGAGCCCATCGGTAGGTTGCATCTCTGCCTTGATGTCCTGACGAGTCATGGGCCCACCGAGCTAAGAACAGCTCACCTCGGTGTTTCCAGTCAAGATCAGGATCAGGATCAGAGTTTGTGTCCACCTGGGAAACTCTTGCAGCTAGATCTGCCTGATGGTTGTGTTGTTGTTCCTCAGTAGCTTTGCTCTTAGGAATGTGAGCATCGATGTGTCTCACTTTCACTGGGATTCTCTCAATGCGAGCAGCAATGTCTTGCCACAGATCTGCAGCCCAGATTGGCTTTCCTTTCCTCTGCCAGCCATTCTTCTTCCAGTCTTTCAGCCAACCCCACAAGGCATTGGCTACCATCCACGAGTCGGTGTAGAGATAAAGCTTTGGCCATCTCTCACGTTCAGCTACGTTAAGAGCTAGCTGGACAGCTTTTACCTCTGCAAATTGACTGGATTCTCCTTCTCCATCTCTCGCTTCTGCAACTCTGCGCGTTGGACTCCACACTGCAGATTTCCATCTCCGCTTGTTCCCAACAAGACGACAGGAACCGTCTGTGAACAAAGCATATCTCTTTTCATCATCAGACAGATCACTGTAAGGAGGAGCTTCCTCAGCACGAGTTACTCTCTCCTCTGGAGGTTTTGCACAGCTTGTGCCTTCTGGCCAGTTTGTGATCACCTCCACCAAACCAGGCCTTTCGAGATTTCCCATTCGAGCTCTCTGTGTTATCAGAGCCATCCACTTAGACCAGGTAGCATCTGTTGCATGATGTGGTGAAGAACCTTTGCCTTTGAACATCCAATTCAGAACTGGCAATCTAGGAGCTAGAAGAGTTGTGACTCAGTTCCAATCACTTCAGAAGCAGCTTTCACTCCTTCATAAGCAGCTAAAATCTCTTTCTCTGTTGGAGTGTAGTTTGCCTCTGAGCCTCTGTAGCCACGACCCCAGAAACCAAGAGGACGTCCTCGTGTCTCCCCTGGAGCTCTTTGCCATAAGCACCAGGTTGGACCATTGTCACTCGCGGCCGTGTACAGAATGTTCTTAATGTCTGGACCAGTTCGGACAGGTCCCAGACCCATCGCTTGGACTACCTCTCGCTTGATCTGGTCAAAGGCTGCTTGTTGCTCAGGACCCCATTGGAAACTGTTTCTCTTTCGAGTCACATCATATAGAGGTTTCACAATCTGACTGTATCCAGGAATGTGCAGTCTCCAAAATCCCACTATGCCTAGGAAGTGCAGAGTTTCTTTCTTATTGATGGGATTTGCCATGGTGGAGACTCTGTTTATCACATCCATTGGGATGTGACGGCGACCATCTTGCCACCACACTCCCAGAAACTGGATTTCCCTGGCAGGTCCTTTCACCTTGTCTCGCTTGATAGCGAAACCAGCTTGCAAGAGAATGTCAATGATTTTGTTACCTTTCTCGAAGACTTCTTCAGCAGTCTCACCCCAGACGATGATGTCATCGATGAACTGAATGTGTTCTGGAGCTCCACCTTTCTCCAAAGCATCATGGATCACTGCATGGCAGATGGTTGAACTGTGAATCCACCCCTGGGGCAAACGATTGAATGTGTACTGAATGCCTCTCCAGGTGAAAGCAAACTGAGGCCTGCATTCCTCTGCTATGGGAATAGAGAAGAAAGCATTAGCAATGTCTATGGTAGCATACCATTTGGCCTGCTTGGATTCCAGCTCATATTGGAGTTCCATCATGTCTGGTACAGCTGCACTCATGGGTGGAGTTACTTCATTCAAGGCACGGAAATCAACTGTCAGACGCCACTCTCCATTCTGCTTTCTCACAGGCCAGATTGGACTGTTGAAAGGT
The DNA here is from genome assembly GCF_027791375.1 of Indicator indicator. NCBI lineage: Eukaryota > Metazoa > Chordata > Aves > Piciformes > Indicatoridae > Indicator > Indicator indicator. The sequence continues at coordinate 51,739,288 of NC_072010.1, read as the reverse complement.
GAATGAGTTTTGCTGATGACCTTCTGACTCTCCAACTGACGAATCAAGTTTTGAATGGGCACCAAAGAGTCACGGTTGGTTCTGTATTGTCTGTGATGCACAGTTTGAGAAGCAACCGGCAGCTTTACATCCTCTATCTCATGTTGTCCCACAACTGCAGATTCATCTGAAAGCTCAGGTCTAATGGACAACTTCAATTTTCCTCCATCAATTTCTACAGTTGCTATTCCAAAAGCCCATTTGTAACCCTTAGGGTCTTTAAAACGCCCTTCTCTCAGAAAGTCAATTCCCAAAATACAAGGTGCATTAGGACCTGTTACAATAGTATGTTTCTTCCACTGCTTCCCAGTTAAACTTATATCAACCTCTATCTTAAACAACTCTTGAGATCCACCAGTGACTCCCTGAATAGTTATAGATTCTCCCCCTTGATAATTTGATGGTATTATGGTGCACTGAGCTCCTGTGTCAACCAAGGCCCTGTACTTCTGAAATTTTGAAGTGCCAGGCCACTGGATGTACACATCCCAATAGATTCTGTTATCTCCATTATCCCTTACCTCCCCCTGGCGGAAGGCAGGGCACCCCTAATGGTGGGGATTACCTCCACATGTACAGCTGGCACAACGTCCAGCACCAGAATTAGGATCACTGTTGGAGCTATCAGAGTTGTTCTGGGAAACTGAGGAAGCGACAGCTACCCTCCTGGTATTGCTACCTCGGGATCTGCCCCTCTGCAGCTCCCGTAACCTCTTGAAAAGATCAGAAGTTGGTTGACCATCCCATCTGTTCATGTTCTCACCAAACTGATCACGCAGAGTTATCCAGATACTGCCACGTGATTGCCTCTGCTGTCTGTTTTGGTTTGACCTATTCTGGAATGGCCTCCTTGGAGCACGTCTGTTCCTAACAGCTGAAACTTGTATCCATCTGGAGGAAGAGGAATTAGAATCATCCCCCTTCATCAAGTTGGATATGGAGGTTTTAAGTTCCTCCTTCAGCTCTTTCATGCAATTCTCCATCTTTCCAGACAGAGTTTCAATGGCTGAAACCAAAGAAGTACGTGCAAGACTATCCTCCAACTGCCTCATTTGGTCAGTGAAATGGCCAACAGTAGGAGGTGCTCCACCATAATTTCTTGCCACAATCCTGCTTGCCAGAATAGTAGCATAATTAGGAGGAGCAAGCTTAATGAGCTTTTTGGCAAGGCCTGTTCCAACAGGAATTTCATCAGGATTCAGAGTCTTATGATCTCCATACATTACTTCTCTCACAGCAAATTCTCTCAGACGCTTGATTCCCTCAGCTATTGTGGTCCAAGGCTTAGGGTTCCATGGTAAATCATCTCTGCTGGGGTACCTCAGCGAGACTGCCAGTAGGAGGCGTGCCCACAGAGAAACTTTACCAATGCACTTGCCTAGGTGCCTGTCTATGCCTGTATCCTTTGAGAGCATCCCCAACTGAGAGGCCGACTTGTCGCCTACCACCAATGCTGGGGCTCCCATATCAAAACACCTGGCTAGCCAAGACAGGACTGGCTCATTATCTCCTCTGATGTAATCCTTCCTCACATGTCTAATTTCCTGTCTGGGTGCATTAGCTGACTGTATGTCATCCTCATCCTCATCATCATCATCATCCTGAGGTCGCTGTCCCCATAATCCTATTTTAATCCTCCGTTGAATTTCCTTGAGTTCAGAGGCACTACCAGCAGTTGCTAATCTACCAGGGTCTACATCCTGACCTACATCTCCATCATCCATGTGGGGTCTCAAGAGGTCTACCAGAGTTTTAAGGCTAACCTTCTCTTCCTCATCAGAAGGATCTTTCTTAACAGAGGGACCCTGAGTAGAAGGACCCTCATCTCCATCTGCACCATCTCCTGCAGCATCTGCATCTCCTTTACGCTTTCTGGTTACAGTGGCCACCAAATTTACTGGCTTGGTTTTCACATTCACAGCAGAGTTGGAAGAGCAAGTAGCCTTATGTCTTTCTTGACACAGTGCTATCAGTAGCCATATGATTATTCCAAGAAGCAACAAAATTAAGATTAAGGCTAGCACAAGATATCTAGGGTACCACTGGTTCCAAAGACCCTCTGTAGTTGTAAGAGGAGTAACAAACTCATATGTGTCTGCTAGCAGATCCATAGTTGAGTTACCATAGCTTCTTAGCCCAATAAGACCACAACAGAATTCACCAACATTCAGTAACTTGTTCTTAACCCAAAGAAATGACTTATATGCCACATATCTCACAATCTTGTCTATCATGCAGGAAATGGCCCATCTGTAAACAATCACACTGATAATAGATGAAATAGAATGACTCAGAATCCAAAACAGCTTCATTTTGCTTCCTAATCTGAGCAGAAATAAATCAAACAAGCAATCGAGCCCCACGTTGGGCGCCAAAAATAAAAAGTGTGTCGGTGTGAGCTGAAATTCCCCCCCCCACCAACAATAACCAGGCTAGCTCAGTCTGGAAGCAAATGAAAAGCTGTATTTACAAGCAGAGTCTAAAATCTACAATGAAATGCAATGAATATGTACAAATATACAAAATTCACAACATTCACAAATATATACAATCAACAGAAAAAGCACAACCGATCTCCCTTTGCTTCCCCTCAAGGGGACCCTCCCAAAGGGGCCTCTCTCTCTCCAGGAGCTTCCCCCCAGACCCCCCTGGACAGAGAAGCACAGTTAGTTAAGCAGAAAGTTGTTAACTTAGCTGCCAAGGTCAGTGTGTTATCTTCAGCCAGAAGAGAAGAAGAAACAGCAGCCAGACAGCCCAGCAACTGCCCCCACTGCCGAACACAGAATGTGCAGAGTGCCTACTTTGTTTTGGGTAATAGTTCTTAAACATTTCTTTCTATCCAATGGAAGTGTTTAGAACAATCGTTATTTTGCTTTCTTACACCCAATAGTGACTTATTTACATTCTTTCACTTTCTCTGTTCTCAACTTTGCAAGGAAAAATTAAAAAGACAGTTTCAAACCATCACACATGTAGTAAAAGAAGATAAATGATTTACAGAGAGAATCCTCTTAGAACAGAGGAATCTGTGTGAGGTGTCCCTGCCCATGGCAGGGGGATTGGAACTAGATGATCCTTGTGGTCCCTTCCAACCCTGACTGATTCTATGATTCTAAGCTATTGCCAAGATACTACGTGTGCCAGTATGGATACCACATAGCCAATATTGCTAGACTGATGTAAAAAGTGCACTGAAGATGACATAATTTAAAGCAGAAATGACTGACCAATGATAGGTAAAAAGGCACATGATTGACAAAGTTCAGTTTTCTGTATGTCCTCTTCTTACCTTGGCCATTCCAAAAGTGGTAAGGTATGTGTACAGTCAACCCTGACCTGTAACTACACTAACAAAAAAATGTGAGAAATGGCAGAAAGGAGAAATAGATGAGATAAAAAATGCTAATAGCATAATAAAGTTGCTTACTGAGGCAGAACTTATCAGGGCAAGAGTTATGTAAAAAATAAGGTTATTAAATCACCAAGACCACAGCCAACAGGATAAGGATAGGCAGATGTATGTTGTGTATTTAGAAGAGGATCACCATGGTAAAAGGAAAGAACTTAGGTGGGTAGAAAGGGGGGGTGAAAGGGAATGGAAGTGAATACAAAGTGAACCTGTGCATCTGTCCTCCTGTATAGTATACCAATTTTATTGATTGTTTTCTGTGATGACTTACTATATAGTGCATAGAAGGATACAGAGAGAATATTGCAATCACTTTTTGCTTCTCTTCTGCTTTTATTAGAAGTAAACGTGAGTGTCAAAAAGGCTATTAGAGTCAATTTATCATTAATTCTTTTTTTCTGACTGAGGTGTGTTAGTCTCCCAGTTCAATGTTTTGTCAACTGCTTGAATACCCACAGACCCTATGTGCATGATTTATATGTATTATCTTTGCTTGAAAAGTTACTCATTTGGACACTTGTCTGTGCCAATTGTTCAGACATGTCACAAAATAAAACAAATCTATCAGATAAGACATCATTATATTGGATTGACGTTTTTTTCCTAATCTGTATCTATCTATATCTCTGTCACTTACTTACTAGCTAGTCTTAAGACCTTGAGTACTTTTTCAAATGAAAAACAAACCTGATAAATCTTCTTCAGTGTAAGGTGTCATTACATAAATAGTCAAAATATCCAAGTAGCAATCAGCCTTCCTAAATGAAAAAAAAAAAAGGGAATTAACCATCAAATAATTATATCAAGTTCATCTGTTTTGCATAAGCTAATAATACTCCAATTCTTTCAAGTTCAATCCCCAATGTACAAAAACACAGTTTCTCAGTAGTTTCCAAACTGGATTAAAAAAAAAAAATCGATTCAAATATTTTGCTAAATGTCTATGTCCAAAAATCACTGTAAAGATTAAATGATCTATTTGACAAATTTGTTTGATTTTCAGATGCATTAGAAAATGCACAACAATTTCGTCACAGAAATACTTTTTTTATATGTATATATAGTGAAGTGTCTTTGCTAATGATGAGCCTTCCTTATCACAGGAACACTGGTTTTCATTTTGTTCACTCTATGGTGGCAATGGGAAGCAGCCTAGGCGGATCCAGCTTCTAGGCTTGTGGCTTCTCTGGCTTGCTGTGTATGGCTTGTGGCTTTATCCCAGGCTCCGAATCAGGCACTGAAGGCAGGGCAGGGCAAGTCAGGCAGCTTCCATGAGGTGGGTCCAAGTATGCATGAAAGCAAAGTTTGAGCAAAGCTGGAAGCAAGGCTTCAGCAGGCTTGAAACAAGGCAAGGGTGACTACCAAGTATATATACAAATTGCCAGAGATCGATTGGTCCAATGGGGCAGTGAAGCTAACGTGTAGCTGCCCAATGGAAAAGCCTTCTGCCAGGCTATAGCCACAAAAGGCAGAAACAAGGACCTTGTATCTGGGGGAACAGTGGTCAGTTTACATGCTCTCACCCAGATGAACAGCTTGTTTACCAGACAGGCAGGAGTCCTGTCCCCTTTCTTCTTTTTCCCACGTTGCCCTGTCTTTCTGCAGGAAGTGGGGAGAGAAAGGGACCCAGTCCAGACATCTTAAGGCCTGTCTGGGTTTGTACTGGGCTGTGTCATGGCCCTACCATGACAGTGAGGAACTCCTTTGTGTTAATGAAGATGACACAATATCCTAGCAGTACCTCTGAAGAACAGTGGCTTTTCTCTGAAAAAAATAACTACAAGTTAAAAATACTTTCTAAATCCCACCAAAATTTGTACAGAAAATTTATTATAAAAGTGCATCCATTACAAGTAAACAGCAAAGCATTCACTTTTAAAATATTTCTTATAATTCAAATCCTAATGTTTTGTTCAACTGTGCATATATTTTCAGTGCCCTGGAGTTTGTTTATTTGTTTTTGATTGCAAATAATATCAAGTAAGAGATATGTGCAGGAAAAAGAGAAAAAAAAAATCACTTATAAAATTTTAAACAAACAAAACTTTCCAGCAGGTAAAACTGGTAACACAATTGTGTATGTATTAATATGGATAATAATAGTGCTGTAGTTTCTCAGTTGTAAAAATCCATGGCAATTATAAGCTACCAGTGTAACAGACAGCTTCACTATACTCTTGAGCCACAGAGACTTTTAAATTTGTCCTTCATAGTAGAATTGCTTACAAAGAATACCTGCTAAAAATAATTTAAGGCAAACATATTCATATGGACGTTATTTACTGCACATTAATTTAACCCAAGAGTTAAAAAATTGTTAAAATTAATTAGATCAACAGCGTGTATATCTCTTTCTTCCTCTTTTAGTAATAGAGGAACAGAAAAATTTGCTATTGTTACTATATCACTCATATGTGTATTTGCATACAAGCTGTCATTATTCAGTACCAAAAGAATAATGACCTCTTGTGTCTTAGAAAGATCAAGACACTGGAAGTAAATATTTTTAACTTTTCTACCAGAAATTTGAATCTTTGCTCTACTATTATTTTTTATTACAGTAAAGTTTATCTTAATACATGTGCAATACTAATTGTTTTATTCAAAAAACAAATGAGAAAAAAATAGATAGCAATTTTTAGATTTTTAGTTTAGTGGAGAGCAGCTAATATTTATTTCAGTAACAGTACATTACAGGAAACCTAGGAGTTTTTATAGGACACGAGGATGGATGGTAGTACATGGAGAAAGGCTTATCTCACAGGGGAAAAAGAATTCTAGGACAAGAACTATCAGGGCTCATTCATAGAGCTTTAAACTAGAATCAAAGTGGGATGGGGCTGTTGCAGGGCTTGCACCAGTGGAGCAGTGTTTCAGTATTGATGAAGACCAAAAGACCTTCCACCCACCAGGGTAGAAACAGCGTGCTCAGCTTGCTCCCTGCAATGCCTGTACACCAACACACAGCATGGGGAACAAACAGCAGGAGTCAGAAGTCCATGTGCGGTCAAGGTGTTATGACCCGATGGCAATTACAGAGATATGGTGGGACAGCTCACATGACTGGAATGTGATCATGGATGGCTATGTCCTTTTTAGGAAAGACAGGCCCACAAAGCAAGGTGGTAGAGATGCTCTTTACATGAGGCAGCAACTAACTTGTTGAGTTCTGTTCAGGGGTGGATGAGAGGTGACTTGAAAGTTTGTGGGTTCGAATTAAGGGGCAGGCCAGCATGACTGATGCTGTTGCGGGTGTTTATTACAGACCACCTGATCAGGACAAGGAAGTTGATGAGGCCTTCTACAGGCAGCTGACTGCAGCCTCAAAATCACAGACCCTGGTTCTCATGGGGGATTTTAACTATCCAGGTATCTGCTGGAAGGCCTACTCAGCCAGCCATCCACAGTCCAGGAGGTTCCTCCAGTACATCGATGATAACTTCTTAATGCAAATGGTGGATAAGCAAACTAGGACAGGAACACCACTGGACCTGATACTCACTATCAAGGAAGGTCTGGTTGAAGCAGCAAAGATTGAGGGTAGCCTTGGCTGTAGTGATCACGAGATGATGGAGTTCAGGATCCTGTATGTTAGGAACAGAATACCAAGCAGGAACACCTTGAACTTCAGCAGGGACAGCTTTGTCCATTTCAAGTAATTGCTAGGGGAAATCTCATGGGACAGGGTACTAGAGGGCAAGGAGGCACATGATCTTTGGTTAATATTCAAGGACCACTTCTTCCAAGTTTAAGATCAGAGCATTCCAACAAGTAGGAAATCCAGAAAGAGAGCCAGGAGACCTGCATGGTTAAGTAGGGACCTGCTGAGCAAATTCCAGTGGAAGAAGAGAATCTACAGAGCAGGGAAGGAGGGGCTGACCACTTGGGAGTAGTATAAGGCTGTTGTCAGAGGATGTAGGAAAGCAACTAGGAAGGCTGAGGCCATGTTGGAACTCAAACTTGCAATGTAGGTAAAGGACAATGGAAAAGGCTTATTCAAATACATTTCAGGAAAAACTAACACTAGAGGCAATGTAGGCCCACAGCTGGATGTGGTGGGTTCCTTGGTGACAGAGGATACAGAGAAGGTGAAGTTACTAAACGCCTTCTTCATCTCCATCTACACTGCTGGAGACTGTCCTCAGGAGCCCCACATGCCTGAGGCTCAAGAGAAAGGCGTGACAAAGGAGAAGTTTTCCTTAGTTGATGAGGACTGGGTAAAGGAACAGTTAAGCAATCTGGATATCCATAAATCCATGGGTCCTGATGGCATGAACCTGCAGATGCTGAGGGAGCTGGCAGAGGTCATTGCCAGACCACTATCCACTAAGTCATGGCAGACCAGACAACTGCCTGAGGACTGGAGGAAGGCAATGGTCACTCCAATCTTCAAAAAGGGTAAGAAGAAGGACCCAGATAACTATAGCCCAGTCAGCTTCACCTCCATCCCTAGAAAGGTAATGAAGCAACTTATTGTTGGCGTCGTCCTTAAGCAGGAGCAGTCAACACAGTTTTACCAAGGGGAAGTCATGTTTGACCAACCTGATAGTCTTTTATGAGGACATATAGACAGGTGGACTGATGATGGTAGAACAGTGGAAGTGGTTTATCTTGATTCTAGTAAAGCAGATTTCAGTGGCACAGAGTCAACTTAGAGGCCTGTGGCCAGTGGTGTTCCCCAGGGATCAGTATTGGGTCCAGTTTTGTTCAATATCTTTATCAATGACCTGGATGAGAGGATTGAGAGTACACTCAGCAAGTTTGCTGGGGAAGCTGCAAAACTGGGGGGGTTGGCTGACACCCCGTCAGGTTGTGAAGCTATTCAACGAGACCTGGACAGGCTGGAGAGCTGGGTGAAGGCAAACCTCATGGAGTTCAATAAGGACAAGTGCAGGGTCCTACATCTGGGGAGGAATAACAACAGGCACCAGTACAGGTTAGGGGCTGCCATGCTGGAAAGCAGCTCCACAGAGAAAGACCTTGGAGTGCTGGTGGACAAGTTCTCCATGGTACAACAACGTGTGGCCAAGAGAGCCAATGGTATCCTGGGATGCGTCAAGAAAGGTGTGTCCAGCAAGTCTAGGGAAGTTCTTCTGCTTCTCTACTCTGCCCTGGTGAGACCACACCTGGAATATTGTGTCCAGTTTTGGGAAAAAAAGACAGAGAACTGCTGGAGAGAATCCAATGGAGAGCCATGAGGAATGTAGGGGACTTGAGTGTGAAGAGAGACTGAGATTCCTGTCATAGTAGGGCCATGACATGGCCCCATACAAACCTGGACAGCCCTTAAGATATCTAGAGAAGGTCCCTTTCTCTCCCCTCCTTCTTGCAGAAAGACAAGGCAACGTGGGAAAAAGAACAAAGGGAACAGGACTCCTGCATGTCTGGTAAACAAGTTGTTTACCTGGGATAAGAACATATACGCTGACCACTGCTCCCCCAGAAACAAGGCTTTTGTTTCTGCTTTTTATGTTTATAACTTGGCAGAACGCCTTTCCATTGGGTAGATTCAGTTACCCCATTGAACCACTCGATCTCTGTCAAGTTGTATATATGCAGGTTGACTTGGTAGTCACCTTTGCCTTGCTTTAAGCCTTGTTGCAAGCCTTGCTTCAAACCTTGCCTTAAGCTTTGCTCTTGAACCTACTTGGACCCGTTTTGTAGAAGCTGCCTTGAGTCGCCCTGCCATGCCTCAAGCGCCTGGTCCAGAGCCTGGGATAAAGCCATGAGCCATACACAGCACACCAGAGAAACCACAAGCCTAGAAGCCACATCCGCCTAGTCTGCTTCCCTTGCCATTAGAATCATGCCGTACCTCAGTTTACCTAGAAACCAAGCAAGTGCCTGTCACAAGAAGTGTGGTTAACCACCCCCTGTCCACTGAAGTCAGATCTGCCTTGGAACAATGTGGCAAACCCTTCTTGCTGGCAATCTGCTGTGCCAGCACCGTATGAGAGCCCCCCAAAGCCTCATAGCTAACATAGAAGCAGTAGCAGCATCCCCCACATGGGTAGAACCATCTGTGAGTAATTAATTCATTGCCCTTTTTATTGACTCTCCCCTTGTAATTGAGTGCTATCTGCTCCTGGGAACCTTCTCTTTGAAGTTTTACCTCCTAATTTGCATACAATTGCTTGTATTTTGCCCTAAGACTGTCATTTACATTTGCACTCCTATTGTAAATATATATTCCAACCATACAATGATCCTATTTAATAAGTTTTGGCAATTTTCATATTAATAAAGGGTTACTAATATTTTTATTAATACCCATTTGCCATATTGTTTATTAGTTAAGGGTAATTTTCTTAACCCTCCCTTTACAATCCCTGGGGCTATTTTGTCATGAGAAGAGAAAACTGAGAGGAGATCTCATCAATATGTATAAATATCTGAGGGGTGGGTGTCAAGTGCAGAGTAATAAGACAAGGAACAATGGGTTCAGACTTGAACATAGAAGATTTCCCCTCAACATGAGGAGAAACTTCTTTATAGTGAGGGTGATGGAGCACTGGAACAGGCTTCCCAGGGAGGTTGTGGATTCTCCTTCTCTGAAGACTTTCAAAACCCACCTGGATGCATTCCTGTGTGGACTACCCTAAGTGATCCTACTTTGGCAGGTGGGTTGGACCTGATGATCTCTTGAGGTCCCTTCCAACCTCTAACACACTGTGATACGAAGTGCAGTCTAGGTGATCAGGTAGTGAGGTGGATTGTGAGCTGGTTGAAGGAAGAGTCAGATAATTGTGGTCAATTGGATGGAGTCAAGTTGGAGACTTGTATCTAGTGGAGTCCTTTGGGGACTTGGACAGGTTGGAGAACTGGGCAGTGAGAAATTTAATGAAATTCAACAAGGGCAAGTAGAGTCTTGCACCTGGGAAAGAACAATCCCATATATCAGTATAGGTTGAGGACTGACCTGTTGGAGAGCAGTGAAGGGGAAAAGGACCTGGGAGTCTTAGTGGATAGGAGGTTGACAATGAGCCAGCATTGTGCTCTTCGTGGCCAAGAAGGCCAATGCCTTCCTGGGATATATTTGAAGGGGTGTGGCTAGCAGGTCGAGAGAGGTTCTCCTCCCCCTCTACCCTGCCCTGGTGAGGCTGCATCTGGGATATGGTGTCCAGTTCTGGGTCGCTCAGTTCAGGAAGGACAGGGAACTGCTTGAAAGACTCCAGTGCAGAGCCACAAAGATGATTAAGGGAGTGAAACATCTCCCTTATGAGGAGAGACTGAGGGTCTTAGGGCTCTGTAGCTTGAAGAAAGGGAAACTAAGGGGTGACCTCATTAATGTTTACATGAATATGTAAAAGCAGAGGATGGAGTCAGGCTCTTCTTGGTGATGCCCAGTGACAGAGAAAGGGGTATTGGGTGGAAGTTGAAGCACTTCCAAGGAAGTTCCATAGAAACATGAGGAAAAATTTTTTCATTGTGAGGGTGATGGAACACTGGGGCGTTGTGGAGTCTCCCTCTCTGGAGATCCTGCTCTGGCAGGGGGGTTGGACTAGATCATCTTTCGAAGTCCCTTCCATCCCCTAACATTCTGTGATTCTGCGATCTTTTTGGATATAGTGTTAATGAAACCTGATCAGCAAAGTGAAATATCACAGTAACAGAAAATTAAATGGGCTTAGGAATGTGAAAACAATAGCAATTTTTTTTTTTGATCTCTCAATGCTTTTTAGTTATAATAAAATAAAATAACATATGAAAGAGGAAAAGAAGAGAAAAAAGATGATAGATGATTAGATATGTGTTCAGTACAGGATTATTCTCCCTGCATTCTGATCTATTAAAAGAAGATTTATTTATTGTTCTATTGTTTTCCCAACATTTATCTTTGTATGTGTGTGTGTTTTGGGATTTCTTTTAAGTGTTGGTTTAGCACATACAAAAAACATTTCAGAGCCATTAAAGAATAGTATTGTCATCACAGAAGGTGCTGCTTATATTTAAAATACTAGCTAAAATACTTTACCAGACTAGCTCAGCTTGCAAGCAAATAGAGCTATATTTACAAGCAAAACTACAGTCTGCAATGGAATGAAATGAATATATACAAATATACAGTATTTACAATATTTACAATTAACAAAACAGCACAAAACCCTTCCTGGTCCAAAATTGACCAGGAAAGCTGTCTCTCTGCCTCTCCTTTCCCTGCCTTCTTCTGACCCCCTGGCAAAAAGGAAAGAGAGAGAAGCAGATAAGGTTAACACCAGACCAAGTAGTCAAGGTCAGCAGAGGCGTGTTAGAAATCTTCCCAGCAAAAGAAGCAAGAAGAGAGCTGAACAAACTGCCCCGCACTCCTAAATAGAACTGAACATTGTTTTCAGAACCAAATCCTAAGGGAGCTATCCCTACAATGGAATCGTTTAGAATAATCATTATTTTTCCTTTTTACACACAATAGTGATTTATTTACATTCTTACTACTTTCTGCTCAAGATCTGTGAAAGCTTTAAAGGCATAGCCCTAAAACCAGCACAACATGCTACTTCATTAGCTGCTTACAGATAATTTTGGGTAACTGGATTCACTGTCTCATTGAAATCTTTATGTGTCTATAAATGAAAGGGAGCAACAGTAAATATTGCAAGCAATCAGAGCATGTGAAGAATAACTATTCTTGATCCTTAGCTTCAAAAAGCCAAAAATATATGCATACCTGTATTATCATTTACTCATATATGGAGAGAGTCTGACAAAAATAGTATAACAAAGAGAGAACTATGGATAGCATAGTATGGATAGATTCTGTAGTATGGATCCAGATTCTCAGGCACTTTCATTCTTCTCAGGATTTTGCATTGTGACATCAAACAGTATTATCTCTTAAGAAGAGAATACTAATATCAAATTATTAAGATCAGGTGTTACTAAAGAATTATTAAAATTATTCTAGAAAAACTTCAGGAATAAAAGAAATTATGAAAAGGATTTGTCAGAGTTGTAAGAAGCAAAGGTGAAAGAGTGGCAGAAGATCTTACTGTGAAGCTAGAGTAAAAAAAATGTTGATTATTTGAGAATTAGAGTGAAATGTAAGTGTAAAAATAAATGAGAAAGTTGAAATGTAAAGGTATGTGGGAGTTTGCAGCAGCAAAGTAAGGGTAGAGAAAATGGCTGTAAAATAAGGAGAAATAGTGAGAAAAGGGAGATAACATATAAAAGCAAGGAAAGAATTGGAACAAGGACTGTAGACAAAGCAAAAGGTTGTAGAAAGGAGATTTAAACTGTACAAGAAAAACCTGATTAGTTAAGTATGTTTACTTTATTAATTAAATAATTCTTGATATAGTTACAGTTTCCAGTATTCAATCAAGTCACCCTTCTTGTCACCACCTGCATTTGCCTTTTCTTAATTGCCTGGGTGTCACTGGTTAACAAAGGTTATTTTCAGAGTTTGTGTCTCAACTGGGCCATATCTTGATGACCTTTCTCAAAGAGATTCTAATTCAGAAGTAGAGTCTAATCTACTGCTCCATATAAATGTGTGAGCAATAAACTACCTAGTTAAAACTCTTCCATAGATATTTTGGAAAATATATTTATCTTAATCTGAAATAAGTAGAAGATAGATATATGGATTTCAGTAGGCTTGGTCTGTTTGCAATCGACACATTCGAAGCAAGATATATTTCATAACACTTTGAGGGTTAGTTCTACTTCTGAATTGCCAATAGGTAAATTTATGTGCTTAAAATATAAGAAATTTGGATTTTTAACTTCTTTTATTGTAGGTATAGTTAATACAGTCCGTGGAGTCTGGAGAACTGTACAGTTGATAAAATGAGAGAGGCCTCTCTCTGCACATGCAAATCACCTAGGGAGGTGATGATTACATCAGGAACTGAGGAATGTCTCAGCGAAGATAAGCACAACTTGGATGGTTTGCCTGATTAAGACAACTACTGAACAGGGGTGGGTGTGGTGAACAGGGACAAGCAAAGAGGGGTGGAGGCCACTCTGGCACCCACCCCTGCAGTCACACGGAAGACCAACTGGAAATCCACTTATACAATGCGAATGTGAACCAGCATAAAAAGTCCCAAGTTATGCCTTCTGAGTGAGGGGAAAACATCATGGACCACACTACATGCTGGAACTCAGCAGGATCCTCAGACTTCTCCCCTCCTCCCAGCCGAAGACAGAAAAGTGCCCTGGGGTGGTAATATCTCTCCTGCTCACTTTCTTTTCCCATCTTCCCTTCCCCTCTCTCTCCCTTTTCTTCCTTTCTTTGTTTCTCTTACTCTATTCTTTAACAAATAGCCTCGCTTTGATATTTAGCCTCACTTGTGCCTTAATTTCACACGTGGGAATGTTTTAAAAGAACCATGTCTCCTTCCTAATTCTGGACCGAGACATAAAGTAACTTAGATAAATTATTTTTAAAGGAATGGTTACTCTCTGTATACTAAAGGTAGTCAAATGCAGGCATCTAATCTGGAACTGAAAACACTCATAGAATGAAGTGAATTTTAATGAGGAGCTCATGAGATTTCTTAATGCAACCTGACTGGCTTCCAGCTCCTGCTTTAATAGGGCTGGCCTCTCACATCAGCCTTGTGTTATACTTTCCAGTCTTGTGTATGTGCCCTTGGATAACCTAGATAATCTTAAATATTGCCAGACACCTATGCTTAGGTAACTGAACCAGACACAAGATATCTATGAACTAAATATGTTAATTTTAATCACTAAGGCTTCCTTTATAATTAATGAAGGGAAATAGGCACTTCTAAGGAGCAATATGTCTGACCTATTTTTAGGATTGGTGAATTTTATTTTAAAAGAATCTATTTCTTTTCAGTCAGGACAATGGAAGCCTAGGGGAACTAGCCTGGATATAAGGATGTGTATTGCCAAAGTCTAAATTTAGTTGAATGAGTCCTGTCCTGTTCTGTAGGTGTGCAAGTTATTTTGCAAGGACAGCATGACTGCATGTATATATTCAGTCATGAGATCAATCTCTTCTAAGTAGAATAGACAAACAAATAAGCTAGGCAAAGCAGTGGAAAAGACAAACAAATGTGGTACAAAATAGGGAATAGAGAGCTTTTCCTTTGAATACCGGGTACCACACAATTCACTGAAGTTCCTAAATAAGAAGTCAGTGTTTTTCTTTTTTTTTTTTAGGTACCACTCATATACAGTTTTAACAAGTCAGTATTTCATCAGAGAACAAAATGATATTCATCAACAGCAACGTAGGTGTTTAAGAAACTCACTTTTAATGATGTATCTTACTCTGTGTCTAGGAGAGTGCACAAATAATCATTCATGCTTTTAATGTTAACATATAAAGGTTACACCAAAATAAAGTTCACAGTTACTTTTTTGGCCTATTTTATGGAACCTTGCATTACTAACTGGCAGGTTAATAGCAGGAGACTTCGGTGTCAGAACTGAAACATTCAGCTCTATTTGATCCATACGTAGTTTTACTTAGTGATTTAGGATTTTAGGTAAATTTTAGGTATCTAATCATTCCTATCTTGGCCTTTTAGGGATATAAATGGGTGTGTACACATTGGAATTCTACTGCCAAAAAAATAAAATAGTTTATAACACCTTTAAACAGTACTCAAATCAAGATGATAATCTTGAGTTTAATTGTCCTTTGCATTAGAATAGAAGAACGTTGGTTTTAACTTCATCTAAGAGCTTTCAAAAACCTTGAGATATGAAGATGCAGTAAGCAAGTTCACTCTGTTTACAGATTCCTCTCCACTATTCTCTAGTTTTAAACAAAATATAAACACTTGCAAAGTTTTTAATAAACATGGCTTGGTTGCATCAAAATCTGAAAACAACATTTAGGTTAAGATAGGATAGGCTCAGCACCTTCTTATAGTAAGTTGTCATCCTTTCCGCACTACTTATTTCACTGCAGGTTATCTACCTTTATTGTAGTGCTAATAGAAATTATGAACTCTGTATTATATGTTTTCACTATTTTCTGTAAATACCTACCTTCAATATTCATACCAATTCTATCAAAATAGCTTTCACAAAAGTATGTGTCATAGTTGCAGCTTTATAATAATTTAGCATATGAGAAGGGACAGAGTTACCAATGAGAGATCAGCTATTTTTGTAAGCTTACATCACCAATATTTCTAGAATTAACAAATATCCAAGATTTTAATGGATTATGGAGGTGTTGAGAGTACATAATCTGTACTTTTTAATGACATGACATTTCCTCTTTGTGGTGAATGTTCTCTTTTATCACACGTCATATACTTACTCATTTTCTATCAGGGATCAACAGGATAAAATAAAAATAAATTAAAAAGTATTCAAGTGATAGAATGCATCCTGTGTCATTAACAAAAGAAATATCTGATACATTGTGTTGCCTACAAAATAGGATTGGCTACTTTTTCTTTAAAAAAGTGCACGTTAAAGGCTTAGTGATGTTTCTATCAGTGCCAAATATTTCAATAAAATGTCTACTCTTTACAAAGTAAAGCTTATTTTAATTTTGTATTCATTACTTTAACATGATATTGATTAATATTCCATTTGGATTCTGTTGCTTTTCCAACATTTTTAGTTGATTACCTTTGACTTTAAAGAAATACAAATATTCAGTTTTCAGAAAGAATGATTCTATCAGAATTCATTAATTACTGAAAGCATTGGGAGCAGGAGATGATATTTCACTTGATCTTCTGGTAATTATTAATAATTCACAATAGTTTCATACAAAGTGATTAAAAGTAATGTTAGTATAACAGAGTGTTTCATGTAAATTGAAACAGTTTTGTGCTGGGTTTGGCTGAGCTGAAGTTAATTCTCCTCACAGCATCTTTCCGGTGGTGTGTTTTGCAGCAGTAGTTGATAACACAGCAGTGTTTTGGCTACTGTTGAATAAGTATCCAGGCTGTGATTTTCCAACATTTCCCTACCCCAAGAGTATGCTGAGGGGTGGGAAAGGTCTTGGGATGGGAAACAGCTGGACCAGCTGACCCAAACTGGCCAAAGGGGTATTCCATGCCATATGACATCAGCTCAGGTATAAGAATGAAGTGAAAGAAGGAAGTGGGGGGATTCGTCCATGGCGTCTGTCCTCCAGAGGAACCACCAAGCGTAGAGAGCCCTGCTTCCCAAGACCAACCCTCATCCTTGATGATGGGAAGTAAAGACTAACTTCTTTCTCTTTTTTATTCCGCACAGTCTATTGCTTTGGCTTATTATTATTATTACATTGCTTCTATTGTATAGCTGGCTTTCGTTATATTTTCCCCTCTCCCCTGTTCATCTAAGAGGGAGTGATAGAGTGGTTTTGGTGGGCATTTGGCCTCTAACCCGGGCCAAACCACAACAAGTTTGTGCATCATTTCAACATAGACTATCACTTCCATTAAGAAGTTAGGAAACATTTTGATGACACAAAGTATAGGATCATCAGTTGTTTTCTTCCATAGAATCTGTTACTTCTTCCTCCTGCACAGAACTCCAGGAAAGTTTCACTTTAAGTAGCAATGTCCAATGTTCTTATAATATTAGTTATGCTAATGCTGAGAAAATTAATTTTCTCTGCTTACACACCCCCCTCTACCTCCCCAGCCCCTGCCATTTTTAGTTATTTTAAAAATCACTTTTGACTTTTTACATTGCTTTGAAATTTGAGGAATAAGCTGCCCTTTGGTATTTCTGAAATACCGGTGCAAATACACTTACATTGAGTAAGAGTTATGGCCCATTTAGGACAGTGCAGTATAAATGTAAAATGCAGCATAAATGTAAATGTAAAATAGATGAGTAATACCTTTAACTTGTCTGACTTGTTTCTTTAAGATTAGAATTATCATCTAAAATAAATGTTGGAAAAAAACCCTCACATCAGTGCTAGGACACACAGGAATCTGCTGTATCTATAGTGATGGAGGAAACTGCCTAGCTGCCATTAACTTTCCATTTTTGTTTAGTCTGAAGAAGATGAGGCTGAGGGGAGACTTCATTGCTCTCTGCAACTACCTGAAAGGAGGTTGTAGTGAGGTGGGGGTTGGTCTATTCTCTCCAGAATCAGGTGATAGGAAGAGAGGAAATGGATTGAAATTGTGCCAGGAAAAGTTTAGGTTGGATATTAGGAAAAAATTCTTTATGGAAAGACTGGTCAGGCACTGGAATAGGTTGCCCAGGGTGGTGGTGGAGTCACCATCCGTGGAGCTGTTCAAGAAACATGTGGACATGGCACTTAATGATGTGTTTTAATGGCCACAGTGGTGGTAGAACAATGTTTGGACTTAGTGATCATAGAGGTCTTTTCCAGCCAAAACAGTTCTATGTCTCAAAGATTCTATGATACATTTTGAAGGACTCAGCCTTCACAAGCTTAAACTTGTTTATGCAGTATGATTGGTGATTGTTATTTCAAAGACCACAGCAAAACATCTCTGTATATACAGATTACATATCATTTAATGGTGTTTCAAAATTCTGTTGCTATAGTAATTAATGACAATCAATGAAATCACAATTTATGTTTAATATAGAATATTCCTTATACTTTTATTTTCCCCTTCTCAAACACATCAGGACATGAAATATAAAAATATCAGTATCTATAACCTACCTATCAAACAGGATATTTCTGACCATGGTGAGGTCCTGGTTAGTACTGAGTAACTTCTGTTAGGTCAAGACATGTTTTGTGTTTTATCAGTTGAGGTTGCAGAAAAAAACAAATAATCAAACAAAATCCACTTTGGAGAAATGTGTGGATTTCATAGCTAGAATAGAACAGACTAACTTCAATAGGGGTAGGTGATTTAATACAACTCAGTCTTGTTTTAAATAGTGGAAAAATGTTTTTCAAAGTATCTTCAAAATCAAGATGATTCTTCTATCTTGTTGAGTTATAAATAATGAAAATAAAGTATGTAGGAAAAATGAGAATTGTCAATAGCTTTGATGCAGATGTAATAATAAATCTTGAAAAGAACTTACGAATTTTGCAGGCCATGCAATTAGCTGGAATTGTATAATACTCTCAATTGTCTTGATATACATGCTTATCTTCTAAAAATGTATGACCACAGCAAACATGTTTCTGAAACGTACAGCCCTCTTCTCTCGCTGGCTAGCACCACATAAGCACAGAGATGAATGAAGTTTACAGATGTATTATTGTTCTGTAGCTATGTTAAACTGCATTTTTAACTTAATTGCTTCTTTAAAATACAAGTTTGATGTGCAATGCAAAGTGCATTTATATATGGAAAAGTAATTTTTCTGTCAGGTGTCTTGTTTGTTGATTTTATCAAGGGTGCTGTAACAATGTATTTTGTGCTGCCTGTCTGAACACTCCAGCGAGTGTAGTAAGCAATTATTTTTCTGCTAAGTGGTGTAGTTAAGAATATTTACTATACTACCACTTACAGATGTTAAGCCTTCCATTAAAACATATCAATTAGCTAAGGTTATTTTCTTACTGCTTTTGTCCTTTTATTTAATGACTTTGAACATGTTTTTAAACTCCTTAGCTCAGCAATTAGCTGTGGAAAGGTTAAACATTATAGCCTCTGAAGACATAGTATAGTGGTGAACTCTGAAGACTAACTTTTGCTGTTTGTTGTAAAATATTATAATTGTGAATGAGCAGCTGAGATATTAATGAACATTTTAATATTTATTTATGTAAAAGCTATGTCACAAATTATTTACAGTCGATATTTAAAGGTACCAGTATTCATTTGGAAGAACTATCTCTACAGAATGTATATATATGGGCAATTTGAACAATTTAGATGAATTAGATAATTTAGAAATTTGAAAACAGAACTTAATTTGAAAACAGTGATTTGGCACAAACCTTAACAGAAACTTAATAAGAAAATATTTGGTTTACTCACAAACTAAGAATTTTTATGGAATCTTTCCTTGATACTGTGTTTATAGTCCAGAAATTGTGGCACGGATATGCTGTAATAAGGAAACCAAAAATGATGCTGACTGTGTGTTGCTGTACAACGTGGTTTCTGCTTTTCCCAGAGTAAAAGTTCCTGATGCCTTTTGGGAAACTTTTGGAAGTTTTTGCAGTTCAGTCTGTGGGGTGTGTTGCCTGAGAAAGGGCTTCCCACTCAGGGAAATCTTTGCTTCTGAGGTTTGCAGGGAACTGCAATGCGGCTTCTCTGCGAAGGGGAGGGTGACTCCCTCTGTGGCTCACGGGCTTCGTCAGGGATGGGTTCTGGTCTGGACAATGTGATGTCCCCACTCAGGGGGCTGTAGCAGTCTGGGACGAGTGGTGCACAGGGGCTGCCACCATTCCCTTACATGGCAATGGGTCAGGCAACAGCTGGTTCCATTTGTGGGACACGGGACACGGGATATGGTCCACGGGGCCGGCACACAGCGTGGTGGCGGCTGTAGCTAGGTAACGTCTGACGATGGCTGATCGATGTCAATAGCAGTGTGCTGGGCAAGTGGCTGTGGTCCACAGCAAAGCGCGCTAGGAAACGCTGGTTTGAGTTCTGGGCAAAGAAGACCTTTTGGCAATGCAGTGCATCGGGCAAACACAAGCATGAACGTGGGCACAGACATGGGCATGGGCACTTGTTTACCAAAACACCCCTATGTAACATTTGTCACAAAGAATACTGGTCCAATGAGCAACTTTGTAAACAGAATAATTAGTCAGTGATGTGGTGTTTTACCAAATATAGTATAAGCATACACCAAGAACAAGGCAAGCACAAGTAAATTGTGTGAACTTTGTTTACCACAGAGGTGGAAAACCTGCCCTTTCCCACTTGCTCTCCTTCTCCATTTTTCCTCCTTCTCTCTCTCTCCCTTTTCTCTCTTCCTCTGTTTCATTTACTTTATCCTTTAATAAATAGCCTCATTTTTTATATTTGGCCTCCTTTGTGCCTTAATGTCACACATGAGAAGTTTTAAAAAGGACTGAGTCTCTTTCCCAACTTCCAGACCAAGACACTTCCTAAGTCTGAGAATAATCTTACATAACATAAGAGTGTTGTATTTCATCTAGTAGTAGCTTATGTAAAAGTTTAAAAATTAGTTTTTGTCTTTTTTTTTGTGTGTATAATCTTTAGGGGGGGGGGGGGGGGAAGGCAAATCCAAAACAAAATTGGCATTTCTAAAGAGATCATAAGTTCTAAAATAAGAAATACTCATTGGAAATATCATTGTTAAGGCAACTCAGGGCACCAGTTCACATGGTGAGACATAGATTCATAGTCTAATTTGAGAGCTTATCGCTATGTGGTATCCCAGAAGGCCTTCTAGTTGTTGGTTTAGAAGGATATGAATCTCCCACAGGTCTGCCAGCCCTGTACAGACATTTCAAGTACATTAGTGCATCTAAAAGCCATCTAACTTGTTTCACAGTTGTATACTTACACTGAATCACAGGGTCGAAAAGAATTTCTTGCTTATACTCAACGTCCCTTGAATACAGTGTTGTAATGTTCACCAATTGAAAAGAAAACACATAAAACCCAAATGAAACAGAAAGACAAGTGACAAAGCAAAATACTTTGTTATTAAAACCCTCAGCTACTGGGATTTTTACAGCCTTTCTGCCCTTCTCATCAGAGCATACTTATCCTTACTACTAGAAATATTTACTTTCCTTATTTCTGTTTAATCTTACTGGTAGCACTTTGTCAGAACCCTTATTCTTTCTGCTAAAGTTATTTTAGCTAGCTTCCCATATTTCTATGATTTGAATTCAGTCCAAGAATTTACATTCTTAGTATGAAAAAATCAAATTTTTCCCCCTCTTAAGATATCTTTTTATCTCTTCATATAACAAGTTTTTTCTAAGTAAGCTAAACCCTATAAACACAATATAAACATTTATATATAAAAATATAGACATATAAACATAAAAATTAATATTTCTAGTTAATCCTGACATTTCAGTGTATTAGTACTCAAACAACTCTGAAATTCAGTGGATTGCTGGACTACATTTTTTATAGTTTATCTCATGAACTTATTGTGATCGCTTTTCTGGCATTAAAATTCTTTCCCTTTTTCATTAAATATACTTGATCCTTGCATCTCTCTTTTAAGATGAAATTGTCACTAACAAAAAGTATCTGGTTTATAATGCATTATATTGAATTGTCAGCAGATTGGCACGCCTAACTTCAGTCATTTATCAAAGCCTACCACCTTTTTATCTTAGATTGCTGATAGTGAGAGATATCTCCTTTAGAGATCTTTGTCTCTCTAGAATTGCTTATAATCCTTTTGATTAAACAGTAGAGTTGGCATTACTTAAGGCAGCTGAAGTATATAGCACTTTATATAGTACATACCTGTATATACTGTGCAGTTACACAGTTAAATCACATGGAGCTAGACCTGATTTTTATATGATAAATTATATGGTTTATATGGATAACATGTCAAAAGACTTAGATCTATCTAAACATCAGTCATTGAATTTTACCTGAAGTAACTTCTCAAAATAGATTCAAAGACTAAGTTTGAAGGAGTCTCTGAAAGCCATCTAGGGTTGCCTAATGAGATTTCTTTTAGTCATTTAAGGAATACTTCATCTACTTCCTCTTCTTCATCATGTGGTCTATTTCAGACTTACATTACCTGTATTGCTTTGCTTTCTGATTTTAATTTATAAACTCTCTGACCTGGCTTATACGTGATAAATCAAAGTTCCATACATTCAAACTTACTTCAGAGCCCACTTTTTCTTCACATACCTGATCTACCCCTCCTAAATAATCTCCATCACAGTAATTCAGTCAGGTGAGCTATCTATGCAGTCCCATTGAAATCACAGCTCTGAATTTTCCTACATTCACCCCCTTCATCTTGAGCTTTCCATTGCTACACCCTCCCTCTATTAGTTTCAGGAGGTCTGCAAAATGTCAATAACTATTACAGCAGTTAGTGCCAAGGAAAATATGCTGTGTTGTGTCCTTCTTGCTACTGTACAGATTAGCACTCCTGCACATCTGAGGCTGTCCTCCATGCAAAGTATCTCTATTAGATAATCCTGTTTCCTGATCTCCTGAGCACTGTGACCAACACTTACTTACATGCTCCCCAGTAGCATTTGAATAAGAGGCTGAAAAGAGATCAATTAAAAAGATCAAAAAGTATAGGCATATTCTAATCAAGAAACCAGAATCAGTTACCAAAAGAATCAGAAGTACATCTCTATAAATATTAAAAATCTGTCACATTAACTGCTAACCCCTGTCAGGTGTATTGGTTCATCATGCCTCTGTAGCAGATCTCTACACAAAAAGCTGTACACAAAGTATTTTCCATCTATGCTGTGTTTGGGTTTTGGATAAAATTTATGTTGGTTTTTTTTGCTGTTTAAAATACATGACTTCAAGTACTTACTAGAAAAAAAAATCATTGTGGTTAGTCAGAAGAAACAATGTAAGATCGGGAGAGCAAATCAGAGTTAGAACGGGGAATTACTGTGAACATGCATTAAAATTCAAAGACAAATGCAGAGTTGGCATTGTTTGTGACCCTTTCATGTTTACTTTTTGTAAAAATGTACATGCTCAAGTTGCATAAGCATATAAACTTGTACAAAGCAATTTGTTTGTTTCAATGCTTGAATAGTTACTGAGGAAATTAAAAAAAAAAAAAGGTTATTTTGTAGACAAATACACTGATGCTTTGTAAGGTAATAAACTATTCAGTGAAAGCAATAGAAGATGGCAAGAGATGCAAAGAATAATAAGAAGGGCTTCTAGCCCTTCAGCCAGAAAAGGAAGGTCAAAGAAAATATACACACCCCATGATGAGCAAGACTGGAAAACTGGTAACAGACAAGGACAAGTCTGAAGTGTTCAACAGATTACTAGCTGATGAAAAGCTGGTCATGAGCTAGAAATGTGCGCTCACAGCCCAGGCGGCCAGCTGTATCCTGGGCTGCACCAGATGAAGAGTGGCCAGCAGGTCAAAGGATGTGATTCTCTCCCTCCACTTTGCTCTGGTGAGAATCCAGCTCTGGAGCCCTCAACACAGGAAGGACACTAGCCTGTTGGGATGGGTCCAGAGGAAGGCCACAAAAATGATCTGAGGATTGAAGTACCTCTTCTGTGATGATAGATTGAAGGAGGTGGGTTGGGCTTTTAGCAGCCTGGAGACATGAAGGCTTCAGGGCTATGTTAATGTGACCTTTCAATTTGCAGAGGGCCTATAGGACAGATGAGATGCTCTTTTTAGCAGGGCCTGTCACTACAGGAGAAGGGGTAATGGTTTTGAACTGAAGAAGGGTAGATTTAGACTAGATATAAGGAAGACATTTTTTACAGTGGAGGTGGTGAGACACTGGAACAGGTTGTTCTGAGAAATGATAAAAGTACCATCCCTGGAAATATTTCAGGTCAGGTTGGACAGGAGCAACTTGATTTAGTGAAAGGTGTATCTGTTCACTGCAGGGAGGTTGGAATGAATAACCTTTAAATGTCCTTTCCAACACAAAACATTCTATGATTTAAGTGAATAAGTAGTACCACATTTTTATATTTTTTCCTCAATCTACAAGAAAAATTATACATACTTATGCATTTCACAGAATCAGACAATCATTGATGTTGGAAGGGACTTCTGGAGATCATCTAGCTCAAATCAACCCAACAGAAAGCAAGGATAGCTCAAGCCAATTCTTCAGAGTTATGTCCAGTCACATTTTCAATATCTCCAAGGATGGAGAATTCGTAGTCTTTCTGACCAACCTCTTCTGTTGTTTGATGACCCTCACAGTAGAAAAAACTAACATGTTGAAATGTATTTTGGTTTATGCTTAATGCCTTCTATGAGGCACAGGTTGGCACTAAGAAGGGTTTGGCCCCATCTTCTTTATTTCTTCCTCCCTCAGATGTTGATAAAATCATCCCTAAGCCTTCTCCAGGATGATCAGTCTCAGCTTTCTCAACCTTTCTTCACAGGAGAGATTCTTCAGTCATTTAATCACCATTGTGATTCTTTGAAAGTACATTCATGTCTTGTACTGAGAGTCGCAGAGCAGGGCATAGTACTCCAGATGTAATGTCTTTATTGCTGAGTAGAGGAGAATAATCACCTGCCTTAATGTGCTGGTTATGTTGCTCCTAAGCAGTCCTAGTTGCTGTCAGCCTACTTCACTGCAAGGTAGAAAAGTTGTCTGTGTTCAGCTTGTTCATCAGGACTCTCTCAGGCCAAGCTGCTTCCCAGTCAATCAGGCGATGGCTTGTCTTTGTTATTCCTCTCCAGGAGAATGGAAACTATCTACCCTTTATAAATTTCCTGATACTCCTGTTGGCCTAAAAGGTACCACAATCATCTGGTGTACCAACCAATCCTCCAGTGTACCAATCAATCTTCCAGGTTTGTAGGATCTACAAAATTACTGAAGGTGTACTCTGTCCCACCACTGAAGTCACTACCAACACTTGGTATGATCCCAGTCATAGCTTTAGTAACTGGCCTCCAGCTGGACTTGGTGCTGCTGCCAACAGTGCTTTGAACACAGCAGTTCAGCCAGTTTTCTATTTACATACCTGTTTACTTATTTAGTCTGTGGTTTAATTTGTCAAAGAGGACAAATTGTCAAGGAAGACAGTGTCAAAATGTCAAGTAATGTCAAGTTAAAAAGCATCCACTTCTTTCTCCTCACCCACCAGGCTATGACCCTGATCTTCACAACCCATCAGTTGCTCCTTGTTTGCAAATATGTAGGCCAGGAAAGCAAGCTCCCTTATCAGTTCTTTGATCTCCTTTGACTGGAATTTGTTATCAATGTACTGCAAAACTTCCTACAGTGCTCGCATCATACTGCGATGTGCTTCCATCAGATATCAAAATGGCTAAAAGCCAAAATACTTACAATTATTTTCTTTCTTTTTTTTTTTTTTAATTAGTTCCTCTCAAAGAATAAGCTTTTGCTAGTATTGAGAATAAGCTTGCAGTGACTTTTGCACTTTGAATATTGTGATGTTTTCCATTCCAAAACACTCTCCTTGTTATTTTTTCTTTGCTCAAACTCTGTAGATGTATGTGATATAGTATCCAATGGTCCTAGACTGTCGTGTTAGTGTGGTTTTCTCTGCCTTTTGGAAGGGGCTGAAAAGTAGGTTCTGACAAAAATATCAGCTACTGAGTTTCACAGAAAAATTAATTTGTATGGATGCCTTTGGGATAACATTGGAAAATTCCAACTGACATTATGAATTTAGACAATACTCCAAAATGGTCAAATTATTAACATGCTATATAGACTAGTCCTGCTGAAAGGAAATGCTGTTTTCTGTGGAACTTTATTTCTGATTCTAATTTCTAATAGAAAGTATTTCAACCAGTAATACACCTAGTCTGGGAACATGATTGCATGAAGTTTCTCCTACCTTTCATTAACGTCTACCTACCAGTTAGTTTCCACTATCACAGCACTTTTGTTTGCAGTGGAAGAAGTAGCTCTCATGTCTTCATATGACTTCCGTAGCTAACTATGTGAAAATTAGAATTTTGAAACAGTAGTAGAATGTGAGAAAGGAAATGTGAGAAAGGATTTGACTGTAATAAATATTACTGATAAACATTGCTTTAGCAGTAATATCCTGATTTCTGTCTTTAACTCTGAGGAGATAATCTGTTACTTCAACAATTCAGCACAGTTTTAGGAATAGATGACATCATTGTCTTTGTAATAAATCAACAGTATCACTATCTATCCAAGAAAGCACTGACATATCTGTGATTAAAAAAAAAGAAAAATTAAGACTAGCCTTAACTCTTACAGATGGAGGCATTTTGATAGGTCTAAAGCTAAATACTTTATCAGTGATGGCAAAATTATGACTGTGACAATTATTGTTTGCATGGTCAGTTACAGACTGCTCTGCTATTTCTTGCTGCTTGATATATTTATCACCATTTCCCAATAAATGATTTGGTTATAATTTTTCATAAATCTCATTTTGGGATTATGTATTCTAATGTACATCAGGCTGACAGTTTAGGAGAGAAGTGGTTCTCTTCTGACATTGATTTTCTCCATGTCTAAGCAACTGGTTAGGAAAAAGATATTGGAATAAGAATACTGACTTGTTACCTGTTGAATCTGTCAAGAAACGGTGTTCTGATTGATAGTCCAATATAGTCATTTATAATGCTGACAGAACATCTAAGAGTATAATTCCAATCTAAGATGCAGATACATACACTTTAGATGCTTAATATGCAGACACAGAAATTACTGTGTCAGTATGCAAGAAACATAACTATAAATATTCACATTGCAGTTATTGGAGAAACAGACCTTGATTCAAGTACACACACAAAAATATCTGGTACCTTTAGAAATGATGTGAACTACTTAGTGTGATTTCTGCTGTGGCTCAGGAAATCCGGGTTTTCAATGCATCTTGTGCATCTACTAATCTGTACATGGGTCTCAGGTACCTTTAAGTGGACTTTTTAGTCAGTGTTCCCTTTGGCCAGGTGGAGAAGGTCTGTAAGGATAGACAGAATATTTAGAATCCATTATATAAGCAACATTTAAAGATACTGCTCAGTGTATATGCAAGTCCATTATGCAAGACAGTCTCTTCAAAGATAATCTATTCTAGTGTGTATGCTGAGATATTAGGTATCACTATATTCAGATTTCTAGTTGTGTGTTTGTATATACATATTTTTAAGCTGTAAACACACACATGTACATCTAACATATGTCAAAAACTGAGAGGAGGCATTGCTCTTTTCTTTAAAGTAACAAAACAAACAAGCTTCAGGGATAATGCAAAATTAAGCCAAAGGACAGTACTGTAGTAAAACTGGATAGGAAGAAGCTTTTAAAAAGCTGTCATAATTTTGTTTTGTTTATTTTGCACTACATAGAATCATAGTATTGTGGAATGCGCTGGGTTGGAAGGGTCCTTTAGAGGTCAGCTAGTCCAACCTCCCTGCAGTGAGCAGGGACATCCCCAACTAGATCAGGTTGCTCAGAGACCCTCAAGCCTGACCTTGAATGTCTCCAGGGATGGGGTCTCCACCACCACCTCCCTGGGAAACCTGTTTTAGCGTTCCACCACCCTCATAGTAAAGAACTTCTTCCTAATGTACAATCTAAATCTACCCTTCTCTAGTTTAAAAGCATTGCCTTGTCCTAATGCTATATGCTTTCATAAATAGTCCCTCCCTAGGTTTCTTGCAGGTCCCCTTAAAGTACTGTAAGGCTACAAAGAGGTCTCCCCAGAGCCTTTTCTTCTCCAGGCTGAACAAACCCCATCAACCTATCTCTGAAGGAGAGGTGTTCCAGCCTTCTGATCGTTTTTCCAGCACTCCTTTAGACCCGCTCAGGAAGTCCATATCCATCTTGTGTTGAAGGTCACAAAGCTGGACACAGTACTCCATGTGGTGTCTCATCAGAGCAGAGCAGTGGCAGAATCTCCTTTCTTGATCTGCTGGTCATGCTTACTTTGATGCAAACTGATACCATATGAAGTATTAAATTTTATTCTTTTTCTTTAAGCAAGTTTTCTCAAAACTTATTATCAAGTCTAACGACAATGCTAAACAATTTTTGACACAGAATATTCAAGTATCTAATTTCTACTGAAATCAATGTAAGTATATATCTGAGGTACTTATATATTTGAGGAATGTGGATGGGATTTTCTAGTACTTTGTTGCATGAAAGAATGACCTCAGTGCAATTCTTTTTCAATAAAGGCTTGTTCTGCCTTTGTGTTACATATGGGTACAAGAAGTTCTCATGATCTGGGATGACTAGGATCCTAGGATAAGATCTTAAGAAAGAGCTCTTGCTTTAGAAGTCTGTGTATCAAAGGCACAAAATGAATAGGATACATGAAACATGAAAGGGAATGCTAATGTTATGTGTGCTGTGATTCTTGTTATTTTGTCCTTTGCTGTTAAGAAAGAAACAAATATAACAAACGCTCTAGATCAAAATATAGTATTATAAGCTGTACAAAAATAAGTCAGAAGCTTTAAAGTTCATATTTAGCAAAGTACAGAACCATCTGCTAATATATTAACTTACATAGTTTTCAGAATCTGAACCACAAATTTTAAAACTCAAATGGTTAAATAGCAACATATCAAGATGTGGATGTTATTTCCAGATCAACATACAGAATTATAGAATTGTTTCCCCTGGAAAAGGCCTCCAGCACTGTTGAGTCCAACCTTCATCAACATACAGAATTATAGAATTGTTTCCCCTGGAAAAGGCCTCCAGCACTGTTGAGTCCAACCTTCAGCCTACCACCACCACAACCATTAAAACATGTCCCAAAGTACTATATCTACACGTTTTTTTAACATTCCTGGGTCTACACATTTTTTTTAACATCCCCAGGGATGGTGGCTCCATCACCTCCCTGGGCAACCATTTCCACTCTTTCAACAAAGAATTTTTTCCTAATACCTGATTTGAACCTTCCCTGGCGAAGTTTGAGGCTATTTTCCTTGCCCTATTACTCATTACTAGGGAGAAGAAACCGACGTCCGCCTCAGTACAATCTCCTTTTGGGTAGTAGAGGGCAACGAGGTTTCCCCTTAGCCTCCTCTTCTCCAGACTAAACAATCCTAGTTCCCTCATCTGCTCCCCATAAGACATGCTCTAGACCCTTCACCAGCTTTGTTGCCCTTCTCTGGACATGCTCCAGCACCTCAATGTCCTTCTTGTAGTGACAGGCTCAAAATTGAACAGAATGTTTGAGGTGCAGCCTCACCAGTGCTGTGTACTCTTGCTGGCCATGCTACTTCTGATACAGGCTAGGATGTTGTTTGCCTTCTTGGCCACCTGAGCACATTGCTGACTCATATTTAGCCAGCTGTCAAACAGCATCCCCAGGCCCTTTTCTGCTGGACAGGTTTCCATCTTCCCAAACCTGTTGCGTTCTGTGGGGTTGTTGTGACACATTAGGGTTGTTTTTCTAGAGACTAATTCTTGATAAGCAAAGTTGCTAAAACTTGAAAAATAATTTTCCTTATAAATAAGTTGAAAGCAAACCCAAGAAAAACAAAGCAATAATTTATCAATCAGTAAAAGAGACAGGTAAGCACAATGTGTTAAGAATTCTGAGTAGAATTTGCAAGTAGTCATAATGCATTTATACTCCTATATTTATTTAAAAAAAAACAAGAACTTTCTTTCTACCCAGCAGTCCAACTATGATCAAGTCATCATGATATATCTTATGATATCATAAGGCATTAATCACAAGATTCATTTTTATTAACTCCCTTTATTACTATATTTTTGTTGTAAAATTGTATAACAAGAAGTATTTTGTATGCCTTGAAGAGTTCTATGTTTTGAGTAACAATGTTCATAATACATAACTACAAACATGGGCAACTGGAACACTTTTACTGCTTTTGTCTTTAAATATTCACAAGAGATATAACCTGTGTACAGAGAAGAAAGAGAAGAAGAGGAAACATATTATATTTATTAGACTGTCTTTCTTTATTTCTTTCTCTTTTTAATGTGCTGCAGGATCTCTGTTTGCAATATTATGCCTTGTCGTATTTTATAGACCAAAATTTCTATTTCTGTTTTCTCTTCCTTAAATATGTCATCAGTTTATAAAATATTTATTTTTTTCAGAACTTCATTAAATTTTTCCAGGCTAGGAAAAGTGTTATCTTCACATATCAAAGACACAGATTTATTAAAAAAATAAATTAAAAATAGTTTAATTTTCTCCATTTTATTTTATAGAATGAGACACAGATACACTTAATTTTTGAGTCATAAATCCTGCTACCACTTAAATTGGTGTTAAGTCTGGAGTATTACTATTAATATCTCCTGTTTTACCTTTTGTAAACTAATCAATACTATGGTCATGCTTTTCAAAGTCAGACTTTTCCCTGATCCATAGGTGTCAAACAGCAATGATCAACATATTTCATTGAGAACTGTTCAAATATGTTTCTATATGTAATGTATATGACTTTATTAGCTTTGATAGTAATTCATTACAGCATGGTCCATAATGCCATAGTGCTTTGCACTATCTATAGACATTGTATTCCAAATATAAATCTAATTGTCTGTTCTCTTTTTCAAGAACCATGGCTTTGGGTAAGTCTAATTAAAAGCTGATGTTCATATCCCTAAATGGGAATTCTACCAACATAAATACCAAAACACAGTTAACTGGTTTCCTTGGTCCTAGACCCTAAAGCTAGAATGCACCTATGGAATAAATATGTAATATGGTAGTTTTCAAATTACTGTTAAATAAGTCTATATAAAATATTTAGCAGACCTCGAAATCAAAGCATCAGACTGAACACACTATTGACAGTAAAAGGATAAATATTTTTTCCCTGCTGCTATTGAGAAGTCCCAAGCAATGAAAAGAAAGCAGATATAGTGGAAACAATTCCTTATAAATGTGAAATGATTTCCTTTGAAACTGTACATTAAAGATATATAGAAGGTTATTCAGTCAATGAATAATTGAAAGTTAATTAAATTAAAAATGAAAGAGCTAGACTTTTCATACTGTTTCCATAGTTCCTGATCTTCTTTTTGTTTACAATCTTTAGAAAACGATATTGTTGATTCCTAAGAATGTCCACTTCAAATTAACTATTGTCTATTTTATCAAAAGCAATAGTGGTTTAGAGTGTTTTTGGAATGAGCTGGACACCATCTAAAACATGATGCTGAAGAAAGCAGTATAGTCATCATTAGCAAAAGTGCTATTCGTGCAGAAATTGTGTGAAACAGTCACACAGCAGTGAAAGACCTTGCAGCTTGCTTATTTAAGTGTGGAACGTTACAATGATTCTTAGTTCATGCTGCAGGATTCTCACACAGGCAGGATGGCATAAGCCTCATTAAACATCTGTTGAGACACATACTGAATTTTATGGTGATTTGTGACTGCTTTTTGAGAATATTTTTAAAAAGTCTTTTTAAAAGTACCTGTATGACAGCATACTGCTTCTAAATACACTATTTACCCCTATTCATAAAGTGTTTCTTCAACACCACCAAATAATTCAAAAAAATAACAAATTAGTCAATGTACTGGAAAACTTAGGAATGAGGATTTGAATTGTTAATGAAAATAGCACAATTAGATTTTCTTTTTATACATTGTTTGTCATCCAGTCCTGCTATTTCAGACAACAAGTTATGAGTGATTTGAAGCAAATATACTGTTGCTATACCATTAAGCTAAACATTCAGTATTTATAGTAGTAAATTCAAATAAATATCTCAGCACTGTAAAAAAACAAAATTATTTTCACATTCCTGCAACATCTGAACAAATACTACACAGTTAGTAAGTATTAGCTTGCATGAGTAACACCTCCTTCATTTTACACATTTGAAGCATTGTTCTTCATAGATTGGGAAAAGTTTATCATAAATCTCTTTCTATGGCAAAAAAAAAAGAAAAAAATTGTTTGCTTAGTAAAATTTCAGT
The DNA here is from genome assembly GCF_027791375.1 of Indicator indicator. Lineage (NCBI taxonomy): Eukaryota > Metazoa > Chordata > Aves > Piciformes > Indicatoridae > Indicator > Indicator indicator. The sequence continues at coordinate 51,707,413 of NC_072010.1, read as the reverse complement.
TGCCTAAACCCAAATAAATTTAACAGTGTCTGTCACGCTGAACTTCTGAACTGCAATTGTATCTGTCGGATTTATCTATCTATCTATCTATCTATCTATCTATCTATCTATCTATCTATCTATCTACCTATTTATTTATTTATTTATTTATTTATTTATTTATTGTTAATGATTTCATGGCGATATCTTCAGGGCATGAATGTTGTCCTCAACTCTGTTTTATAAACAAACCTCTGTAATACTTTGCTGTACAATAGACTATATGAAATGAGATACTTGATTTTGCAACAGTAGTTTTGCAACAGTACTTTTGATTTTGGGCCATCTCATATTAAGTCATGCTTAAGCAGCTGTCAGCCCTTCCCTCTTATTTCTTTGAAAGGTGGAAAGTTCTTCTATTCTCCTTATGCTTGCTGTATTTTACACATAGTTTTAAAAAAGACAGTACTTTTTGTTTGAACGATGTCTTTGAAATACACCTTTTCCATTTCTGGTACAGAAGGGCTGATTTGCTATATGTAAACTGACAAATCAAATGCACTGAGGCTGATTGTTGTGAGACAATCTGCATTGATTATGTTAAATGTTCACCAAAACAGGCTGGTGGTGCACAAAAGCCTGTTGGTAACATGCTCTAAGCCAACTTTGAACTCAGGAGAGTTGGTCTAAGCAAAATTTCTTACAGATGCTGTTCTAACCTGACCATGACATGTTAGAGTTTAATATCAACAGACAGAGAAGCAGGATAATAAATAAAATTTCAACCCTGAACTTTAAGGGGGCCAACATTCCCCTCTTCATATTTAGAAATATTCAGTGGACTAGGGCTCTGGAAGGAAGGGGGACCCAAGAGAGCTGCTTAATATTCAAACATTATCTTCTCCAAGCTCAAGAGAAATGTATTCCCTTGAAAAAAAAATCAAGTAAGGCAAGCAGAAGACCTGCATGGATAAGCAAGGTACTCTTAGTAAAACTCAAAAATGAAACGGAAGATTACAATATGTGGAAAAAAAGGAGTAGTTAATTGGGAGGATTATAGAGAAAGAGCCAGAGAATGTAGAGATGCAACAAGGAAGGCCAAGGCCCTCCTGGAACTGAATCTCACCAGAGGAGTGAAAGAGAACAAGAAGAGTTTTTTTCAAATGCATCAATAATAAAAGGAAGAGCAGGCAAAAGGTGACCCCACTGCTGAATGAGATGGGAAATACAGTAACTGATGATGCAGAGATGGCAGAGTTGCTGAATGCCTTCTTTGCCTCAGTCTTTACTCCTAAGACAAGCCCTCAGGAACATGAGTCTCTGGAAGTAAGGAAGCAGAACTGGAGAGATCTGGACATTCTGCTGATCAGTCAGGACTGGATTAGAGATCTCTTATATCATGTCAGGGCACACAAATCCGTGGGCCCCAATGGGATGCAGCCCTGAATGCTGAGGGAGCTGGCTGATACTGTTGCTGAACCTCCATCATCTTTGAAAAATCATGGAGAACAAGAGAGGTGCCTGACAACTGGAAGAAAGCAAATGTCACTCCAGTCTTCAAAAAAAGGCAAGAAGGAGGACCCAGACAACTACAGACCAGTCAGCCGCACCTCCATCCCTGGAAAGATGATGGAGCAGCTCATCCTGGAGGTCATCACTAACCACACGGAAGAAAAGAAGGTTATCAGGATGAGTCAACATGGATTTACTAAGGGGAGATAGTGTCTGACTAATCTGATAGCATTCTATGAAACCATGACCAAATGGGTAGATGAGGGAAGAGCAGTGGATGTCATATATCTTGACTTCAGTAAAGCTTTTGATACTGTCTCCCATAACATCCTCATAGAAAAGCTCAGGAGATATGGCATAGATGGCTGGTCAGTGAGGTGGATTTCAAACTGGCTTGACAACAGAGTTCAGAGTGTTGTCATCAGCGGCACAGAGTCAACTTGGAGGCCTGTGGCCAGTGGCGTTCCCCAGAGATTGGTACTGGGTCCAGTTTCGTTCAATATCTTTATCAATGACCTGGATGAGGGGATTTAGAGTACCCTCGGCAATTTGGCTGATGATACACAACTGGGGGGTTGGCTGACACCCCGTCAGGCTACGCAGCCATCCAACATGACCTGGACAGGCTGGAGAGCTGAGTGCAGGCCAACCTCATGAAGTTGAATAAGGACAAGTGCAGGGTCTTACATCTGGGGAGGAATAACAACAGTCACCAGTACAGGTTAGGGGCTGCCCTGCTGGAAAGCAGCTCTGTGGAGAAAGACCTCGGAGTGCTGGTGGACAGCAAGTTCTCCATGGAACAAAATTGTGTACAATTAACAGAAACAGCACAAAAATCCCTGCCTCTCCCCCCCCCCACCACAGAAAAGAAGACCAGGAGACTGGTTCTCTGTGTCTTCCCTTCCCCCCCACCTTTTTTGTCCAAAAGAAAGAGAGAAGCAAAGCAAAGATATTGTTATAACTTAGCCAAGGTCAGTATGCAGGTGTGTTATCTTCGAAACAAAGCCAGAAGAGCAGAAATACCCATGCTAGAATGCTGCAGAGAGAACACTGAACTTTTGTTTTGAGAACTGAAACTTAAAGGTTTCTATCTCTCCAATGGAAGTGTTTAGAATAATCGTTATTTTTCTTTCTTACATCCAATTGTCATCTATTTACATTGTTACTTTTCTGCTTGAACTCTGTGAAAAGAAATTAAAGGCATAGCCTTAAAACCACTACAATGAAGGATATCGAAATGATAACACAGTAAGACTGAGTTCCCATTTGAGGGCTATTTCCTGTTGTCCATTTCAAAACAAATTCTGTTTGCAGTCATACCTCATAAAGCATATTGTTTGCCGCTTGGAGATGAGCAGAAAATATCAGTAACAGATAGAGTTCTTGTGGTTTTGTATTTCAAACATTTTTAGAAGTTCTATACTGTGAAGGATTCTAACCTTCTTTATATTGGACTGCTATTTGTAGACCTCATTGTGTATAGATTAACTGGAACGTCCAGTCTGTTGCTTCAGACTTTCTTGGAAACCTGGTCAGAGATTGAAGGATGGTCAGCACATTGGTCTGGACATGACATGCATTGTATTTACAATGGGTGACCTGCCAAGTACTTCCTAATATAGATTACACATAATTGGACAAATTGTTAGGTCTTGTGATACATAAAGCTTTGTAGAGATAGGGCAGAAGGATTCAGTTTGTCTTAAAGCACAAAAAAACTTTTCAGTATTCATCACATGGACCTAAGGGCAGAAGTCAGTGCATTAATCAAACCTTACAGAAGTGACAGATAAAAATACGACTGTTTCACAAATTAAGCTTTCAGAAAAACAAACAAACGAAACCAAATGAAAAAAAATTCCCAAACCACAACATAAAACAGCTGGAAAAATAATAAAATTATAATTTTATAAACCCTAATCTTAAATATCTTAGTTCTGTTTTTAACAATTGTTATGAATAAAGGCTAATAAGGTGAGAAATTAATAAAAATATAAATTATTTATGAATTTGGCTCTGCCTCCCACATAGGTGTAAACAAAAGTTATACAAGTTATAAAAGGTTTGGTATTCAGTTGAGAAATTATCTTCACAATGTGAATGAGTGTAAATGGTTTGAGAACAACATTTGGAAAAAGATAAATCCAAAAGCAGTATGTTACGACTAACAAAAGGAAAGAAGTTCCTGGAGACTTTAGAAATATATCAGTTACTCACAATGATGACTGCTGATTGTGGAAATTTCTCTTTTGTCTCTTTTTATCAGAAAATCTTCCTGAACTGCTGCTGCTGTTTATAATCCATGCATGTATAGGAAAACAAAACAAATCAAATCAAATCAAATCAAAACAAAACAAAACAAAACAAAACAAAACAAAACAAAAAAGAAAAGCCTTGTGATATCTGCAGCTCACCTGTTTTAATCCAGACAGCTAATTTTGTATCTCACATTACCATCAAGGATATCCAAAGCCAAAAAAACATTAGTTCTCTGCCTAGAACTTGCCCAGACTTGCTCAAACATGCCCAGACTTGACTCTACATGGGGTCTGTGCTTAAATCAACTATCTACAGATCTGGGAGGGGGAGGCATCGCTCCTCGCTCCCTTCAGTCCATCTTTCCTATTTCTCCCCATCTTGTCTTCGTGGAGGGGAGATGGGATTTGGATGTACTGCCACAACAATGTACAGTTATTTAAAACCCTTAAAAGGATGAACTCTCCTTTAGGCAATGCAGAGATTGTATTTTCCTCTACCACTCAATTAAAAAGTACCTACAAGTGAAAAACGAAACTGATGAAATATTAAAATACTGCAAACAAACCTGCACTAATGTACTTAGTATCTGATTTTGATACCATGCATGAGATTGGTAAAAAGGAAGTATAACATATAATGCCAAAAATAAAAACAGATGCCTAAAAGAAATGTAATACAGCCATTAACAAAAAGTAGCTTTTCCCATGAAGAAGTTTAAATGCTGATCTATTTGCTTATGATATTGATCCTAATAATGATGATTTACAGCTGCTTTGTTCCTAGAAGCAATGTGAGAGATGTGGTAAGATTGATACTTTTTTTTTTTTTTATTTAACACTGGATTTATTCATAGTACACCTTAACTCTTTATATCTATCTAGTTACCTTTGCATTTGTTTCTATAGAGAAAGCTGGCAGTGACTGAACTATGAGGCATGATTTGTTATGACTTCGGTCATGAAAAAATCTCACCATTAATACAATGCAATGTATTACAAAAAGAAACCAGTAGCAGCTTCTGATAACACTGGTGGACACTTAACATCTCCAGATGCTCTTGGAAAGTGTGTTTCAAGATCTATATAAATAACAGAAATGGACATTTGCTGATTATGTGGAGTCAGGACTCATTTGAATCAGGCTCAACACCTGAAAAGGTGTTTAAATCTCACAGATTTAGTGTAACAATCTTTATTGCAACAATTTTTACTGCTACTGTTACTTCACTTGCACATTAGCTTAGTTTAGTGTACAACTTTCCAGTACCTCTCATGGCAGTCCTCATTCCTCCAGTGAAATTTAATATCAAATTAAAAAAAAAAAAAAAGTGTCTTTGAAAAATCTTTGTACATCAAAATGTTATTAAGTAGTCTTCCAATATATCAAGATAAAGGCATGCAATAAGAGATGTTCAGAAAAGCTTACAAGTAAAATTGGGGAATATTTTGAAAGAAGGAAGCAGAGGGATGTTAAAATTGTTGTCACAGATGGTAGAAAATTATGCAAATATCACACTGGAATTAGATCTGTGATTACCAGTTCTTCCTCGGTGCTTTTTCAATGTGCATTCCCGCTTAAAATAGAACTGAAACTAGTATTTCTGTCTCTGTTTCATTCACTCGTTTTTTCCTTACTTCAGATAGCATGATCATAAACAGCACACAGCATCACATAACTTCAAATAACAGAAATGTGTAGTTATGTGTTAGATAAATAATTGTGTAGAATATAGACACTATGTAGAATATAGATATTGTGTAGAATTACAATGAGCTAGTGTTTTCACCTTATCTGTCAAAAATTATTTGACTGTTTTGACAATGTGAAATTATTTTACCTCTTATATATCTAAACAGGTACATGTCTAAACAGCCTCCATATTGTCTTTACTTCTCTGGTAGGACTACTGTGCAGCATTGTGCCCTGCTTCTTTGATTATTGTATATGTAGCTTATTCTTGAAAAGCTGAATCAAAGTAAAATGTATATTTCAACCAGTGAAAGCAGATAATTTCAATCATGTTTGAAATGCTAATATTTTTTCTTTAGAGATGTAAGTTTTTGGTTGCTTTCTACCTTTAAGCTGTTAGTGTCACTACTTCTATCCCACAGATGTAGAAATTCATATACTGAGATCAGTGGTGGTCTTAGAATGATGTTGTAAAAAGGAGTCAGTAGGACAGAACAGAACGCTGATCTACTATGTAGTTAGCTACTGCCTAAGAGTCTTCACATGTACACTTATAGATGCCATGACAAAGTGGATAAAATTGACTACTCCTCTGTATTTTGTTTGTTGTTTGTTTGTACTGTGGGCTTTTTTTCCATAATGTGAAAAAGTGTTTTACTAAGAGAAATTACTTAATATTCCTAGCATTTCCAATTAGTCAATCTTCATTAGGTTCTTTATCTTGTCTGACATGTTAATTATCTTGTCTGTGTTAACTATGAAAACTACTTTACAACAATTTAGTAAAATAAATTTAAATACATTTGATTAAACAAAAATATTAATAAAAAAAAGCCATTTTCATTGTTATGTTGAAGTTTGATGACTTTGAAGCTTTTGATATTGTTCCCATCACTACATGGTTACGGTATACTGATAACAACAATTTTTATTGAATATAAAACATATTTGATATCTTTTTAATACTTTATTTCATTACAAAGTGTGATTTTTCAAATTTCTTCTTCCTGAATCAAAACAAAATCACTGTTTAAATGAACATTCAGTACAGAGTCTTACCTGATGTAGAACCATAGCACCACATAAAATAAGACATGAAGTGTTCTTAAAAGGTCATTGAGCAATTGACTTCCCTAAAAGTAAATATTCTATGATAAAACTATTCTTCATATTTGATGAGCTTTTTAAAATCTGAGTTACAAGTCCCAGTCTTCTGTACTATGGACAGAAAGAGACTCCTGCAGAGGACAGTTCAAGTAAACTATCTTAGCTGGTTACATCACAGTAAGACAGAATCTTGACTACTAAATCTTCCAATATAAGCTCCTATATAATGTCTACTTCACAAAACTGTTTTTTTCTGGGACTGAATCACAGGTCAGCCATGGGCTGTAAGCCATTAGCAGTTCTCAGCCAGGACAGCTGACTTGAGTTGTCTCAAGGTAGTGGTGTCATGCTTGGATTTCTTTTCACAAAGGTCTTTTTGGCTCTCCTGTTCTTGAGGACTGCTTTCCTGGATTTTGTAACTGCAGCACTTTTGCTGGGCTGAATATAACTCTATATGTCTTATATTGGCAATGGTATTAATCTGGCTATTTCATTAAGTCCATTTTCATTTCAACTTCCGGGTTTTTTTCTCTTTTACCTCATCCCCCTTCTCTGCTTAGGAGTGGTTATCAGGTGATGAGTAACTGCAATATTTTAGCCCAAGATATGGGCTAAATGTACATACTTAGATTCCCCTTGGGAGGTGGGGGAAACATTCTATTGTTACATGCAGAGTCAATCTATCATTGATAGCATTTCAGGTCAACATCTTAATTTGCATAAAGTATTAATTTTAAATCTGTTTAGTTGGTAGTTTGTAGTGTTTTAGCCTGGGAAGAAAATAATTTGTCTAATGTTATAGCAAGTGCGGGTTTGATCTAGACTTACAGAGCTGTGCCTTGTTTTTAAAATAAATTTTTTAAAAAGTGTCTTCCACCTTACATTGGTACAGGGAATGCCTCCAGTTCCTGGCAGAAGGAAAGGCTCTTTGTTCTCTTCTTCCCTACATCACAAGTTCATTCACTTGTTTTGATGGGTATTTTGTAGCATGAGTTACTTAATGAGCTATTTTTTAGAAACAAAATGTTAAAAATTTCTTACACAGAAGAAATAGCAATTCAGGCTTCATGTGAGGTAGAAGGGGTCCATTTGGGGCAAATTTCTAGTGGGTTAGTTTCAAAATATACACTGAGCTTTAGTAATTTTTAAGTATAGCAGATATGTTTTAAAATGCACTGTACAAATCAGCAATGTTCATGTATGCCACATTTATCAAACCAGAAGCTCAGAAGTCAAAAACATCTTCTGATGTTTACACAGAGAATCAAACAAGAAATATAATTACTGTACTAATGGGCTTAACTTAAGCTTCACTATTAAGAAGTAACACTATCTCATATAGCCTGTGGAGCCACTAAACTATAATATAAATAACATTTGCTGGTGAATATTCACTGGTGAATAACAAGTATAACAGAGTAAATATAATGAAATACTGTACTGTGTATTCTAAAAACAACAAGGTCTCTGTCTTATCTAAAAGAGTAAAACTGAATTGACTTTAATGGGTTTGAAAAGGCTCAAACAGTTGTGCATTTCAACAAATATCTGGGAGCTTTCATAACAGCAACCATCATGAGGTTCTTGCAATTAAAAAAACCTCTTAGAGGTATGTTATGGTTGAACCTCTGAAGGCAGCTAAGCACCATATGGCTCACTGGTCATCAGTGGAATGGGAAGAGCATTATAAGCATTAAAGGCACACAGAAACAGAAGACGTTGGCTGTGCAAGCACCACTCAGCAGTAACTAAACCAAAAAAGCTGCTCTGAAGAGAACTTTCCTAGCCCAGCCAAAACCAATACAGGCTGGAAATATGTAATTAATGAGAAAGACATGCTGTGATTACATACATTCAGAATTCACATAAATATACTTCAAAGTAATTTGTAAGTTGTTTGCTAGTTCCATCTGTCTTGCAGTTCAGCTTGAAGTGAGACTGTTCCCATACAAATACTCTTCTGTTGTGTTACTGGAGCACTGAGACAAATCTAGAACATCTTCAGCTTTAGGCTATGTAACCTGTGCTCTGTATCCCATAGCACAAGCCTCTGACATGCTGGAAGGGCACATGTTTTTACTGAGAAAAGTTCAATTTAATTCAAATCCCCATTGTCTCTGATATATTTTCCCACTTTGCTTTTCTTGTGTGTTCGCTTCTCTCTATTCTTTTGAGTCTGGTGTTTAGATTTCTTCCGCAAGCAAATATGGACTTTCATGCCACTCAGTTTTGAATAATGTTGTGCGTGTTATACATGGACTTATTTAGAGAGATGAGATGGTTTTAGATGTACCTAAATAACAAAAAGTTGTCACAGTTTTTCTCAGGTCTCCTACCTCCTTTTTTTTTTTTTTTTTTTTTTTTTCTTTTAACATAATACAGAAGTACATTACCTTTATTATGCTGTGGCTTAATCCTTTTTCTGATTATTTTACTAGAATTAGTTTGGGTAAAACAGCAAAAGCAAACTACAGCACTAATTTTCTCCCTTTTTTTTAATGACAAGTTCAAACTTAGTTTAATTCTTCTAATTTCAAATACATGATAGTAAGGGTGAATTAGGTTTGTTATTCTGAGCAGCTATTTGAGACTGGAAAAAACTACCACACAATTTTCAAAACCAGATCTTGAATGATTAGATTGTAGGCAAAATAGAAAACAATTTTCACATGGGCATATAGTGAAGGCAGAAAGACAGACAGCTCTATTTACCTAGCTCTAATGTAACCTATAAATCTGAGACTGTAAGATTTGATATTAGATTTATTAGATGTTCTAGGAAGATTTGTCTGAGTTCCTAAATTTCTCATGCAACAAAATGGTTTGATCCAGAAGGCACAAGTAGATATCTGAGAACTGTCTGATGAATCAGAGAGCTTCTCATGCAAAGAACCCAAATAATCGGCAATATAAATCACCTGCTCCTTGACAGGTAAAATCTGCTGCATGAGACATCCTCTTAATTCAGCATAATGAGGTCTTCCACATGCTACCTAGCTCATATCCACTCTCTTAAAGCAACTTGCTTTTAGAGAATTTCCTGATACTAATAATCTAATCCAACCAGTAAAATTTGCTTAACTTCTTGGTGCCAGAGGGATAAACGTCTGAGGAGACTGAAACAGAAAGAAAGATATTAGTCTTCTGCCAGTTAAGTATGTGATGGGTAAAAGATTCCCCGCAACACTGAATTGCCAGACCAGCCCAGCTGGAAGTAAATGAAGCTGTATTTACAAGCAAAACTACAATCTACAATGAAATGCAATGAATATGTACAAAATATGCAATATTTACAGGTATTTACAATTTATAAACAGTACAAGAACCCTGCTAGCCAAAAAACAGGGAAGCTAATAGCTTCCCCTTCCCTGCTCCTCTCCTTACACCCCTGGACACAAAGGGACAAGAGAAAGAGCAGAGAATTGTTTATCTAGACTTAGCCAAATAAAGCAATGTAACCAAGGTCAGCAAAGAGCCGGCAGAAGCACCAGCCAGAGTGAGGAAGCCAAAAGAGAAAGTTAGTGTACACATGTAAGTTTATGTCTCTCATCTGTCCAATGGGAGTGTTTAGAACTTATCATTATCTTCCTTTTAACACCCAGTGGTGGTTATTTACATTTCACTACTTTCTGTTCAAGATCTGTGGAAAATTTTAAAGGTACAGTCTAAAACTACCACAAGGTATCGCACAAGAAACTTTTTTAGGTTTCCAACCCCTAACAGAACCTGATATCCAAGGATGGTTTTCTCGATCTGAAGGCTGGGAAGGAGATTCAGTTCTTTTTTGAACATTCCAGTGAGTGAAATTATGGCACAAATGAGGTCATATATCAAGACGAGACTACTTATTAAAAGAGGTTTATAAGAAAGAAAGATTTTAACAGGGCCTGTACTGACAGGACAAGGGATACCAGTTTTAAACTGAAAAGAGTGCATTTAGATAGGCTACAAGGAAGATACTTTTCTCATGAGAATGGTGAGAGGTTGCCCTGAATTGTCAGTGTTCCATCATTGGAAGTGGTTAAGGTCAGGTAATACGAGCCTCTAAGCAACCCGATCTAGTGCAAGATGCCTCTGTCCATGGCAGAGGCTTGAGCTAGATGATCTTTGACTGTTCCTTCCAATACAAAGCATTCTATGATTCTTCTTTCTTCAATCAGTATTTTTTTACTAAATAAAAAGAATAAAATTAATCTACCTCTATGTGGTAACTCTTTAATGTGAAAGACAAAATATTTTTTTTCATCTATCAATCTGTTTTATAAAAAGCAGATTTAGCTGACATTGTGTCATGAATGGGTTGTCTGTCATGAATGGGTTATTTCCTGTGCTACTGGGTATGCCAGTTTGTCACAGATGAGGTGAATAAGGAAGGAAAATAAAGTTAGAATCTATTTGGATTTGCACAGACTGGGGATGTGAAAAAGGTAAGGTAGACTCCTTACCCACAAGGTTCAGAGTAGAATCCCTCACTCTCTGAATTACTCTCAGAAGAGTCTAGGTGTGGCTGGATCCAGACCTAGTTCTAGACTTGGTCAATATTTTATGACTAATGAATTAGATGCATAATTCATGTCTAATGAAGGTCAGCATTTTAACAGTCACTTGTCTTTTGACTAAGTGTCCAGTGTTAGTTCATTCTGAATGTTGAGCTCTAGGTTTCACAAAAATGGTCTCGAACATCAAGTCTCACAAAAATAAAGAATTTAATAGAGTGGTACAGCAGCAGGATCAGCTTAAGGTAAGTGCCTTTAGGGAAGGGGGGAAGAGCCAGGGAAAAAGAAATCCCTGGGCAATTATAACCTTACAGACAATTCATCCACCCGTGATGCACTCATCACACTGTCTTCATATGTCCTTTAGCCCAAGAGAAATTCTGTTCTGAAATTTTCTGATTTCTGATTGAATTCCTTCACTGTCACCAGACAGGCTCTATAGTTGCAGCTGCTGTTGACATCTGTAGCCTCGAAGCCTGTTCTGGTTTCTGTTGGCTTTGAAGCTTCTGTTTTACTTAAGCAGGTACCAGTTCAGTAAATTCAGTAAATCTGAATAAAAATTGTGAAAAAAAGGTGAAAGTTTAGAGCTTGTGGCTCAAGGCTTCAGTGAATCTAGCTACTCATGCTAGGTAAGTAAAGCTAAGGAAACAGCATACTAAATCATGCAATGTTGTAACTCTTAAGTAATTAATTATGTTTAAACCTGACTTTTTTAAGCTAAAGTACTAATATCTCTTGGCAATAATTGGTGTGCTTGCTCAAGGGGAGAGTCACCTGGCATGCAGTCCGATTTCAGTCCAAGAAAACTTCAAATTGGGCTCATCCACTGGTTTGTCAGTGGTAAAATGTTTTGTGGCTTCAAGGATCAACCTTGAGAGGCATCACACCTCAAGGAGAGATCACCACCATGCAGCCATGCTGCCTAGCAGGGAGAGCTCAAGGATAACTTATGAGGCTGATATGTTTATGGGATAAAGTTGTTGGCTTCTGGTCGAATTGCTTAAAATGCGAGACATATGTACAAGAGTCCTTATACCCTGTTTTTGGTGGAGGAACCGTACAGCCTGTTGACCTTCTCTGCTAGATCTCCAGCCTCTTCTAACCCCACACAGATATTCCCCTTATGGTTTTCTATATCCTAATCTGCCTTCTAAGTGTAGTATAGCATGAGTTGGGTGGAAAGTTGAATAATATAATGGTACATGTTTGGAATGTACTTTGTCAGGCTCATTATCATATTTAGGGCTGTACATATTAATATTAGTTTCGCACATATTTAGACAAAGGTCAGGACCTCTGCCTGTCTGGAAAACAAGTTTGTTTCTGGGGAAAGAGCATGTGTACTGGCCACTGCTCCCCCAGACCAGACCTTTGTTTCTGCCTTTTATGGCTACAGCCTGGCTGAACCCTTTTCATTGGGTAACTATGTCCTGGCTTCAGTTGCCCTATTGGCCCAATTAGATCTTGGGCAAGATATATATACAAGCTGACTTGTAGTTATCTTTGCCTTTCTCAAGCCTTGCTCAAGCCTTGCTCAAGCCTTGCTTGAATTATCTTCTTGGATCCGTCTTGCTTGAAGTTGCTTCAAGTTGCCCTATCCTGCCTCGAGTGCCCGATCCAGAGCCTGGGATAAAGCCATGAACCTACACTGCAAGCCAGAGAAGCCATGAGATTAGGAGCCAGAGCCAAGCCTGCTTCCTCTTGCAACCAGAATTTCGCCGTATCTCAGTTTACCCAGGGCAAAGCACGTGTCTGTCACAAGACCCTCATAAACCGCCTGCTGTCCGCTGAAGCCAAACCAGAGACCGCGTGGCACTTTCTTGCTGGCAGCCTGCCGTGCCAGCATTGCACGAGAGCGCCCCAAAGCCTCAACACCTGCACCAAATTTACACAGTCCAAAATGCATTACCTAGTATTTAACTGCATAGGTTAAGGCAGCAATGTAACTAGAGTATTTGAAGTTCTTTGGATGACAAAAAATTATATTGGCATTTCACCTGTGTATTCTTAGTTACAGCAGTAGTCTTCACAACCACTTTAAGCATAATACTAACATTTGGCATTGGAAATGTATGTAGCAGATATAGATTATGATGAGTATAATTGCTATTTATAGTTTTGTTCTCTGTGCAAAGGGTTAATAGTCTTAATACTCTTATTTCAAACTGTTACCTCATACTCATTTTTTTTGAACTGTACTTTTTGTGACAAGACTGAGCATTGGTCAGTGGTATTGTAGAGATCTAAGAAATTAATGAGAATGTCCTTTAAACATTCTATTGGTATCTTTCTGTAATTTTAAGAATAATTTTGGAGATATTTATGAATATTGGCCAATGTAGATTACCTTGTAGATACATGAAAAGAAGAGGTCAGATTAAAGGACAGAACTGAAAGTGATTTAGTGTGCCATAATTTACTCCAAAGGCTGTAGGCTTTCCCAAACTGGAAAAAAAAAAATCCACTATATTGATTTGCTACTTCAAAAGGCAATGGAGTGCATTCAGTGCAAATAATGTGCCAGGCAATTTGTAAGGATGGAATATTTTCCATTAATTAATATACAGTCACTCATAAGCTACCAGAAATTTGTCTGGACTGAATTAATTCCTGAATGCATTTACTTAATTAAATCTTTTTCAGTGTTATTTGCACATGAATTTATTAATTTTGGTTCAGCTAGGAGGTAAGGTGATTTAGCATTGTAAGAAATATCTGAGAGAAAATAATTCCTTCTGATTTTGGAGGTACAGTGCATATGTTTTTAAGAGTGTTAAATTTTAAACAGAAACTCAGAAAATAAAAATAAAACTATTTTTAAAAGGGTGATAGTTTCAGGGCTATGTCAACCTTAGCTTTTGAGAACAATGTCTAGCCATGAGTGAATGTCAGTGTCACAATAAAACCACAATTAAAAGTCAATCAATAAAATCCTATCCTTGGCCTCAAGCATTTGTATACAAATATCCTGAATTTAGCTATAGATAAGATTTCATGATGGAACCTTAGATTGCCTTAAATTCTTGCACATACCTCTACTACCTCAACAACAATGAAGTGGGCTGCCAAAGTGCTCTAACTTATTCCCAGTACACTCTATCATTATTATTACTCAAGTGCCTGGCATATTTCCTGTCACCCCACCCCACCCCCGCAAGATCTTCTGACTTCTTCTGTCCAAGGTTTCCCCCTTGAGGAATGAAAAAGTAAGCTAAGGAAAGTCTGATATATTTCTGTGTTGGAAGATTGAATTGGCAGGTCACAGGAGTACTCCCCTGGAAAGATGAATGAAGATGTTTTCCTATGATCATTAACTGAATTGAATCTTAAATCTTATCCTTTCTCCCATTGGTTTTGGAAGAGTCTGTAAATTTCTTACAGCTTACATCTCTTTTGAATTCTTCTTTTCATCACATAAATGTAGTCTTTAATCTGAAATTCCTATTCTCCCCTTATCTTGGAGATAGTTTCATCATTTTAGTTAAATTAGATGCTTTATATCTTTAAGAGAGAAGATAATTTTTTTCTTAGAACAGGAAGTGCAGTTATACTTAAACAGGGACAACTAACCTTATATTTCAATGTTATGTAATACATTATTTTCTTTCTTTTTTTCCTTTGGTGACTGTTTGCAGTATTTCAATATGAAATACACTTTGCATTGAACAACAAGCTATGTATTTTCTAAATAAATTCTAAATAACATAAATCTGCAAATCACTTCATTTGGAAAAGACCCTTAAGATCATTGAGTCCAACTGTTGACCAAACATCACCATGGCCATTAAACCATAGAATCATAGAATCAGTCAGGGTTGGAAGGAAACACAAGGATCATCTAGTTCCAACCCCCCTGCCATGGCCAGGGACACCTCACACTACATCAGGCTGGCCAGAGCCTCATCCAGCCTGGCCTTAAACACGTCCAGGGATGGGGCCTCAACCACCTCCCTGGACAACCCATTCCAGGCTCTCACCACTCTCATGGTGAAGAACTTCTTCCTCACTTCCAGCCTGAATCTCCCCACTTCCAGCTTTATTCCATTCCCCCTAGTCCTATCACTACCTGATATCCTAAAAAGTCCCTCCCCAGCTTTCTTGTAGGCCCCCTTCAGATACTGGAAGGCCACAATAAGGTCACCTCAGAGCCTTCTCTTCTCCAGACTGAACAGCCCCAACTCTTTCAGTCTGTCCTCATAGGAGAGATACTCCAGCCCTCTGATCATCCTGGTGGCCCTTCTCTGGACACGTTCCAGAGACCACATTCCAAAGTACTATGCCTACACGGTTTTTTAAAACACCTTCCCTGGGCAGCCTATTGCAATGTGGATTTAACTCTTTCAATAAAGATTTTTTTTTTTTTTAATATCCAGTCTAAACCTCCCCTTATGCAACTTGAGTCAATTTCCTCTCATCTTATCACTTGACACTAGGGAGAAGGATGGCCAACACCTGCCTCATTACAATCTCTTTTCAGGTAGTTGTATAGTGAAATGTGTTCTCCCCTCAGCCACCTGTTTTTAAGACTAAGTAATCCCAGTTTCTTCAGCCAGTTCTCATAAGACTAGTTCTCTAGACCCTTCACCAGCTTTATTGCCCTTTTCAGGAGACACTCCAGCACCTCATTGTCTCTCTTGGAGCAAAAGGCCCAAAAGTGAGTGCAGTATTTGAGGCATGGTCTCACCAGTGTGGAGTACAGGGACACAATCACTGCTCTACTTCTTCTGGCTGCACTATTCCTGATGAAGGTCAGGATGCTGTTGGCCTTCTTGGCCACCTGAGCACACAGCTGGCCCTAGCTCAACTCACTGTCAACCAGTACCCCCAGGGTCATTTCACAGGGCGGTTTTCTGGCCACACAGTCTATAATATTACATGGAGTTGTTGCAACCCAAGTGCAGGACCTGGCATTTGGGCTTGTTAAACCTCATATAATTGGCGTCAACCCATCAATGGTACTGGTTCAAAACTAGCACCTGATGAAGTGTGCCTATAGTACAAATTAAAATGAGTCTGCAGACTGTTTAGCTATAAGTTAAGCTGCACATTCTGGCCACATTTACATTATAAAAATTCTAGCCATTGGTCTTCCCTGCAACTCTTTTGATGCTCTTCAGAATAACATGCATCATTGTTTGACACACTTGTCTTTTTTTTTTTTTTTCCAATTCAAGTTATATGAGATAAAGTGAAGTTTCTGCTTACCAGGAGGATGTTTACACAGCATGAAATTTTTGATGTGTCATATTTCTTTAGGACTTGGCATGAAAATATATGGAGGTGGTTGTAACTGTGTTGGACCACTGCATGGAGCAGAGTAGTTAAATCTGGTGCAGTGTTAGAAACTTTCCAGCACTTAAAAAGTATGAAAAAAAATCATTGATCTAGTAATTAGAATTTTCTACTAGTTCTGTTATTTAACAGAATGGACAGAACTGCTACTGACAGGTAAAAATGTGAATTAAGCACTCTGGCATATTGGAATGCTATGACTGATCCCCAGATTGTTCCTGGTAATTATACAATAAAGCTGACTATAGGCAAAGACTTGATCTGATATTATCTTTGGGATTCACTTTCTCCTTTAAATAGGACATAAAATTCATTTTATGTAACATCTTAAAACAATGCAGCTGGCATCATCAGTATAGCTGTAAATAAGTATTACAGAGTTTTCTGTATTTGAGTGTATAGAAAACAAGATTAAAATCTATTGCATTATTATATTTTGCATTTTTTCTGGAGAATTGGAAGGAAATTGTACAAATATTCTCTTCAGTGACCTTAGTGCTTTGTAAACCCCATATTTCTGGAAGAACTAGCTCGATTTGGGTTTTATAAGGATTTTAAGATAAAGTTTTTCTTCTTTTTTGTTTCCATGTAAAAAAGCTCACAACACTCAAAAGATTTCTCTTTTTCCTTTGAAACAGTATGGATAGAGATAAATCATCTGTAACAGGCTTCACTTTTTCTTAGATAATTATATCAGCAGTAGGCAAACAGATTTTCAGAAGCATGCCTGACACAATTGTCCAAAGGCTGGTCATTTCTGTAACAGCATTGTGGGGGTTTTGTTTGTTTGTTTTAATAGGATATTAAGTGATTGTCAATGAGGATTGCAACAGATTCGTATCCTTTTTTTTTTTTTTACATGTATAATGCTTATATTGCCTGCTTCTCACCCAGAACTGTTTTTGCATTTGAAATATCCATTAACTGTGAAAATGGGATGAAAAAAATCAAAATGTGAATCATACCATGACAGATTAATGCATTACTTTGCAGCACAGGGAGGCTGTATCCATTTTGCTTAGTTTTCTGGATATTCTCCATATGGTGTTGCTTACTGTAAGAGGGGGAAAAAGTCTGTTTGCTTTATCCTGTCTGAAAAAATTCATCAGAATAATTCCTCTGGTATAAGACAATATTCTGCCTTCCCTAAAAGTAAATGACAGAAGAACATATTCAAGAGTATAGACAATAAGATATACTTCAAATCTGAAGAATGTAGAACTTGAAGAGATGAGGGAGATTGTAGAATAGAAAGATATGAAAATATATTAGAAGGGATAAAATAGTGTTTTTCCTAGGGACATACATTTAATTTAGTGAAGTATCTTACAAACTCAGAAGTCTTCAGAAGTGATGGATTAAAAAAAAGATTAAAGAAAATCTCCTATTTCCTTTTTTTCCTGTAGGATGCACAAGATAACAGAGGTTTTCCCACTGAATATGGACTTTCAGTATTGTTGTTTTATAAAGTTACAAAACAAAGCTGAAGTTTTACTAAAATGTTTAACACAAGCATCAGGGATCTCTGTTTCAGTTAAACAAAGACAGTGCAATAAGGAGACGGTTCAGTCTGTTTCAGAAGAACCAGTTCTAAAATCAGAGTCAGTTATTAAACTACCTTTAAAAAACAACTCACAACTCAAAACTTCTCACTGCTTCTTTAGCTCTTTTTTTTTTTCCCAAAAGCATATCTCTGCTAGTTCCTTCAACATTTTTACTTGTCACCTTAGACTCATTCCAGACCCATTTTACCTGTTATGTGCAACTCTCCTCAGGACTAACTTTCATAGTCTTGAAAGTGTATGCCTCTACCTGTAGAAACCTTGACAGCTTGAGGTAGTGGGACCATAGAGACCTAATGAGACAATGTCACACCTGTGTCACAGCAATCTTCAGTATTAATACAGAACAAAGGATGAATGGATTGAGAGAAGCCCTTAAGAGAAGGATTTAAGGATATCAGTGGATGAGCCATCAGTGTGCACTTGCAGCTCAGAAATTCAACTGTATACTAGGCTGCATAAAAGGAAGTGTGGCCAGCAGGTGAATCTCCTCGTTTATTTGGCTCTTGAAAGACCTCATCTGAATTACTGCATCCATCTTAATGAGCCTCAACAGAAGAAAAATGTGGACCTGTTAGGGTCCAGAGGAGGACCATGGAAATGGGCTTAAAAGCTTCTTTTCTGAAGAATGTCTGGAAGAGTTGGAGTTGTCTGGTCCAAACAAGAGAATTCTCCAGGGAGCCCTTATTATGGCCTTTTAATACTTAAAGTGGGCTTATAAGGAAAAAGAGAGAAAGGCTTTTTACCAGGACCTTTATTGACAGGACAAGGGGCAATGGTTTTAATTTTTTTGGTCTTTTTTTTTTTTTTTTCAAAAAAAGGTAGATTTAGGTTGGAGAAACTGATTTTTTTTTTTTTCCCCTTATGATTAGTTAATGAGACACTGTGAGAAGTTGCCCAGAATTATGGATCTCCCATCACTGGAAATGTTCAAGGTCAGATTGGATGAGGTTTTGAACAACCTGATCTAATTAAAAATATCATGACAGAGATATTGGACTAGAGGATCCTTAAAGGTCCTTTCCAACTCAAACCATTCTGTGATTCTATTTTTTGAAGAAAAAGATAGTCTTATGTCTCTTATGTGTTACTGTCAGTTGCAGATGTGTGTCACTCACTTTGACAATCCAATAATGACATTTGCACAGTTTTAATAAAGATAAAACCTTTCTTTATGATTTTTGCAACTATTTAAATCCAAGGATTAAATTCATATGGAAACCATTTTACCCTCTTAAATATGCTAGTCTATCTGTGAAGAAAGTAATTTTGACCCTAGTGTCATTTGGATTGCTAGCCATAATAAAGCATTTATTTTGATTATTACATTTTGAGGTAAGTCCAGTCTCTTGGCACTTTCAGAAAAAAATTGCCTCCCAACAGCCATTAAAAATCTTCACAGAAAATATCTTTTACTTGCCTGGCAAAGAGATGAACTGGAGTTCGTGCAGTTATGTTTCATATGGAACCTATTTAAGCATCTTATTCACCCAGCCTAAGTAATAGTCTTGTAATTGCATGGACAACAGTTTTCCTTGTCATATAACAATCTAGATCTGGTACACAATAATAAAAGATGCAGAAAACACTATTGCTTCTAAAACTTGATACATTGTTCCACTAATATAACATACTAAAATTTCAATTCCATTTTATTGCTTTCCTTCTGCAGAAACCTACCATTACATCTTACTAACAATTAAACAAAAAGCAACTCAATGAATATATGCAGCTGTTTACTTAGATGTAAAGGCATTACCTCAATTTAAAGCATAATCACTGTACCATGTCACTTTTACAGGACTTGACACTAGTGTGACAATTTTTCTAGTACCTGAGTATATAATTCCTAGGTGAGTAAAGATAGGAGAGGATGTGAAAACATGAGAATGATGTAACTTGAGAGTCTAAATACAATTATAAAATTTATTTGGTTACAATGTGAGAGGTATACTCTTTTGTCAAAACATTTTTTGCATTACTCTTGACTCAAAAATCAGAAGAAAGAATTTTTAACATAGAAGTCAGCACAATTTTTTCTTCTATGTGATCCTTTTTCCTCTCTATTCTCACTTACTTGCTTTCTCTTTCTCTGTGTCAATCACTATAGTAGCTGAGAATCATGCTGAATGCCATATGCTTGTCTTGTTCTCTTCTTAGTGACAAAATGCACAGTGCAAATGATCTTCACAGTGCAGATGATCTTCAAAGGTCCCTTCCAATCCCTACCATTCTATGATTTTCTTAGTTGTCACAACAGATAATACATTAGAATGAAATTCAAGAACGTATTACATACAAGGATGATATTTTCTGTTTCCTTTATCCTTGTCACTTTAGTCTTTCCTAAGAATTAGAGGCTAGAAGAGTGAGCTTCCTGAAGATTAAAAGAAAGGTCTTGAAATTATTTTAGTACCTCAGAGACTAAGACATATCATATTTAGATAGGAAAAAATAAGTATGATATGAGTGAACCTAGTTGGTTAGGTTACAATTATCTCTTTAGTCCTTTGACTCTGATCTTCACAGCTCTTGACATTCATATGTACTTAATAAAACAAAATTATATAAACATAGATAGAGATGACACAGATGATATAGATATAACATACAAATTATGCCTCAATGTTACTAAAAGCATGACAGTAAGCAACAGTTCTAAAAAAAACTTCAAACAAGAAATTATAAGCAGTTCTAAGATGAATCTAAGATATGGAATCATAGAATCAGTCAGGGTTGGAAGGAAACACAAGGATCATCTAGTTCCAACCCCCCTGCCATGGGCAGGGACAATTCACACTAGATGAGGCTGGCCAGAACCTCATCCAGCCTGGCCTTAAAAACCTCCAGGGATGGGGCCCCAACCACCTCCCTGGCCAACCCATTCCAGGCTCTCACCACTCTTATGGCGAAGAACTTCGTCCTCATGTCCAGCCTGAATCTCCCCACTTCCAGCTTTATTCCATTCCCCTTAGTCCTGTCACTATACCATGCTTACAACTGGCATGTCAGAAAAAAAGGGTAACAGAAGGCTGCATGTGTTGTCCTTGCATATAGGACCTCAAGAAATAACTTTTTTTTCCCCTTACATTAAATACTGTTCATATAATTAATTATATGTATTACACAGGACTCTTAATAATGTAGGAATACTGTCATTTGCTACCTAACATGTACATCATAGTTATATTAAGTTTACTGATTCAAATTTTACAGTGACTGATTTTGTGTTGCATAAAACAAACGATCAATCTCAAAGTTGTCCTCTTGTAGCATATTTTGTTCTCTAGTTAAGGGAAACTCAGTAACTCCCAATTTGTTCCTGGTAAAAGTCATGCTATTCTTAATTTCTTTGAACACTGTCTTCTGAAAAATGTACTTTTAATCAGGATCTAGACAGGTAATATTTGAGAGTACAAATCAGAACACAAAACAAAGCACAAATGCTTCTTGTTAGGTATATCAGAAATTGCTGTGTTCCATCTGAATATTGACAAAAGTATAAGTGTAAGCTGTCTACAACCAAAGAGAGAATGAAATAGGAGTATCTCTTGAAGATAAGGATCACAGAATCACAGAATTCTAGGGGTTGGAACGTACTTCTGGAGATCATCTAGTTCAACCTCTCTGCCAAAGCAGATCTGCCTAGAACAGGTTGCACAGGACAGTGTCCAAGCAGATTTTGAATTATTCCAGAGATGCAGATTTTGAATTATTCCAGAGATGTAGATTCCACCACCTCTCTGGGAAGCCTATTCTAATGTTGTCACCCTTAAAGAAATTCCTCCTCATGTTTACATGGAACTTTAGGTGTTCAAGGTCACACCATAACCTCTTGTTCTGTCTGGAGGCACCACTGAAAAAAGACTGGCCCCATCCTCTTGACACACACCATTACAGTATTTGTAAGCATTGATAAGACCCCTCATCAGTCTTCTGTAGGCTAAAAATTCCCAGGTCCCTCAGCCTTTCCTCATAAAAGTCTAGTCCTCTAACCATCTGTGTGGCTCTTTGCTGTACCCTCTTCAGCAGTTCCCTGTCTGTCTTGAACCTCAGTTCAAGTCCAGAACTGGACACACTACTCCAGACGTGGCCTCACCAGGGCAGAGTAGAATGGGAGGATAACTTTCCACAGCCTTCTTCCCACAGCCTTCTTGATGCACCCCAGGATGCCATTTGCCTTCCTGGCTGCTAAAGCACATTGGTGTCTCATGGTAATCCTGTGGTCCACCAGCACGCCCAGATCTTTTTCTAAAGAGCTGCTTTCCAGCAGTTAAACCTCATACGTTGCCCAGCTCTTCAGCCTGTACAGGTCATCCTGGATGGCAGCATGACTTTCTAGTGGTCAGCCACCCCTCCCAGTTTTGTGTAATTAGCAAACTTGCTGAGAATGCACTCTATCTCATTGTCCAGGTCCTTGGTGAATTTACTGAACAGGACTGGACCCAGTACTGACCCCCAGGGAATATCACTTATTACAGACTTCCAGCTAGACTCTGTGCTACTGACCACAACCCTCTGAGCTCTACACTTCAGATAGTTTTCCCTCCACCCCACTGTTCTTTCATCTAACTACACTTCCTAAGCTTGCCTATGAGGATCTTGTGGGAGATGATGTCGAAAGCCTTGTTGAAGTCAAGGTGGAAAATGTCTACTGGCCTCCCTGCATCCTAGTCATGCCCTCATAGAAGGATATCAGATTAGTCAGGCATGACTTCCCTTTGGTGAATCCATGCTGACTACTGATAAACTTCATTTTCTTCCCATGATTTGAGTTGCCCAGAACCATCATCTTTCCAGGGACAGAGGTGAGGCTGACTGGTCTGTAGTTTCCTAGGTCAACCTTCTTTCCCTTTTTGAAGGCTGGAGTAACACTGGCTTTCCTCCAGTCTTCAGGTACCTCGTCTGTAATGACTTTTCTCCAGGACTTTTCAAAGATGTTGGAGGGTAGCCCAGCAATGACTACTGTTAGCACCCTCGACACTAGTGAGTGCATCCCATCAGGACCCACAGACTTGTGGCTATCCAGTTTATTTAATTGATCTCTAATCTGATCCTCCTCAACCAAGAGAAAGTCTTCCTTCCTCCAGACTTTCTCTGTTACCTCCAGGGACTGAGGGCTGGTCTTAGCAGTAAAGACTGAAGCAAAGACAGCATAAATCTGCCTTCCCTGTATCCTCTGTCAGCAGGTCACAGATCTCATTCAGCAGCCTAGTGTTTCTTTTCCTGCTAATGTACTTGAAGAAGCTCTTCTTGTTACTTTTTCTATCTTAAAGTAGACTTACTCTGTACTACTCTTCAAAATATTTTTGTCTTGACAGTCCATTTTCTATGTTTAGAGCAAGGGCTAACCTGCCTGCTCCCCCAACACAAACATGCAGGGAAAAGTAACACAAAATTCAGGGAGGAGATAAAGAGATAAGAGTTTAGTTTAATACACCATAAGATAATCTAATGAATAATACAATGCATGATTACCTTAACTTAGCCTATTTGCAGAAGCAGCACAGTGAAATATGGGAAAAATTCAGCATAAAACAGAAAAACAAAACCAGTGTTACCCCTCAATCACACACCTCACCATCATCCCTGTGGAAAAGAGCCAACACCCAAGAACCCAGAAGCAGTGACTGGAACAGAAAGCCTCCCATATTGCAATCTGAAATTCTAGCAACATAATACTTTGCTCCTGTTATCACTTTCATTTTTTGAAGCTGGCATGACTGAAGCATGGTATGAATAACAGCAGCAGATTCAACTCAACCTATGACAATTATATTAAAATAAAAACGATTTGGCATTCATCGTCTCTGAAAGATGTTGTCAAGATGATTCAGGACAAACTGATAAAAGCAATATATCTGGTTGAAAAAAAAAAAAGACTTTTCTGTCTTCTGTGGTTATCTGGCATTTAAATCTGAGTTACATCGTTAATCAGATATATATTAAAAAGCATCCAAGTTAAAAGTGATGGTCTAAAACTCTACAGTAAAAGTCTTTTAGTTGAAATATACTTTCCATTAGAATGCACCAAATATTTATCTGAAAAATGTCAACATTCTTTCCCTTGTTTTCTCTCTGTTACCCATGTGAGAACATGATGTTTGGAGAGATTCAGGAAAATGAGAATTAATATATTTTTTAAATTTGTAAGTCAATCACCCTACAGTTTGCTAATATAATTTTAGGTACAAATCCACACTAAATTTAGACTTCTATAGGGTACACAATTTCTTTCCAATTATAAGATCTTGAAGGTTGCTTTTATTTGCTTCTTTATGACCATTTTGAAAAAATGAATAATAGATACTTGATTGTTAAAATTAATTGATGCTGTATGAGTTTTTTCAGAAGCAACTTAACTATTGTATACCTGATTCTATCTTCTTTGTTGATGTCATTTTTCTTTATCAACTAGAATGTCAGAGGATGCAAAAATTAGCCAAAAAGTTTATGAAGACCCATATTTGACTAAAAAATATTAATAACTGTGCACTGAGATGCTTACACTCTCATGGCTGCAGCAATAACCATAACTGCTGACAGCAATTCTGACAATAGAACAATATTAAGACAAACTTTAAAAATGTAAATTATCTTGGACAAATCACTGTGAATACAATCATGCTACAAAATTGGATATTAAATTAGCATCAATGGTGCTACAAAAGTAGTACGGTTAGTTCAAGCAAGAAACAAAAATTTCTGTGGTTTTCTTCTGTGAATATTCAGCCAACTTCCAGAATGCAGCTACATGCACTCTCAAAATCCAATGTAAGAAAGGAAAAACAAAATTAAAAATAAAATTCATGAATATGGGGTGACTACTTTAACATTTTGTTGTTTAAATAAGCAAAAAGTTCAAAATTAAATTTATATATATATATATATAAAATAAAATAACAAAACCAAGAAAACCTAGAAAAACAGTTATTCCCTTGCTGTAAAAGCTATCCAGCATGTCACAGGAAGGCCTTAAGCAGTCTAAACCACAGAACAGCAAGTACTATATTAGCTTGAAAATGCAAATGGTGATACATCATTGCTGTAACAAATGGTCTAGTTTTAAAAGCACTTTGAAAAACATGCTAATATGCCTGTTTTTCTTTTTTTATTTTTTCTCCTTCCTTTTTCTGTTGGAAGAACAGATAAGTGGAGTCTTACTTAGACAGGAAAAATAGATGTCTGTCTTAAGAACAATAAAGCTTGTTCTTTAGCTTCCTAAGAGAAGTTATATGAAATATCTCTGATATTTCAATTGCTTTGCCTCAGACTCAGGTCAATTATGACAGATTCAAATATGTTGTTCTTTTTACACAGCAGATCATTTGAAGGAAAACCTCTTCGGTAGATATAACTTGAAAGCACTTGAATGCATTGTAAACAAAACGTTGTTGTGTAGAAGAAATACATTTATTAACAAGTACAGAAAGTAAAATTTTATGTAACTGAGCCATGCACTAAGTTAAACATATTATTGTTTTATACTATACTGCCAAGCCCTATTATACATAGACATAGTTTACTCAAGTCCTTTCATGCATTAAAAACATTATCTGGCAACACAATTTTTTCAGCTTTTGTTCATACAGAATCACAAAATGTTAGAGATTGGAAGGAACCTCCAGAGATTGTTGAGTCCAATTCACCTGCCAAAAGTAGGATCACTTAGGGTAGGCTGCACAGGAATGCATCCAGGTGGGTTTTGAAAGTCTCCAGAGTAGAAGATTTGACAATCTTTCTGGGCAGCCTGTTCCAGTGCCCTGTCACTGTCACTGTAAGCAAGTTTCTTCTTATGTTGAGGCGAAACCTTCTATATTCAAGTTTGTATCCATTATTCCTTCTCTTATTACTGTGCACTGAAGAGACTGAAAAGAGATTGGCCCCCTTCACTTGACACCCACCCCCCAGATATTTATAGACATTGATCAGATCCCCTCTCAGTCTTCTCAAGACTGAACAGCCCCAGGTCTATCAGTTCTTTTCATAGGGAAGATGATCAAGTCTCTTAATCATCCTTACAGCTCTCTGTTGGACTCTATAGCAGATCCCTGTTTCTCTTGAATTGGGGAGCCCAAAACTGGATGTAATATTCCAGGTGTGGTCTCACCAGGGCAGAGTAGAGGGGGAGAAGAACTTCCCTAGACCTGCTGGCCACACTTTTCTTCATGCACCCCAGGATCTCATTTGCTCTCTTGGCCATAGGGGCATATTGTTGTCCCATGTTGTCCCACTTGTGGTTCACTAGGACTCCAAGGTCTTTCTCTGTGGAGTTGCTTTCCAGCAGGGCAGCCCCTAACCTGTACTGGTGCCTGCTGTTATTCCTCCCCAGATGTAGGACCCTCCACTGTCTTTATTGAACTTCATGAGATTTGCCTGCACTCAGCTCTCCAGCCTGTCCATAGCCCATTGGATGGCAGCACAGCCTGATGGGGTGTCAGTCAACCCCCCCAGTTTTGTACCATCAGCAAACTTGCTGAGGGTACTCTCAATCCCCTCATCCAGGTTGTTAATAAAGATGTTTAACAAAACTGGACCCAATACTGATCCCTGGGGAGCACCACTGACCACAGACTTCCAATATGACTCTGTGCCACCAATCACAACTGTCTGAACTCTGTTGTTGAACCAGTTTTCAATCCACCAAATGGACTGATTGCCTATACCACATTTCTTGAGTTTTTCTATGAGGATGTTACAGAAATCAGTATCAAAAGCCTTACTGAAGTCAAGGTATATGGCATCCACAGTTCTTCCTTCGTCTACCCATTTGATCATGGTTTCATAGAAGGCTATCAGATTAGTCAAGCAAGACCTCCCCTTGGTAAAACCATGTTGGCTACTCCTGATCACCCTCTTTGCTTCCATATGGTTAGGGATGACCTCCAGAATGAGCTGCTCCATTATCTTTCCAGAGATGGAGGTGAGACTGACTGGTCTGTGGTTGCCTGGGTGCTTCTTGCCTTTTTTGAAAACTGGAGTGACATTCACTTTCTTCCAGTCATCAGGCATCTCTCCTGTTTTCCAAGACTTTTCAAAAGTGATGGAGAGAGGTTCAGCAACAGTATCAGCCAGATCTCTCATCATACATGGGTGCACCGCATCGGGCCCATGGATTTCTGTATTTTCAGTTGGTACAAATGATCTCTAACTTAGTCCTGACTGACTAGTGGAGCATTCTACTTCCTCCAGTTCTGCTTCCTTGCTTCCAGAGACTGAGGTTCCTGAGGGCTGGTCTTAAGAGTAAAAACTGAGGTACAGAAGGTATTCAGCAACTCTGCCATCTCTGCATCCTTATCATTCAGTAGTGGACCCACCTTCTCCCTGCTCTTTATTTTGTCATTGATGTATTTGAAAAAGCTCTTGCTCTTTTTCACCCCCTTGGCAAGACTTAGTTCCAAGAAAGCCTTTCTTGTTGCACCTCTACATTCGCTGGCAACATTTCTAAAATCCTTCCAATTGGACAGGCCTTTCTCCCACATATTTTGTAAGGAATAAGGTTATTAATTTATGAATTATGGAAATATGAAATATGAAAAATAATTTTTACTAATATTCAACAATTATTAATAACCTTTAAATAATATTTATATGCAGATTCTAGTGCACAGCTGTGGAAAATATCCCATAAACTGGTACAGTTTAACAATTTTGAACCCAATTAGAAAAATACAAAACAGTTATTCAATCAAGAACCGAGGGTGCTATTCTGCCACTTGTCCACCAGATGACAACTTGACAAGACACTTGCAGCTGCTAAATAGCTAGCTATCAGGCACATATAATAAAAGGAACCTTTTAGAGACTTAAATCAAATTATGATCACGAATTATGACTCCGGGCATAGCCAGGGAGGCTGCTTATAAGCCATAAGTTGCAATACTACACGAGCTAACGCATGGGGATTTTAAACGGAACCAGATCTGGTGTTAAACACGAGAGTGCTGGAAAGACACAGTTTCACTTGCTAAGCTGGTTGCTAAATTACTGCTATGCTGGCTGGTTGCTAAAGCTAAGGTACTCAGCGGAGTTTGGAAGGACCCTGGCTGCTGTGGCTGGCTCCTGGGCTAGTCCCTTCTGAATGGCAGAGACAAGCCTTCTCCCATGGTTGCGGGCGTGCGGTGCAGACTTCTGCTGACACGTAGAATCCCTGGGCAGACTCTCAAGTGGCTCCCATGATGCTGCGGTCCTACAGGGTTGGCAGGGCACTGTGGGGAAGCTGTTCCCCTCCTGAGGCTGCTGGAAAGTGTGGGGGTGTCGGCACAGAGCAGAGCAGCTTTTCCCCTGCTTGGCTCATATGTGAGTGAGTGTTTGATTCTTCTCAGCGGCGACTGCTTTCCTGTTTCTAGGGTTACAAGGCAGTCCTTTGTGGAACTGTTCAGGGCACTCACAGGTGGTCCTGGCAAAGCATGATTCTCTGAATCATCCTGGATCAGCTTTGACTCAGACTGGCAGGGAACAGCTGATCCTTCTCCCGTGACTCAGCAGCCAGCACATGGGATGCAGCTCAGCACAGTCCTTACTTTGTTAATGGGCACACAGAGGCTTCGGCTCACTGGTCTGCAGCTTTGTGGCTGCAGCATACCCTTAGAACTGCCACAAAGGTTCAGGCTAGTTCTACCCCTGACTGGCCAAGCTTACCATTGGGGTTCAGTCCCTTTAAGATGCAGTGGCAGCTTCTTCCTACTGGCAGAACTGCAATACAATGCAAGGCTGGCTGTAGTTGCAGGGCAGCTTGCAAAGGACTCTTTGCAGGATTCCAGGTAAACAAAGGCATGCTGGCACTTCCCATGTTGCTGGCTTCTCTTTGGACTGCAGACGGAGGCAGTATGCATACACGAGGGCAGAGCATGTACAATGGAACTTAATAGCCAAAGCGATGTGGCTTAACAGCAAAAGAGCAAAGAGTAACTTGTTTACAGTTTGGGGTAATATCTGTAATATGCTCGGGGCTTGGATTTGGCCAATAGTCAACCTTGATAAACATTTTTCACCAACAGCTAGAATTATCCTCATACTTGGAAGAAGCACAAGCATCCCACAAGGTGGGCACATGATCTTGTTTACCCCAAACCAGGCAGGTTGAGTTGTTTACCCTGGCTTGGTGATGCCTGGCCCTTTGTCTCCTTGGTTCTGGGCTAAGTACCCACTCCCAAAAGAAGGGGGAAGGGGACATGTGAGCAAAAGATGTTTGGACTAGTTTTGGCAATATTTGGGGCATAATTCTGGGCATAGGCTCCCTTCACAAAGTTTGGACAAGGAATATTTTCCTGAGGAGGAGGAGAGACTAGGTTATGGAACCTTTGCATAAACTAGTTGTACATAGATCCATGGGGCTGGTAGATTCAATCCACAAGTGTTGAGGGATCTGGGTGATGTTTTGTCAAGGCCACTCTCATTTGGTTTTGAAAGATCAAAGTATGACATGGAGAGGTTCCTGAAGACTGGAAGAGAGTTGATATCACATCTGTAGTAGAGAGGGGTAAGAAGGAACTTTCAAGAAACTTCAGGGCAGATAAGCAGTGTCTGGAGAGGTAAAAGCCCTCCTGGAAAGCATTCCTAAACACAAATGTGACTGGGAGTAATCAGCATGGATTTATGAAGGCAAAAGTATGCTTGACCAAACTGTTACCTTTATACTATAGGGTGGCCTACTAGTAGATGTTATTTACCTTGATGTTAGAAAATCATCTGATTCTGTCTCATGGGAAAGATTAAAACGTGTATGTTAGATAATTGAACAGTAAGTTGGCTTGAACAGTGGCTGAATGGCTGGGCCCAGTGTTCTGATCAGTAGCACCAAGTCTGGTTGGAAGCAAGTGACTAGTTGTGCGCCCCAGGGACCACTAATGTGGCAAATACTGTTCAATGTCTTCACTAATGAACTGGGTGATAGGACAGACTGCACCTACAACAAATACTTGAATGATGTAAAACTGAATGGACTGGCTAACAGATCAGATGCTTTTGAGCTACCTTGACATACTGGAGAAGGGGACCAACAACTCATGAAGTTCCCATGCACTACAACAGAGTAGAGCAGACTGAATGGAACCCAGTTTGACATAAAAGGAACTAGAAATCATGGCACATGACAAGCTGAATGTTAATCAGAAACATACCCCTGCAGAAAAATCCAGCGGCTTCTGGAGTTGCATTAGTGAGCAGAGGGAGGAGGTGGCTCTCCTGCTAATATAATGGTGATCCTCATCTGAAGCTCTATGTCTAGACTCTTCAGTAAAAGAAAGATATGGACTTACTGGGGCAAGTTCACCATGGAGCCATGAGGCTCCAAAGATGGTTAAGGGACTGTGGCTGTTAAGCTTGCATAAGAAAAAAAAAAGGCTTAATGACAACCATATAAATATTTTTAAATAGCTGATGGGAGGGAACAGAGATGAGTGAGATGGACTTTTCAGTAGTGGCCACTGACAGAATAAGGGGCAATGAGTACAAATTGCAAAAAAATATGAGGAAATTGGAAAAATAGGAGAAAACTTCCCCCTCTCCTCCTAAGAGAGTGACTGAGCACTGGAACAGCTTACCAAAGAGGTTTGTGAATTCTCTTCCTCTGGCGCAGCTTGAGACTGTCCTCTCGTTCTGTCAGTGGTTGCCTGGGAGAAGAGACCAACCCCCACCTGGCTGCAACCTCCTTTCAGGTAGTTGTAGAGAGCAATAAGGTCTCCCCTGAGTCTCCTCCAGGCTAAACAAGCCCAGCTTCCTCAGCTGCTCCTCATAGGGTTTGTGCTCCAGACCCCTCACCAGACTTTGTGCTGAGGGAGGAACAGGTATGCAATTTACATTCTGAATGTGGATTTTTATACTTTAGTGAAATGAAATTAAGTATCTGTCAGAAAATTAATATAAAATATTTTCAGAGGAAAATACTGGATGGTAGGTGTTAAATAGTATGTCTGGCAAAGTCCTTTTAAGAATTTACTTCTAGCGATGTCTTGGAAAATAACAATAGCTAGTAGCTATTTCAAATGTCACAGTAATAATCATTCAAGTGTGCCACAGGCAAAACCCTTGACAGTAATATAATTATCTTGTAGCCTGAACTGAACTCAAGCTCATACTTAGATACCATTTAAAATTAGAGATTACTTTAGAACAAAACCAATACCCTGATAATGATGGAAAGAATGTTTGAGAATATTGCAGGATAGTAAAAAGATGCTAGTTTTCATATGGTAATGGATGACGACTGTCGTAGGTACCAAACTGCTTAATTTATATTGGTGACAGAGAGAGAGGTTTTTGTTTTTTTTTTTAAAAAGTTCATTTGAAAATTTAATGGAATAAATATTGCTAAAGAATGCAGTTTGTTATTATCCTTGTAACTTTAATAGATGAAAGGGATATGAATTTGACCTCAGTGATTTGACATCCCAGTTATATCAACCCCTAAACAATTTAACATTAAAACTCGTGGCCATTATTATTCCAAGCAGTTATTAATCCCAGTGATCTCTAGATCAGGGTAGATTTGCAGGACTATTAACATCTAAAAATTCAGTTAAATTCTTAGACTCAATGATGTCTTGAGCAAAGAAATTACACAGATGAACGACAACTTTTCAAAACATTTTTATTCATGTTTGTAAATTTTTATTTCAGATAGGTACTAATGTTTCTAATGTATTTTTTTTAAATGCCTCTAAATCTAAATTTTAATTTACAGTGAAGCCAGAGTTTTATCCTCTGTGAAAAGGAGAAAAGATTAATTCAAACTATCTTTTAATTTTATTAACTTATGTTCTTGTATTTCAGACATTTATTGTTTATAATACTGTTTCGTGTTAGACTTGTCTTTGACAGTAAATTAAACTGTTTATATAAAATATATAAAAAAATCCAACTGTGACTTTTTTATTTTTTCCCACCTCTTCCTTTTCAGCTAACTAGATCACAACACTTAGATCAGTTTCTTCTATCTTCTTAATTTTTAATTGCTTGCTTTATGAAGGTTCACAAAGACAACTCATAATAAAATTACCTGAGCATTTTTGTGTCACATCTGTTTGTGTCATTCTGGCAAGGCAAAAAAGAGTGAATATTATTTTTCCAGCTATTCATGCACTGTCTACTAGTTTGTGTGCTATACAAACACAATTTGTCTTGTAGTAGTTTATTATTTATATTTTTTCTAGGATCATTGTGTAGTGTATAGTATTCAATAAATAAATAATAACCAAAATCTGACTCTGTGTGTGTTCATTGTGAGGCTAGTGACTCAGGGGAATAACCTATTGTGATATTTGAGCATATGAAGGAGCTTCAGAAACTTTCACACTAGTGTGAACGCTGGAGTTCTATAATTACTGCAATGATTTTGCTAGCAAAATTTCTAAACTTTGCATAAAATAAATTTAAAAATATGCAGTTTTAGTATAACTCCACATGAATGTGATATCAAAACTCTGCAGATGAAATTTGCATATTTGTTTCAGGGTAACAGAAATGGTAAGTGAATGATTTTTTTTCTTTTCTTTTTCTTTTCATCTAGGAAAGAGTTGTCATAAAACAACAGTTGTATTTTCACTCTATTCTCTAACCAGCCTTACACCACATGATATCAGGAAAATATATCACAAGTGACTTCACGAAAATTTTGTTTCACAGAGATCTGTACCAAATTTCTCCAACGTATTGCCATCACACACACATACACACACAAGCACACTCACATTCACACAGAGAGATTCTTGGTTTATAATTCATTTACCTACATTAATCAAGGCTTTTTGGTCATTTTTTTTTAACAGCAGAATATTTTACTAGATATTTTTGCTCCACTGACTTCATAGCTGCAATTTCATTTTGAAATAAAAAATATAGGTAGTACATACTCATGGAAAACTTAAAATACTACTAAATCATGGGTTTTTTACTCAAAGTTTGTCAGCTACAATTTAAATGGTCTTTTATCCTTTATTTTAAGCATTGTTAATTTTTGATGTCTGTTTTCTTATTGTCAAAAAACTATATATACATGTTCCTTCGTATGTTGTGGCAGTTCAGGCTGGGTGCCTCCTGTTACTGCCACATAAATTACACCTCCGGTGTCCTCAGTGTCCAACCCAATAAGGTGGACACAGGAAACGGCGTATTTCTACCCATAAATTCTGTGCCCTATAAATCCATCTGCAAAGTCTTTCGCTTCCTCTTCCCTCTCTGCTCCTGTGGGAGATGCTCTCTATTGGGTAATTGCGGGGGAGTATCTCAAGGCCTCTTAGGCCTGTTGAGGCCTAATGCCAGGAGGAGAAAGGAGATGGGGAGAGCAGTCTCAGACCTGGCCAGCCTGAGACTAGCCTAGCAGTGGGGTGGGGTGTAGGGGAAGAAAGAGCCCTGGGGATTTTGGGTGTACTCTCAGGTGGGGAGAAGGGAAGAGTTGGGAATCCTTTGGGTGTTATGTAAGGGACTCTGTATGCTTTGGGATATCTTTGCCACTATGCTTTGTAGTTTCTGTAGTTTCACCAATTGCTTTTCCATTTAAACTTTCCATCACTCTCCAATCCGTTTGCGTGAGTGTCATTCCTTTGTCCCTCTCGGGGCAAGAGAAGATATGTCCGGCCCCAAATGAGGACATACATGAACAGAAATAAAGCAGAAGATCAAAGATAATAATACAATTAGATGATAAACACTTTTGCAGGAAACAGACGAGCAGTTCCAACACTACTGCTGAAACTTGTTGATCCAGGAGCTAGTTTTTGTTCTGAAATTAAGACATCAAATTGTAATTTCAGAGAAAGTTCGTTGTTTAATTGTGAGAATTTTATTGACTTTCTCTTCCCTTTTATTGATATCTCATATATGATAGTGGTGATCGTTATCATGTAGTAACAATCAGGTATAATCCTTGTTTTCTGAAAGGATTTTAGAGTCTGTGAATGTTAAGGAACATGAAGTTGACTTAAACAGATAGAGAAGTCACTAGAAAGAGTTAAGTGGATGTTGGTTCAGACTGAATAGTAACTTCTTGAAGGAAGAGTAAAAAAATATTTCACAATGTCTTTCTTGTTGTGTAGTTCCATGACACTGTGGAGGAAGCATCTGTGAATTTATTTGCTGGAATTTCACTCACGGTGTTTATGAACATGTTGGTTTTCTGGAATTGATGTGTTCACTTGAAACTGTAGAGCTTTTTTAAGAAACTAAACTAATAAAGGCTTACTTATAAACATGCTCTCAGATTTGCATATATTAATAAAATTAGCCATAGGAGAGTGATAATGTAGTTTTGAGCTTAGCAACAGTGCAAAATTTAATATTATACAAGTCCCTAGTGGTTTTGTTTCCCATAGTCAATTATTGAGGTCAACATTTTTCTGGATTATTGCTAGTAAATTATTTTTCCCAAAGGATTCAACTTGAAAAGAGAATCTTATAATTAATTTAAATTTGTTTTCAGTTATCAAATTATTTGTTAAAATTTCAGGAAAAGTATTTTGGGTAGAATTAAAAAAACAAAACAAAACAAAAACCAACCAAACAACAACAATCAAAGGAAAAAAAAACCACTTGCAGAATTAATAGTAATTGGGTTATTTTCTCATTTACAGAAATGTAATACAATTGAAAAACCTATTAGTCATAGAATGGATGATTATTTTAAAACAGAAAAATTAATTACCTTTCAGTGTAATTCCAGACAGTGAGATTTTTATGGTTAACACTAGTTCATAATTAAAAGTTTGTTTTCAATTTGAATATTTTGAATCCTGGAAAGAATAAGATGTAATGCTTTGTTTCAGGGTATTAAGAAGGCAGGGATCAGATCAAGATTATGAGTCAACTGAGTTTTCTAATGCTTATGTCTTTCATTGTTTGCTTTTGCAAGCTTTTACAGTATAAAATGTAATGAAAACAATAGATACAATTTTGATTCAACTCTTAGGAAATTGCTTTGCCTTGAGAATATCTTTCTTTAAAAAAATGCATTGTAATCTGAAACTGACATTTCTGATATGATTTAACTAACATGAAGCATCAAGGAAAACTGGAAACTTGGTGCAGAAGAAATATTGCAGTTCTTACAGACAGTGCATGCATGGAATTACAATGCATAATGCAACACTCAGAATATTAAACTGCCTTGAACAATTTTTAAAATCTGCAGAGTGTATCTTTGTGTGTATTTTCTAGTATGTAGGTTAAGTTCAAATGTTGCTTTTAAAATTTTCATGTTGATGAAGATAAAACATGATTTAAAGTAGTTGATAAAATATCATATACTAGATAAATAGATTCCGTGAAGCAGCATCAGTCAAAAACAATTCTAGTGAAGATAACATAGCTCCATTTAGTTTAAAACATGCA
This sequence comes from Indicator indicator, assembly GCF_027791375.1. Lineage (NCBI taxonomy): Eukaryota > Metazoa > Chordata > Aves > Piciformes > Indicatoridae > Indicator > Indicator indicator. The sequence goes on along the minus strand of NC_072010.1, from coordinate 51,672,192 downwards.
AGTAAAATCAGAATCAACCAGACACTGATTTGTGATGACATTAGAGCTGGCAGTCATTTTTTTCATGTAATTCTGCATGTTAAGAAAGAAAAGGAAAGTATAGTTTGTTTTGTGACAGTATGGTTAGACAGAAGAATTATACAAGTAAGAACCCATTTCCTGGAGGAGGTGGGGGGGGAGAGGGGGAAACAATCACAAAAGGGACACAATACACAGTAACACTAGAAAACTGATTGATAGTGTCATGGAACCAATGTTCTCCTGACCCGATTGTACCACAAACTTTGATCCTGTTTCAAAACTGGTGTAAATACATTTGTTTCAAAGTCTGTTAAGGAAGTCAAAAGAAAAGATTTAAAAGGTTGGGGGTTTTTTAAGAACTGAACTTTGGTGCAGACAAAGAATGCGATGTGTTTTTACTGCATTTACTAACATCTTCGTGAAACTTTCATGTAAATTGAAACTATAACGTTAATACAAAACTACTTAACAGTAGAGCTGAAAGAGAAAAATTGAATTTGATCTGCACAAAAATTGCAATTTAGTAATCAACCGCATTTTATCTGAACTTTGAGCTTGAATAAACCATCTTAACAGAGCTTTTAAAAATCTGTTTTCCACAGTAGACTGAGCATCATACCTTTCTTCAGACTGATAGGGTTAAGGAGATTTCTAAAATATTGCTGATGTTTGAACACTTGATGGAGATAGCTAAATATTTATTTGTCTGGTTTTCTTTCTGCAAAATGTTTCCTATTCTTCAACAGAGCAGAATGGCAATAAAAATTCTAAGTTAGCTCAAGAACTTGGTAGAGCTTTAAAATAGAATCAGTGTTGGGAAGATCATAGAATCCTATTGTCATAGAATCTTAGAACAGCTTAGTTTGGAAGGGACCTTAAACATCTATTCCAACCTCCCTGTCATGGGCAGGGCTGCCTCTCAACTAGACTTGGTTGGTCAAGGCCTTATCCAATATGATCTTTAACACCTCCAGGGACGGGGTATTCACAACCTCTCTAGGCAACTTGTTCCAGAGTCTCACCACCCTCATACTGAAGAACTTCTTCCTAAGATCCAGTCTAAACCTACTGTCCCTCAGTTTTCCCTTGTCACATCCTTGTGAAAAGTCCCTCTTCATCTTTCCCATAGTTTCCCTTCAGGTATTGGAAGGCAGCTAGAAAGTTCCCCTGGAGTCTTCTCCAAGCTGAACTAACCACAGCTCCCTCAGCCTATCCTCACAGCAGAGGTGCTCTATTCCTTGAATTATCCTTGTGGCCCTGCTCTGGACTTGCTCCAACAGTTCTACATCCTTCTTATGATGGAGACACCAGAACTGGATGCAGTATTCAAGGTGGTGACTTACAAGAACAAAGGGTAGAATCCCATCTCTTGACCTGATGGACACACTTTTCTTCATGCAGTCCAGGATGTGGTTTGCCTTCTGGACTGCATGAGCACACTGCAGGCTCATATTGATCTTCTCATCAATCAGCACCCCCAAGTGTTTTTCTTCAGGGATACTCTCAACTCATTCTGCACCCAGTCTATATTTGTGACTGAGACTGGCCTGATCCAGATGCAGGATCTTGAACTTTGACTTGTTGGATCTCATGCAGTTGGCACTGGCCCACTTCTCAATCCTGTCAAGATCCTTCTGAATGGCATCCCTTTGCTCAAGTGAGTCCACCACACCACACAGCTTGGTGTCATTGACAAACTTGCTGAGGGTGCACTCAATGCCACTGTCCCTGCCACTGACAAAGATATTAAAGAGCACTGGACCAAGTACAGATCCCTGAAAAACTTTACCTGTCATTGGTATCCACTTGGTCATTGAGCCATTGATCGCAACTCTTTGAGTGCAACCATCTAGCCAGTTCCTTAGCCACCAAGTGGTTCATCCCTCAGGTCCATGTCTTTCCATCTTAGAGACAAGGATATTACGTGGGGACAGTGCAAATGCCTTGCACAAATCCAGGTAGTTGACACCAGTTGCTCTCCCCATATCCACCAGAGCCATAGCTCTGTCTTTAGAAGGCCACCAGAATCATTAAGCAGGATTTGCTCTTTGTGAAGTCATGTTGGCTGTCACCAATCATCTTGTTATTTTCCACATGTCTTAGCACCATTTCCAGGAGGATCACAGAATCACAGGATTGTCAGGGACCTCAAGGATCATCTAGCTCCAATCCCCCTGTAATGGGCAGGGACATGTTCCACTAGATCAGGTTGCCCAGAGCCAGATCCAGCCTGGCCTTAAAAACTTCCAGGGATAGGGCTTCCACCACATCTCTGGACAACCTCTTCCAGTGTCTCACCACCCTTATGGTGAAGAACTTCTTCATAACATTTAATACAAATCTACCCTCCTCTAACTTGGAAGCATTCCTCCTAGTCCTATCACTATCCAACACCCTGAAAAGTCACTCACCATCTATCTTGTAGACCCTCTTCACATACTGGAAGACCACAATAAGGCCTCCTGAGAGCCTTCTCCAGACTGACCAACCCCAACTCTCTCAGTCTGTCGTCATAGGAGAGGAGCTCCAGCTTTCTGATCATCCCTGTGGCCCTTCCAGCATGTCCATATCTTTCTTGTAAGAGGGGCTCTAGAACTGGACACAGTACTCCAGGTGGGGTCTCACAAGAGCAGTGCAGAGGGGTAGAATCACCTCTCTCGACCTGCCGGTCACACTTCTCTTGATGCAGCCCAGGATCTGTTTGGCTTTCTGGGCTGCAAGTGTACACCAGTGGCTCATATTGAGCTTCTCATCCTCCAGCAGCCCAAGTCCTTTTCTTCAGGGCTGCTCTCAAGGATCTGCTCAATGATCTTACCTGACACAGAATTGAGACTGACTGGTCTGTGGTTCCCTGTGCTTTCTTTGTTCCCATTTTTAGAAACAGGATTATGTTTCTCCTTTTCCAATCCATGGGAACTTCACCAGACTGCCACAACATCTCAAGTATGATGGCTAATGGTCTAAGGAAAGTTCTCCTCAGAGATTAATCCTAGGGCCAACCCCATATATTTATCAAGGATCTGGTTGCAGGAGTTGATTGCATCATTAGCAACTTTGCTGATGATACAAATATAGGAGCTGCTGTTGACTCTGTTGAAATGCAAGAGGCCTTTCACAAGGAGCTAGATATATTGAAACACTAGACTACGATTAATGGCATAACATTTAGTAAATCCAAATGATGGATTCTGCATCTAGAATGGAGTAACATTAGGCAGAAGTATAAGCTGATAGAGGAACAGCTGGAGAGCAGTCCTGCAGAAAGGAATCTGGGAGTGTTGGAGTGGTGGTCAAGAGCAGTCTCAATAAGAGTCAGCAGTGTGTCCTGGATGCCAAGATGACAGAAAACATCCTGGGAAGTATGAAACACAGTATAACAAGCTGGTCAAAAGAGGTGAGTACTGGGTCTAGTTTTGTTCAATATCTTCATCAATGACCTGAATGAGGGGATTGAGTGTACTCTCAGCAAGTTTACTGATGATACACAGTTAGAGCAGGGTTGGCTGAGGCAATGGAAAGCTGTGCTGCCATCAATTGTGATCTGGACAGGCTGGAGAGCTGGATAAAGGTGAACCTCATCAGGTTCAATAAGGACAAGTGAAGAGGCCTGCATCTTGGGAGGAATAACACCAAGCATCAGTACATGCTAGGGGTCATCCTGCTGTAAAACAGCTCCATGGAGAAAGATATTGGAGTCCTAGTGTACAACAAGTTATGCATGGGAGAGCAATGTGCTCTTGTGACTGAGAGGGCCAAGAGCATCTTGGGGTGCATTAAGAAAATTGTGCCCAGCAGGTCTAGGGTGATTCTCCTTCCCCTCTACTTTGCCCTGATGAGAACACACCTGGAATACTGTGTCCACTTTTGGACTCCCCCATTCAAGACAGACAAGGATCTGCTAGAGAGATTCCAATGGCCAACTGCAAGAATGATTGCAGGACTGGAACATTTCTCTTACAGAGAAAGACGGAGAGGCCTGGGGCTGTTTAGACTTGAGAACAGAAGGCTGAAAGGGAATCTTATCAACATCTATAAATAACTGAGGGGTGGGTGTCAAGATGAATGTGCCAGTCTGTTGGGTGATGTCCAATAATAGGACAAGGAACAATGGGTACAAGCCAGAACACAGGAAGTTCTACCTCAACATGAGGAGACACTTCTTTATGGTGAATATGATGAAACACTGGAACAGGCTGCCCAGGGAGGTTGTGGAGTCTCCTTCTCTAGAGACTTTCTAAACCTTCCTGGATGTATTCTTATGTGGCCTGCCCTAGGTGATCCTGCTTTGGCAGGGGGGTTGGACTTGATGATCTCTGGAGGTGCCTTCCGAACCCTAACATTGTGTGATTCTGTGATTATCTCACTGTTTAGTGTTGATATGACCTCACCTTGAATACCTTGTGCAATTCTGGTCTCCACAATTTGAGAAGGATGTGATGATCCTTGAAGGACAGCAAGAAAGTTGTCGGAAAGTCCGAAAAGAATGTTCTATGAGGAATTGTTAAGGACTTTGGACTTCAGACTTCTCTAGTTTGGGAAAAAAAGAAGGCTGAGGAATAACCTCACTGCTCTCTCAGCTTCTGGAGGAGGGGAAGAGGTGAGGGAGGTACTGATCTATTTCTGTTATCCAGTGACAGTACATAAGTATATAAAGTACCAGGGGAGGTTCAGACTGGGTATTATGAAGCATTCTTTACCAAGAGTGGTCAAACACTGCAACATGGTTCCTAGAGAAGTGATCAATGTCCCAGGCCTGCCTGTGTTGAAAAGGTGTTTGCACACTGTCCTTAATAACGTGTTTTAGCTTGATCAGTCCTGAAATAGTCCGGTAGTTGCACTAGATGAACATTGTAGGTCCCTTTCAACTGAAATTGTCTAGTGCATTCTATTCTAAGAGAAGAGAGAAGCTGCTTTCAGGGCACTGCAAATATTGCTAGATGTGTAAGCTGTCATGCTAGTCTATATAGGCAATGAAATACTGGAAAAGTATTTTTGAAGCAGAAGTCCATATTTGGTCACTTGAATAATGCTAGAGAGTCCACTTTGTTAGCGAGGAATTCAGTTCTGTTGCCAGTGCGTTTCCATCTTGTCCTCTCTAATATTTCTCAAGACATCCAAGGCATTTGCACATTACTCATAATATGATACATGATGTAGGGCAAAGGCACATGAAGATGAATTGAAATGCCCTAGATTGTTTGAAATGGCACAAGATACTACATTTACATGAATGAATTGAGCAAAAGATGTATGTTGATGATTGTGGGAATTTGCATCTCAAGCAGTGAATCAGGTGCCAAAACATAAGAGTCTGTTCTCTTACATACTCTAGGTTATCTGAGACAGCTTCAGCTGTGGCTGATATGTATTACAGATACAGGACACCTTAGTCCTGTTGAAGATTCAGCCTGAGCTCAGACAGAATGCCATATATCATCTGAAAAACACAGTGCACACATGTATTTAGGTAATGAATAGGTCACTCTGTGTTTAGATGTTTGAGATGAAATCCAGTTCTAATTTAGGCACCTAAATATAGGAGTCTTCTAACACTGGCAAGTTCTATTCATGTTGATTTTGCTGGAATTGATAGTAGATCACCTAGACCTTCCTTCAGTATCAGGAGGAGCAAATTTCAGGTTTTCAGACTTTTAATACTCCTATTTATTTCTTTACTTACTAAGCCAAATTCTGTATTTCTTAGACTTTTTTTTTTCAGATATATTAAGAACATTACCCTAACAGTATGAGCAACCTGCATGCTAATTAACATCTGACTGAAGAAATACAGTCTGACAATATAATTTCCACTAAAGTGGAAATCGAGTTTTGATTGCTATCTTCTTTGTTTTAAACTGTAATATTACTCATAATTGCTGCAGGGAAGCACATGGGAAATAATGGAAGTTAGTGAAACTAGAGTGAAATTGGAAATATTAAAATATTAAGCAGATTAACCATTGCAATAACAATATGGGATGGGAGGAGAAGAGTGCTCAGCTGAAAAAAAAAAAAAAAAGTAACAGCTTTTCAGTCGAGTAATGAAGTGTGAAACAAGTGGTCTATACTCACAGAGACCTAGGACCAGTATCTCAAATTCACTTAGTGTCTTTGCGTTATTAAATTGTAATAATTTCTCTAATTCAGATCTCTGAATTAAAAGACATATAGTATTCCCATGGAGAAAAATAGGTGCCAACTGGTGTTGTTTATAAAGAAAACCAAGAAATTTAGATCTTGCATCAAAACATTAAAATAATTTTCCTGTGTCTGTGTATCACAGAAGAAATGTAAGGGATATTTGAGTCTTTGTTCACCACTGCAATGACCTAGAATTAAGCTTGCCTTGTACTGTTGATACCCACACAAGCATTCCAGCATGTGGCATGTCATAACAAAAGTGTCCATGAAGGATGAGACAGAGATTGATTATAAGTAGTTTTAAAAAGACTGATTGTTTAAATGTTTTGACAAGCAATTACTGACTTTTTTATTAGATCTGTAGTTGTAATTTTTATATCTTGGAGGGTGTAGAATCTGGTTTATTAGTAGTTGCATGGATTAAACATAAAATGGATTTCAGTCACTTGTTTCACACTTCATTACTCAACTCAAAGGCTGTTACTTTTTTTTTTTTTTTGCTGAGCACTGTTCTCCTCCCATCCCATATTGTTATTGCATTTTGTAAACATTGATAGTTGTTGATGTTTCTTATTCAGTGTTGTTGAAGGAGGGGAAAAAAACACTACAAAGAAGCAAGGACTGCAGCATTTTGAAATTAGGTGTGATAAATAGAGCATGTATTTTCTTCTCTTGAGACACGAAAAGTTGGGGTTTTTTCTCAAAGGTAAACAGATCCTCAACATGCAGGATACAGTTCTGTTGAATCTGTGCAGCTGGGATTTTTAAAATAATGTGGGTTTAGGCCTAGCTGCAGATGAGCCCCAAATGGTCACTCCCACAACTTCCCCCACAACATCCACTCCCCCAGTAGGATGGGAAGGAGAAATTGGGAGAAAAATGTAATATCCCACAAGCTGAGATAAAGAGGATGTGACAGAAAAATACAAAGGAAAAAAGAAAAATACAAAAAAAAAAAAAAAGGAAGTGATATGAAGAATGAATGGCACTCCCAATGTCTTCAGCACTTGCCAAAAGCCACTGTGCCAGAAACCCACCCCCACTGCCTGTGCAAGCTCTCCCCTTATATGGCATACATGACGATGCATTGACTGGTTCAGCTGGCTATCCTGAGTGTGGACTTTCCCAATTTCTTGTGAAGAAAATTAACCTATTCCTTGCAACAGCTTCCTGTGTATTTCATAAAGTGGCATAAATGAGACAATTTCTCAGCAGTCCAACTGAGGTTCACTCTTACACTTTGATAATCTTTGCTTTTATAGATTAACACTTGCCTCCTTTTCAAGGTCACATCATCCTTCTTCTTACTAAATTAAGCATCTTAAGGTACTTTTTTTCTTAATTGTCAAAATCAGTACATATGTTACTACACTGTGAGATATTTCTGGCTCTTCCATTCATTAGACTATTAAAACTAAAGGCATTGATAGTCTTGTCACAAGGGTTGTTCCACACAGGGACAACCTGTTGCACCATTATTTTCATCATGGACTGCAGGGGAATGACAAATTCTCATTTTCAAGCTGCTGTTGCATAGCAGATTTATCTTCCTCAAATATATTATCCCAGACTACCACCATTACTGACTGACTCAGCTTTGGCCAGTGGTGGGTCTCGAAGCCATAGGCATTGAAGGAAAAGAGTTAATCCCTTTTGAGTCTGAAACCCAGTGTACTGAAAAAGAAACAGACGCACTAGTTAAAATGAATCCTCTGGAGGCACTAGGGTGGAAAGTGGACAAGGTAACGATCATCTGTTGTTGACCTCAGTAATGTAAGTGGTTTTGAGGTGCTTGACCAATGACCATTTAGATGAGTTTTGTTTTGCTAGGATGAAAAAGTACTGCTAGAAACAGGCTTGCTTTCTGCTGTTGTTAAAAGGTACATAAGTGAGTGTATTCTCATAATAAACAGATCCTGGTCACTCTCTGAGCTATCTGCAACTCTCGTCACATATGCCACATGCAGCCAGATGGCATTGGTTCTATTGGGCATGGAAGCAGCATCTTCTCACAGAATTCACCCTGCAGCCCTCCTGCTACCAAAACCTTGCCACGTAAACCCAATACATTAGCAAGTTATTTTCCAAACATAAAACCAGACTGCAGGCTAGGTATTAAAAAAAATAAAGCATTTATTTTCTGTTATCAGAAATAAACCTTGTGATCTACAACAACATAAGTTGGATTTTTATACCTTTACTACTAGTAAATAGTCTTGAGGATATACCTGCTGGAACACAAACTAACCTTTTTCTTGCAGAATTTTGGCAACAAAATCCAGTGAGACCCAGCAGAAATGCAAATAAGAGTCAGATCAACCCTCAAATATCCTAAAATGTCTGTAATGTCATTCCCAAAGAGTATTTTAATGAGAAAAAGCCATCAAAAATTTAAATTCAAACTCACTGTAGATATATACCACTAAAGCAAGAAAAATAATTTCTTTAAGTGATTATACTGAATAACAGAGTTACTGCTTGCTTTTTTTCCAGCTGTGAAATATCTGCTCCTGCATTACTATTTTCTGAGATAAAGTATGCAAAACTATCAATCACATGTTTTCTATGTTTAAAATAAAGGAACAGAAATGAATATACACTTTCCTGGTTCATTAGTTGAATTGAGTCTACCAGAATATTGTCTCATTCTAAATTGTTCTAAATTGAAACCTAAGAGGTAAGCTTCACCTTTTGCAGCTTTGTTGTGTGTAGTATGGATAGTTGTATTCTAGCTTTATTTACAATAAAAGGAAAAAAAATATTTGTTATGTGGTTAATTTAATTCCAGCACAGATGTCTAAAAGTTCAAGTGACCGAAAAATGTCTGTATGTGTTCAAATAAATCCTCTTTGTGTCTGCTGAGTGATGTTCATCAAATGAAAGAAGCAAAATAAAACAGGCTAAATTATCTGGGTGAACTGTTCAGTGGATAAGGAATTGGTTGGAGGATTGCATACAAAAGGTACTGGTCAATGGCTTAATGCCCAGATAGAGATGGGTGACAAGTGGTACCCCTCAGGGGTCTGTACTGGGACCAGTGCTGTTCAATATCTTCAATGATATAGACAGTGAGATTGAGTACACCCTCAGCAAGTTTACCAATTATACCAATTTGAGTTGTGTGGTTGATAAGACTGAAGGATGAGATGTCATCCAGAGGACCTGGACAGACTGGAGAAGTGGTCTGAGAAGAATACCATGAGGTTCAATATAGCAAAGTACAAGATTCTGCACCTAGGTCTGAGCAATCCTCAATATCAATACAGGCTGGGGAATGATGAAAGGACCTGCAGGTTCTGGAGGATGAGAAGATGGACATGAGCCAACAATGTATACTTGCAGCCTGGAAGGCCAATCACATCCTGGGTTGCATCAAAAGCAGGTCAAGAAAGGTGATTCTGCCACTCTACCCTGCTCTGAGAGCTCACTGGAAGTACTGTGTCCATCTGTGGGAACCCCAACGCAAGTGAGACCTAGACCTTCTGCAGCAGATCCAAAGGAGAGTCACCAGGATGATCAGAGAGCTGGAGCACCTTTCTTACAAGGATAGGCTGAAAGAATTTGGGCTGTTCAGCCTAGAGAAGAGAAGGCTCAGGGACACTTTAGAGCTACATTTCAATATCTGAAGGGTGGACCTACAGGAAGGCTGGAGAAGGACTGTTTAGAAGAGCTCTTAGTGACAGGACAAAGGACAATGATTTTAAACTGGATCAGATTATATTTAGACATTCAAGATCAGAGTTGATGTAGCCCTGGGCAGCCTGATCTAGCGGAAGTGTCCCTGGTTACTGCAAGGTGGTTGGACAAGACGACCTTTGAGGGTCCCTTCCAACTCAATGCAATCTGTGAATCTATGAATCTGAGAGCATTACTAAAAGTTTAAACACGAACTACCTGAAAGGAGGTTGTAGAGAGATAGGCACTGGTCACTTCTCAGAAGTAACTAATGATAGAATGAGAGGGAATGGCCTCAAACTGAGCCAGGGGAGATTTAAATTAGACATTAGGAAATATTTTTTTACAGAATGGTCTGTCAGGCACTGGAATGGACTGCCCAGGGTAGGGTGGTTAAATCGCCATCCCTGGACATGTTTAAAAGCCATATAGATCTGGTGCTTGGGGACATGGTGTAGTGACAGACTTGGAGGGGTGGGCAAAATGACTGGACTTGATCTCAGAGGTCCTCAGAGGCTGGATAATTCTGTGATTCTGTGATAACTGAATTATCTTTGTAATTTTTCTAAGCAAAGTGCAAGAACTTTAGTATACCTTTCATAAGTATATTCATTTTAGTTCATGGCTCACATGAATAGGGGATTTTATGCCATAATTAAAAATTAAAATAAACTAATTATATTTTTTTTTTTTTGTCTTACCCCTACTATTCCCCACTTTTAAAGAACTCCATTACAAACTTTGTTTTTCAAAGGAAAATAAGGAGTAGGAACTCTTTCATTGTTTCTCCTGTAGTGTCCTGGTTTCAGTTGGACTAAGTTAATTTTCTTCCTAGTTTGGTACAGTGCTGTGTTTTGGTTTTAGTGTGAGCATTGTATTAAATCATAACACATAGTCAGACTTAAGAGCAGAGTAAGTAGAGCATTTGTGATAGACTTGCCATTTGCACCTCTGATTTTGTTCCCTTATGACTACTTATCTTCAAAATAATAAAATCACAAGTTAGTATCAAAAGGCATATACTAGGGAAAAAAGTTGCCAACATTTCCTTCTCACAGTCTAAACTTCCAAAATTTCTTCTACTTTCAGTTTTATTTGGCCTGAATAAACATCAGTACAAAGACACAAGAAGAGACAAATCAGTCCTTAAAGTAGCATAGATTACTGAAAATGGGTGGTGTAAAATTATCAAAAAAATGAATACAAAATATTACAGTTTTAAATATGCAGTTAAAACTACTTGATTTGCAGCTGCATTGATAATTTCCAATTAAGCATCTGAAAACTCTCTAAAATATTAGCATATGAATGGGAATATAATTATGTGTTCATTCTTTATGTAAACTTGTGTTTGTTGCATGGGAACCTAGTTTCACATTCATTATCCTAGCTTTACTTTTTAGGTCTTACATGTACCTTAAAGTTCAATTCTCTGCATAGACTCTTTAAAGACAAAGCTAGAACATTATCAATAAAGTAAATGTTATTACATATAGATAAATAAATATGTAGATAGATCAAGTGATAGATAGGTCAGACAGTGAAGTGCTGCTAGAGTTCCCTGAATTTAAATATATGTTTAGTTAATGGTTTTTGTCAGCAGTAAGTTACAAAGTTAATATTAATCAGTCATTTAAATAGAGATGGAATAATGCAATGCTTTAGGATAATTTTCTGACAAAAAGAGTATTTGATGAACATCCTGAAGAGATTGATAAGAACAATAAAAAGATATTTTGGTTAAAAATCAAGAAGGAAGAAAATTATTACTAGAACATGAACACTGTCAGCAAAGAGAAGACAAAAAGCTTGTCTAAGATAACGCCACCAAGGAGAAAGATGGTAAGTGAAGTTGAAAAGAATTACAGAATCAAAGAATAGTTGGACTTAAAAATAGTCTAAGCATTTTAATAATTAGTCTAGATTTCAAATCATATTCTCTTCAAGACACTGAAAAATAGAATGGATTTTAGTAACATCTAGATAAAATCTGTAACATACAGATAAGAATTACATTCAAACACATTGAAATACTGTGTCCAGTTCTGGGCTCCCAAGTTTAAGGAGGTCATTGAGATACTTCAATGTGTCCAGAGAAGGGCAACAAAGCTGGTGAGAGGTCTTGAGCACAAGCCCTATGAGGAGAGGTTGAGGGAGCTGGGGTCATTTAGCCTGGAGAAGAGGAGGCTCAGGGGACACCTTATTGCTCTCTACAACTACCTGAAAGAAGGTTGTAGCCAGGTGGGGGTTGGTCTTTTCTCCCAGGCAACCAGTGACAGAACAAGAAGACACAGTCTCAAGCTGTGCCAGGGGAAGTTTAGGTTCAAGGTAAGTAGAAAGTTCTTCATCGAAAGAGTGATTGGCCATTGGAATGTGCTGCCCAGGGAGGTGGTGGAGTCACCCTCCCTGGAGGTGTTGAAAAAAATCTTGGTTGTGGCACTTGGAGCCATGGTTTAGTTGTCAGGTGGTCTTAGGTACTAGGTAAGAGGCTGGACTTGATGATCTCTGAGGTCTTTTCCAACCTGGTTGATTCTGTGATTCTGTGAAATAAATGTACAAAGCTGAACTGACACTGACACTACTACATCAAAATAGACAGGTAACTGTGCTGGGTAATAGCTAGTATGAGAGTAAGTTTTGAATGTATGCTGAAAATAGTGTTGACAGCACAGGGATGTTTTCATTTTTGAGCAGTGCTTGCAAAGACTTAAGGTCTTTTTTTGTTTTTCACACCACCTCACCAGCATGTAGGCTGGAGATTTCCAAAAAGCTGGGAGAGCACACCGTTAGGACAGCTGACCTCAGCTGATCAAAGGGATATTCAATATCACAATATAGCTAGAGTACAATTTGGAGCAAAGTGTTTTTATCTCAACCCCATAGTTTTCTCACTTTTACCTTTCTGATTCTCTTCATCCTGCTTGGTGGGAAACGAGCAAGTGGCTGTGCAGTGCTTAGTTGCTAGCTCGGGTTGAATCGTGACAGTAACCCATGCATCTAATTTCTATTTGCAATAGTCTGTCTTTTGGAGATAATTTGCTGGCATGGACCTCTGTGTACTATAAAAAAAGAAAGCCCAGTACAAATCCAAGTACCTTAGCTCTGGAAATTAATCTTAATTTTCCAACTCTTTGTAATCTAACAGCCACAATATTTTTGTTTGCCATTTCTATCAGCAGACTGACAGTTTGCAGGAGAAGGCTAAGGAATGTTTTTGCATAGGGTGTTTTAAAGTGATGAAACTATATCCACTGAACAAGTTTTGTTGGTTTTATTCTTAAAAATATTTGTGGGGGCCCACAAATTTTAGGCTTTAGTTCAGGGGAAGCAAACTGTTCCTCCTAGTTGCCTTTTGTGCATCACTTTCTCCAGAGGGATTATTTATTTATTTATTTATTATTTGGTGCAGCATGTGGAGAACTTTTATTTCTTGTTTTGGCACAGAATTTCCATAGCTCCCTGGGCTCCATGAACTGGCTATTCAACATTGCAAGTTTAAGATTAGTGCAATTATTTGAAATTAATAGTCTAAAATTTAAGTAATTTCAAGTAGTTGAACTATTTCAAGTAATTATATAGACATTTCCAAACTTCTTTGAATCCACTGGCTGCCATATTTTCCTCTTTCCTAAAGCAGAAAAAAAAAAAAAAGAAAAATTCATTCAAATTCCCTAAAGTAATTTAAAAAAATCTCAAACAATCAAGCAAACAAACAAACCAAAACAATCAACCAAGAACAACAAACAACCAAACAGTAATTTGAAAAATTGTAAATTATCAGCTCAATTTTGATTTATACTTCTTTCCATTAATAGAATTATTCACTCTAACACAAAGTGGGCAAGTCAGATAAAATTCAAAGTTTATGTTCTCTGCTTTCAGTTTTGATGGATTGTAATTACCAACATTATTGATCTCTTGAATTCCATCTATAAAATGAATAATGTTTAGAAGCATGTAGTAACTTAACATAATTATTAGAATTTAAATGTATTACCTGAGTAGACACAGGCTCTAATAACCTGAGGAATAAAGCTTACTTTCCTTACCCTGTTAGGAAGACAGTAGTATCCCACTCTAAGGAGATGTTAATAAGAATATAACAATCTAAGCCATTTCTGGTTTTATTAGAGATTGTTTTCATTCAGTAATTTCAAAAGGCCTTATTGCTGCAGCACTATATAGTATTTTTTTAATTCAGCATCTCAAATATACCTTCCCTTCTTCTCACAGAAGAATCTGCTATAGTCAGAATAATAATCATTGTAATAATATCAAGAATAAAAGATTCCTTAAGGACTTAAATGTAGTGATTTTGTCTTTCATCCACAAATGCACAATCACAATGCACGTGTGCTCAATCTTAACCACCTCTATTTAATCATCCAGCATTTACTTCCATCTTATTTCTCTTCTATTTCTTAAGTGCTTTTCTGAACTAAAAATTACTAGTTTCTTATATGGTGTAATTTATTGTAATAATCTGCATGAAATTTGAGCAGTTCTCAGACATTAATAAAATAATTTTCACTGTATTGTATAAACTGAAGTCACAGACAGCTATCAGATATGAAGAAAGGATTTCCATAGAGAATAAATATTCACAAAATATCAATATTCAGCCTGATGCACTCTGGATCATGTTTTGAGATCATAGAATCATACTGTCCTGGAATTATAGAATGGTTTGGATTGAGAGGGACCTACAAAGGTCATCTAGTCCAACCACCCTGCAGTCAGCAGGGACATCCTCCACTAGATAAGGCTGCCCGGAGCCTTGTCAAGCCTGACCTTGAATATTTCCAGAGATGGGGCCTCAACAACCTCCCAGGGCAACCTGTTCCAGTGTTCTACTACTCTCATGGTAAAGAACTTGCTCCTAACATCTGATCTAAATTTACTCTTCTCCCATTTAAAGCCATTGTCCCTCATCTTACCACTGCAGACCTTCACAGCAGTCCCTTTACAGCCTTCTTGTAGGACCTAATCAGGCATTGGAAGGCCATGATCAGGTCTCCCAGAGTCTTCTCTTCTCCAGGCTGAACAACCCCAGCTCCCTCAGAATGTCCTCATAGCAGAGGTATTCCAGCCCCCTGATCATCTTTGCAGCCATCCTCTGGACCCAGTCCATCAGGTCCATGTCTTTTCTGTGTTGAGGGTTTCAGAGCTGGACACAGTACTCCAGGCAGTCTTATCACATCAAAGTGGCAGAATCACCTCTCTCAACCTTCTGGCCACACTTCTTTTGATGAAACCCAGGATGTGATTTGCCTTCTGGGCTGCAAGTGCACATTGTTAGCTCATGTCTAGGTTCTCAGCCACCAGAACTCCCTAGTCCTTTTATACAGGGCTGTTTTCTATCAACTCACCCCCCCAGCCTGTATTGATAATGAGGATTGTTCCTGCACTTAGTCTCATTCAACTTCATGATATTCACCTGTGCCCACTTCTCCAGCTTGTCCAGGTCCTTCCGGATGACATCCCATCCCTCTATCATATAGACAGCAGCACTCAGTGTGGTGTCATTTGCAAACTTAATCATGGTGCACTCGATCCCACTGTCTATATAATTGATAAAAATATTAAACAGTACAGGTCCCAGTACGGAACCCTGATCACTTGTCACTGATCTCCATCTGGATTTCCAGACATTGATCACTACTTTCTGGACAAAACCATCCAGCCAATTCCTTATCCACTGAACAGCCCACCCATCAAATCCGTATCTCTCCCACTTGTTGAGTAGGATGTTGAAAGGACTATGTCCAATGCCTCTCACAAGTCCAGATAGATGGAATCTATAGGTCATCCCTTGTCTGCTGAAGCAGTCACTCCATCATAGAAAGTCACCAGGTTCATCTTTCAGGATTTACCCTTAATGAAATCATGTCAGCTGTCTTTGATCACCTCCACGGCCTCCACATGCCTAGTCAGAGCTTCTAAGATTCTGCTCAATGATCTTCCCAGGCACAGAGGGGAAGCTGACAGTTTGGTAGTTACCAGGGTCCTTCTTTCTACCCTTTAAAAATAGGCATAATATGTCCCTTCTTCCAGTCTCCATGGACTTCACCTGACTGCCATGACTTTCCATATCTTTCTTGTAGTCAGGGCTCCAGAACTGGACACAGTATTCCAGGTGGAGTCTCATGAGAGTGGTGTAGAGGGGGAGAAGCACCTCTCTTGACCTGCTGGCCTCACTTGTCTTGATGTAATCCAGGATACTGTTGGCTTTCTGAAACAGGAGCACATACAGACTTCAGAGATTCAAAAAGTAATCTCCTAGGAACAAAAGGAGGCTATATAGAATTTGTTGCCAGCCACTGAGTTGACTGAAATCCAGTCTAAAAGAAACAGTTGAAAGTGAAAGAGTTGTATAAAACCCCTTTTTCTTCCCCTTTTCTCTTCATTACTCTCTTAATTTAGCTAGTTGTTCTATCACTTCGTAATCCCTCTCCCTCCAGGAAGCGTAACCAGAAAAAGGAGAAGTGACCAGTGGGATGAAATGGAAACAAATTTAATTAGGCTTATAACAACCCCCCATGATGCTAATACTAATATAAAGTACACAAAGTCACCTCCATCCCAGGAGAAAATGATGGAGTGTCTCCTTCTGGAGGGCATCTCAAGGCACTTTGAAGAGAAGAAGGTTATCAGGAGTAATCAGTATGGATTTACCAAGGGGCAATCATGCTTGACTAATCTGATAACATTCTATGATGCCATAACTGAATTGATAGATTCAGGGAGACCAGTGGGTGTAGTCTAGTTTGACCTTAGCAAGGCCTTTGACACTGTCTCCCATGACATCCTAGTGAGCAAGCTCAGGAAGTGTGGGATGGAAGAGCAGACAGTGAGGTGGACTAGGAACTGGTTACAAGGTAGAGTTCAAAGAGTGGTGATCAATAGTGTCAGGTCCAGCTGGAGAGCTGTAACTAGTGGAGTCCCCCAGGGATCAGTTCTGGGTCCGATGCTGTTCAACATCTTCATCAATGACATTGATGAGGGGACAGAGTGTTTGCTGATGACAGCAAGTTTGCTGATGACACCAAACTGGGAGGCTTGGTTGATATACCTGAAGGCTGTGTGGCCATCCAGCGAGAACTGGACAGACTGGAGAGCAGGGCACAGAGGAACCTAATGAGGTCCAACAAGGACAAGTGCAGAGTCCTGCATCTGGGTAGGAATAATAAACTGCACCAGTACAGGTTGGGAAATGATCTGCTGGAGAGCAGCCCTGTGGAGAGGGAGCTGGGAGTCCTGGTGGATAACAAGTTATCCATGGGACAGCAGTGTGCCCTTGTGGCCAAGAAGGCCAATGGGATTCTGGGGTGCATTAAGAAGAGTATGTCCAGCAGATCGAGGAAGGTTCTCTTCCCCCTCTACTCTGCATTGGTGAGACCTCATCTTGAGCAAGGCATTCAATTTTGGGCTCCCCAGTTTAGGAGGGATAGGGACCTGCTGGAGAGGGTCCAGCAGAGGGCTGCGAGGATGATTAGGGGACTGGAGCACTGTCTGATGAGGAGAGGCTGAGGGACCTGGGGCTTTTTGGTCTGGAGAAGAGAAGACTTAGAGGGGATTTAATAAATGTTTATAAATATCTGAGGGCTGGGTGCCAGGAGGGAGGGGACAGGCTCTTCTCGCTTGCTCCCTGTGATAGGACAAGGAGCAATGAATGTAAGCTGCAGCACAGGAGGTTTCACCTCAACACAAGGGGGAACTTCTTTACTGTAAGGGTCACAGACCACTGGAACAGGCTCCTCAGTGAGGTTGTGGGGTCTCTTCTCTGGAGACATTCAAGGCCTATCTGGATGCATTCCTCTGTGACCTGAGCTAGATTGTATAGTCCTGCTGTGGGAGGGGGGTTTCACTCGATGACCTCTTTGGGTCCCTTCCAACCCCTGATATCCTGTGATCCTGTAAAGTCAATATAGTGGTTGCAAGCTGCACATTCCCAGTAGTGAAAGCTAGATGTCAAGCACTGCAAGTTTCACAGCTCCAGCAAAAACATGATGGTCACAGCAAACAGGAGAGCAGGCCTCAGACACAAAGTGATGGATGAGACACTCCAGGAATGATGGCCATCAGGATATGAGCCTGTGCCCAGTAAATTTTTGAATTTATAGTGAGTGTGATGTTATGGTATGGAATACTTCTGTTGGCCAGCTTGGGTCAGCTGCCCTGGCTTTTACTCCTCTATTTTTATCACCTGGCTAACTCAAAATGTTAAGGGCTTTGCTGACTACAAGTGAAAAGAAAATGTCTTACTACCTTTATTCTTACTGAATCATGAACTCCAGTCTTCTCAAAAATGCAGCTTTTATGAATAGAAATTTGATTCTATGATTCTATCTCAGGGAAACCAGGAAAAATGCATTTTAGGATGCTAAATAAAAAACCACCAAGGAAGCACTCTCAAACACTAGGACTTATTTTTCCATTCCTTACGTATTAGTGCAATTCTTGCTTCAGTTTTTGACCACTGCATATGCCTCTCTTTAAGTCACCTATAGATAGGAATAGTCCTAAACAACAGCAACATATGTTACTTGTGTTTAGACCTACAAATTGGTCTCTCATCCTCTTTCACCTCAGTTTGTAGCAGACTTTGTTTGTTGGGGTTTTTTTTTTTGTTTGGGGTTTATTTTGTTTGGTTTGTTTGTTTTTTTGTTTGGTTTGTCTTGGTTTGGTTTTATCCACAGGGTGGTTTAAAAGGATGGAATTGTTGCCTCTGTTCAAAGTCTTACTGGACCTTTCTGTGGACAATGGTATATAGATTTATCTATCCATGGTTCAAGAAGGGTGAACTCAAAATTAACCAGTACAGAGAAAGATTAAGAGGATGAAATGGAATTTTTCAAACAGAAAATAAAAGAGTTGGACTTGTTCAGTACAGAAAAAATCATGCTAAAAGAGAATGCGATTGCTGTCTATAACTGTATAAAAGTACTGTTGGAAATGAAGGACAGCTTTGGTACAAATAGAAATAGACTATGTGAAAAAACAAAACAAAACCCAAAAAAATTAGAGGTGATCAAACGCTTCATTCCCATTAAGGAAGTTCTGTAGCATTAAGGAAGTTCTGGAGCAGCCTTATGAAAAGACTTCTGAGACTTTTTTCTTTCCAAATGTAGATCTGTAAGTGAATTTAAGAAAAACAGTAATCTGTCATAGTAGACTGAGTGGCCTAAAATCTTGTTTCAAAACAAAAGTCTTTGATAATACAAAGTACCTGACATAGCAGACAGAGGCTTAAGCAGTATGTCAAGCAAAGATCACAAGCACCGCTAAGTTTTTCATTTACACTGGTGTTTAATATTTTTGAAACAAAGCGATATTCTGAACAACTTCATAATCTGTTTCCCAAGAAAAGCAGTGAGAAAACGAGACTCTAAAATACATTCCTGCTTTCTTGACCCTGGGCCTGACTTGAAATTATGTCCTTCACTGATTTCCACTATAATTGACAGTATGAGAAAACTGCCATCAGTTTTCACTGTTGAAAAGGTATCCATGTGGCTTTAGGGAAGATCATCAATTTTGAGTTGAATGAAAACCTGACAACATGGATTGAGTTTGTCATAGCCATGTTAGATCAAAGACAGTTCTCACATCTTTGGAAGCAGCCAAGTAGAATCATAGAATCATAGAATCAGCCAGGTTGGAAGAGACCTCCAAGATCATCCAGTCCAACCTATCACCCAGTCCTATCCAATCAACTAGACCATGGCACTAAGTGCCTCATCCAGTCTCCTCTTGAACGTCTCCAGTGATGGCGACCCCGCCACCTCCCCGGGCAGCACATTCCAATGGGCAATCACCCTCTCTGTGAAGAACTTCCTCCTAACATCCAGCCTATACCTCCCCTGGCACAACTTGAGACTGTGTCCTCTTGTTCTGCTGCTGGTTGCCTGGGAGAAGAGACCAACCCCCACCTGCCTACAACCTCCCCTCAGGTAGTTGTAGACAGCAATGAGGTCACCCCTGAGCCTCCTCTTCTCCAGGCTAAACAACCCCAGCTCCCTCAGCCTCTCCTCATAAGGTTTGTGTTCCAGACCCCTCACCAGCTTTGTTGCCCTTCTCTGGACACGTTCCAGTACCTCAACATCTCTCTTAAATTGAGGACCCCAGAACTGGACAAAATACTCAAGGTGTGGCCTGACCAGGGCTGAGTACAGGGGAAGAATAACCTCCCTTGACCTGATGGCTACAGGCCTAGCCAAAGCTAGGCTTTACAGAAGCCTATAGATTTTTTTAATCCGTATTCCATAAACATGGCACAAATTTTGCATGCTCATTATATGTGAGAGGAAAGTTGTTGGAAAATGTGGAACAAGAATGAAATCAGCATAAAAATTGAACATCTGAACAGATACATTCACTAACATGTTAAATGTCTTTGATACCAAGCAAATACCCTTTGGGCTAATAGATATGGCCAGGAATACAGGAAATATAGTAACTTTTAGAATGACATCAGGAGGACAAATAGGATGAAGTAAATAATGTAAAATAGCATTATTAACTCCTATATTTAGGTTTTGAAATCACTTCCCAGATATAATTTTCTTCTAGGTTCTTTTATATTTAGTAGAAGCATGTCCTTGTGTCTTTCTGCAAACAATTTCAATCCATTGGAAAAGAAGAAAAGGAATAACAAGAAAAAATAGCAATCATAATTTTCTTGAGAAAAGAAGACTTCCTAAAATAGTTATCACCCCCCCAAATTGTTATTTACAAATATCATATTGTATTTTATATGTAACAATACTTAAAAATATTAAATAATATGTATTACTATGACATACAACATGGATTAATGATATATTGCATGATTGTATGAGTTAGTAGTTCATGTAAACACATGATAATAGGAAAGAATATATAATATTAAATTCTTATGACTGCATTTTTAAATGGCTAATCTGGTTTTTTGCATCCTATTTTGGTACATTTAGTTGTCTTCTAGTCAGTTCTTCTC
The DNA here is from genome assembly GCF_027791375.1 of Indicator indicator. Classification (NCBI taxonomy): domain Eukaryota; kingdom Metazoa; phylum Chordata; class Aves; order Piciformes; family Indicatoridae; genus Indicator; species Indicator indicator. Next base: position 51,651,377 of record NC_072010.1, on the reverse strand, counting down.
TAGTTTAGAGATGCCTCAAATCATGCTGTTTTCATTGTAAACTTCTGCATTTCAACTGAGATATTTGTTAATCAAAAGTCACAAAAGTATGTCTGTCAGTGACTGACTAGCAAGAAGGCACAGTTCCTCTGTCTCCCAAGTACCAAAAATGTGGCAGAGAGCCTTCAGACATCTCTCCCTTTTACTTCCAGTGGTAATTTATTTACATTCTACTGTGCAAAATTTTTCTAGGCACAGCCTAAAACTGCCACATCACTCTTCCAATTCTTCCCTGCCATACCTCTGTCAGGAGTTGAGTAAGCATCTGTGTGGGGCTTAGGTGCCATCTAGGTTAAACAAGAGCACTAATGATGTTAATTTATATCTGAACTTCTTATTATTTTTGTAGACATACTTTGATTTCTGTAATAGTTGCTGTTTCTTTGTCAAATAAAAATACATTAATTTCCCTAATTATTTACAAAACATATTTTTTTTACCCTTGATATTGTGGCTTTCCTCGAAGTAGTACTGGAGACATCATTGCCAGGGTTCCTGAAATATGACTGACCTTCCAGTTCAGTACAATTTTGCAGTACAATCCATAACTATCTTATACTCTCCAGAAACAATGGGAGAACATTTCTGGCATAAAATCTCTCAAGTGGTAAAGAGGTTGCCTGAAGATCAATAAAGATATGTTTCTGGTAGCTCTAACTACTTTCTGTGCATATCAGAATCACCCATGAAATAGAAGATTAACAATTTTTACAGTGTACATTTAGCAATAAGTACAGCATGAATTGCATTAAGCAAGGCACTCCATATATAAGACTTTAACAAGAATATTTGCATTAACTTTGTAAATGATCAGAAAAAGAAAACAATTGCACATAAAAACAATTATGCTCTTGAAATACATGGAAAAATATATATAAAATCATTCATTAAAATCCTACATGACAGTCACAACATCCAATCTGAAATAGAAACTTTTTCTTTCTTTTTGATTTGTGGGTTTTAGGTTTTTTTTGAGACCATAATAAAAGTAAAATTTATTAGTTGTAAATGTCATTCACTTCAACTGAGACATGAGGAATTTTATAAAGCTGTGCAGGTGACCTTGAAAAAGAGCAATATTTCTTGTAATGTTTTGTGTTACCTTTATTAGTGTTTATATATTCTGTTCCACAAACTGCTGAATAGTGCCCTTGAATGGTGATAAACTTTTATTAATATATCTAAAATACATACATAAGGATAAAAGAGCAGATGAGCTCTTTCTGGTATACACATATAGTTGTTCTTGTGTGGAAAACCAGGAAAAAAACTCCTAAAATTTTTAGTTAAAATTACTCTGTACTATAGCCTGCTTTGAAAATATTTAGGGTTTGGGTACTTGTGTGTCACAGGCATTTTTTTAAAGATGAAAAGGGATACAGCTGCCCAAAGGTGTTTTTTAAAAAATCTAGTCAATGGTGCTGTCCTATTGTAACAACGTGCAAGGTGACAATCTCCCTGCTGTGGTGGTGGCAGAAATGACAGAGAATTTCCATTCAGCCAGGAATTTTAGAGAAAAAAAAAGCTTATTTGCACAAATTCGTTCATGTATACTTTAAAGTATCAGAGTGCTTCCAGCAAGATGATGTTGTTCCTGAGTAGCAAATAATCAACCACTTAAATCTTCTTTGTAAAAAAATGAAAGAAGATGAGAAGTGTTTTCTTCCACTTTTCAGATTGTATCTGGTTATGATCACTGACCTTGGATACATAATAATTTCTTCTCAAGTTGAGGGATGGAGATTGTTCCACATCTAGTCAGTTTGGTGGATTATGGCATCACTTATGAACTGTGCTTATTAATCACTATGAAATTAATAACTGTATGATTTAACAAAACCAAAATTATTGATGTAGAAGATTCATGTTGCTTTTACTGCTTTGAGCACATCATCAGATAAAAATATGTGCATATCCTATGTATAAGAATTATAAATTACTTTTGGTAAAACATGAGAACAACTGACATTTGAAATCTAGGTAATTATAACTTTAGAGTATTTTATGTGATATAAAATGGACACTCAAAAAAATGTGTCACACTGTTTATGTTTATCATCAGTCTGGGATCAAAGCAAGTAACAGCTGCTTTACTATAAGATTTTCCTCCATTCCTTATTTGTCCATTGACAGCAAGGAGGTTCAGAAACTGAAGGTTGTTGGAGGCTTTAGTTGAATTTGAATAATTATGCCTTCCACTGGTACTGTAATGCAATTATATCACTTTTGATGTGCTACAAAACTGTTGAGAAACTCCATCCTGAAATTGAAATTGCCTTCTTTTTTGTCTTAGGAGAATTAACTGCTCCAAATAACAGTCAAGTACTCAAAACAGACTGGCAGACCTAAAGGTTTGTCAGTAAACTTAGCAACTAATTAAACCTATGCCCATTGTTCTGTAGAACTATCACAGTATCACAGTATATCAGAGGTTGGAAGGGACCTCAAGAGATCATCAGGTCTAACTCCCCTGCTAGAGAAGGATCACTTAGGGTAGTCCACACAGGAATGCATCCAGGTGGATCTTGAAAGTCTCCAGAGATGGAGACTCCACAATCCCCCTGGGGAGCCTGTTCCAGTGCTCCATCACCCTCACTGTAAAGAAGTTTCTCCTCATGTTGAGGTGAAATCTTCTCTGTTCAAGTTTGTACCCATTGTTCCTTGTCTTATCACTGTGAACCACCCAAAAGAGCCTGGCCCCCTCCACTTGACACCCACCCCTCACATATTTATACGCATTGATCAGATCCCCTCTCAGTCTTCTCTTCTCAAGACTAAAGAGCCCCAGAGATCTCAGTCTCTCTTCATAGGGGAGATGCTCAAGTTCCCTAATCATCCTCGTGGCTCTCCGTTGGATTCTCTCCAGTAGGTCTCTGTCTCTCTTGAACTGGGGAGCCCAAAACTAGATGCAGTATTCCAGGTGTGGTCTCACCAGGGCAGAGTAGAGAGGTAGAAGAACTTCCTTCAACCTGCTGGACACACCTTTCCTGATGCATCCCAGGATCCCATTGGCTCTCTTGGCCACAAGGGCACATTGTTGTTCTATGGAAAACTTGCTGTCCACCAGCACTCCAAGGTCTTTCTCTGTGGAGCTGCTTTCCCTCAGGGCAGCTCCTAACCTGTACTGGTGCTTGTTGTTATTTCTCCCCAGATGTAGGACCCTGCACTTGTCCTTATTAAACTTCATGAGGTTTGCCTGTACCCAGCTCTCCAGCCTGTCCAGGTCACATTGGATGGCTGCACAGTCTGATGGGGTGTCAGCCAACCCCCCCAGTTTTGTATTTCAGCGACCTTGCTGAGGGTACTCTCAATCCCCTCATCCAGGTTGTTGATAAAGGTACAACAAAACTGGATATATAAATAATAAAAATAGATTATTTATTATGGATACAAATCAAATAGTAATATTTACCTATATTCTGGAAAAAGAAAGAGAACACAGAAGAAATCTACTATCCTGTAAAAGGACAGTAGTCTCAGACTTACCACATTTAATTCTTACACATGGTTTACATTTGACTATCTGACAGCTTATGAATAGCTGGAAAAATTCCTACTTTGGGCTTCCATACCCATGCACAAATGCATAATACACTATTAAGATGTTTATTGCATCTGTTTTTCAGCACAAGAAAAAAAATACTTCATTCAAGACCTTGGTGACAGGGTTGGTATAACAGTGATTTCTCATCACTCACTGCACAACAAAATCAGAGTTTAGATGGGGTACTATGAACTTTTGACTTTCTCCTGGACATTGCCTTTCCTGCTTAATCAAAATTACCACATGATGACTTCTGCAACTTTGGAGAGAGATAAGGCTGTGGTAAAAGCACTATATGCTCCCTGATCTGCTGCACAGCTTCTTTTCCTGTGTCTTGTGAGGCCAGGATGAGTATCCCTATTGCTTAGTGCAGAAGGAAAAATGACTCGGAAAAATTTCACTGAGGGTTGTACAGCTCTGCTTTGAGTGAACCACAATATTTACACAGTAGGGGCCTTTTCTGCTTCATATTTTCCTTGCTAGTTCTTGTGTATGTCACAGGCCACAGGCTTTCTGCTGAGTTTGCATGTTGTCACAGTCATAGAATCATACAATTGTTTTGCTTGGAAAAGACCTTTAAGATCATCAAATCCATCCATTATCTCACTCTACCAAGTCTGGTACTAAATCATGTCCCTTAGCACCACATCTGTGAGTCTTTTAAACACCTCCAGGACATCTCCAACAAACAGAACTCTTCACTTCTTCCTTGTGGAAGAGGTTGCTATGTGCACCCAACCCCTGCCACAAGTGTAAACCTGCCACCACTTACCCTCTTTATTTAAGCTTCTGTCTTCCACCTGGCAGATGTAGGACACAGGGGCCTCACTATCATGGCTTTCAACTCCCAATGCTCAGCTCACTCCCTGAAATGCCTGTATACCAATGCACACATCATGGGGAATAAACAGGAGGAGTTAGAAAGCCATGTACGGTCAAGGGGTTGTGATCTGGTGTCAATTACAGAAACATAGTGGGACAGCTCACATGACTGGAATGTGGTCATGGCTATGTCCTTTTTAGGAAAGGCTAACAAAGTGAGGTGGTGGAGATGCTCTCTACATGAGGGAGCAACTAACGTGGATGAAGGGTGAGTTGAGAGTTTGTGAGTGTGAACTAAGGGGCAGGCTAGCATGACTGATACAGTTGTGGGTGTTTATTACAGATCACCTGATCAGGACAAGGAAGTTGATGAGGCCTTTTACAGGCAGCTGACAGCAGACTCAAAATCACAGACCTTGGTTCTCATGGGGGATTTTAACATTTTGACTACCCAGATATTTGCTGGAAGGCCTACTCAGCCAGCCATCCACAGTCCAGGAGGCTTCTCCAGTGCATCAATGATAAATTCTTAATGCAAATGGTGGATGAGCCAACTAGGAGAGGAGTGCTGCTGGACCTGATACTAACTATCAACGAAGGTCTGGTTGAAGCAGCAAAGGTTGAGGGCAGCCTTAGCTGTAGCAATCATGAGATGTTGGAGTTCAGGGTCTTTTGTGGTAGGAACAGAATACCTTGAACTTCGTCAGGGACAACTTTGTCCATTTCAAGTAATGGCTAGGGGAAATCTCATGGGACAGGGTACTAGAGGGCAAAGAGGCACATGATCGTTGGCTAATATTCAAGGACCACTTCTTCCAAGTTTAAGATCAGAGCATTCCAACAAGTAGGAAATCAAAAAGAGAGCCAGGAGACTTGCATGGTTAAGTAGGGACCTGCTGAGCAATCTCCAGTGGAAGAAGAGAATCCACAGAGCAGGGAATGAGGGGCTGGCTGCTTGGGAGGAGTATAAGGCTGTTGTCAGAGGATGTAGGAGGGAAATAAGAAAGCTAAGGCCTCCTTGGAACTCAACTTTGCAAGGAAGGTCAAGGACAACAGAAAAGTCTTCAAATACATTGCAGGAAAAACTAACACTGGCCCAGTACAAATCCAGACAGGCCTTAAGATGTCTAGACAAGGTCCCTTTCTCTCCCCTTCCTGCAGAAAGACAAGGCAACATGGGAAAAAGAACAAAGGGGACAGGACTCCTGCCTGTCTGGTAAGCAAGTAATTTACCCGGGATAAGAGCATGTACGCTGACCACTGCTCCCCCAGAAACAAGACCTTCGTTTCTGCCTTTTATGGTTATAGCCTGGCAGAATGCCTTTCCATTGGGTAGCTACACATTAGCTTCAGTGCCCCATTGGACCACTCGATCTCTGGCAAGTTGTATATATATAGGTTGACTTAGTAGTCACATTTGCCTTGCTCAAGCCTTGCTCAAACCTTGCCTTGTCTTGCTTTAAGCCTTGCTCTTGAACCTACTTGGATCTGTCTTGTAGAAGCTGCCTCGAGTTGCCCTGCCCTGCCTCGAGTGTCTGGTCCAGAGCCTGGGATAAAGCCACAAGCTATACACAGCAAGCTGGAGAAGCCACAAACCTAGAAGCCAGATCCACCTAGTCTGCTTCCCCTTGCCACTAGAATCGTGCCGTGCCTCAGTTTATCCAGGAACCAAGCAAGTGCCCATTGTGAGAAACGTCGTCAATAGCCCACCATCTGCTGAAGCCACATCAGCCTGGAACAACGTGGCAAACCCCCTCTTGCTGGCTATCTGTCATGCCAGCACCGTACGAGAGCGCCTCAAAGCTAGCATGACAGCAGCAGCATCATCCACATGAGTAAAACCATCTGTGAGTAATCAGTTCATTGCCCTTTGGGTTTAAAGGTTCTTACTGAGTCTCCCCCAGCTGTGATTGAGCACTATCTTCTCTCAGGGACCTTCTTTTTCCAAGTTATTACTTCCTAATTTGCATATAATTGTTTGTATCTTGCCCAGAGACTGCACATTCCCATTGTAAATGTATATTCCAACTGTACAATGATCCTATTTAATGAGTTTTGCCAATTTTTATTAACAAAGGGTTACTAATATTTTTATTAATACCTGTTTGCCATATTGTTTGTTATTATTGTAAGCGTAATTAATAATCCCCTTCACAACACACTAGAGGCAATGTCGGCCCACAGCTGAATGCAGTGGCTGCCTTCACGACAGAGGATACAAAGAAGGCGGAGTTACTGAATGCCTTCTTTGTCTCCATCTATATTGCTGGAGGCTGTCTTCAGGAGCCCAGACCCCTGAGTCTCCAGAGGAAGACATGACAAAGGAAGAGTTTTCCTTGGTTGATGAGGGCTGAGTTGATGAGGACTGGGTTAGGGAATGGCTAAGTCATCTAGACATCCATAAATCCATGGGTCCGAATGGCATGCATCCATGGATACTGAGGGAGCTGGCAGAGAGCATTGCCAGACCACTCTCCACAATGTTTTTTCTGTAAGTCATGGTGGACAGGAGATGTGCCTGGGGACTGGAGGAAGGCAACCATAACTCCAATCTTCAAAAAGGGTAAGAAGGAAGACTCAGATAACTATAGACCAGTCAGACTTGCTTCCATCCCTGGAAAGGTGATGGAACAACTTATCCTTGGTGCTGTCCATTGGTATATAAAAGGACAAGAGGGTCATCAGGAGCAGACAACATGGTTTTACCAAGGGGAAGTCATGTCTGACCAACCTGATAGCCTTTTATGAGGACATAACCAGATGGATTGATCATAGTAGAACAGTGGATGTGGTTTATCTTGATTTCAGTAGGACATTTGACATTGTCTCCCACAGCATCCTTGCAGCTAAACTGAGGAAGTGTGGTCTGGATGATCAGGTAGTAAGGTGGATTATGAACTGGTGGAAGGAAAGAAGTCAGAGAGTTGTGGTGAATGGGATGGAGCCTAGTTGGAGGCCTTTAACTAGTGGAGTCCCTCAGGGGTCAGTACTGAGACCAGCACTATTCAATAAATTTGTCAGCATTCTGAATGAGGGAACAGAGAGCACTCTCAGCAAGTTTGTTGATGACACCAAGCTGGGTGGAGTGCCTGACACACCAGAGGGTTGTGCTGCCATTCAGTGGGACTCAGACAGGCTGGAGCATTGGGCAGGGATTTTGGCCAGTGGACACTCTCATCAACAACCTGCTTTAGCCTACAGAAAGCATGAAGCTAGAATTATGCCCTTAAAAGGAAGAAGCATGAGCATCTCACATGTTGGGTGCATGTAGTTGTTTACCCCTTAGAAGGCAAATCAGTGCCTGGGACTTTCTCCCCCACTCTGGGAGAGGAGGGTGGAAAGAGGAACTTGCCCAAACATGTTGGGACAAGTTTTCCAGTATTTGGGGGCATAATTCTGGGCATATGGTGCCTTCACCACAACTGGCTGCCCAGTGGGGTTGCAGAATCTCCCTCTCTGGAGATATTCAAAACCCAGCGGGATGCACTCCTTTATGATCTGCTAAAGGTTATCCTGCTCTGGCAAGGTGGTTGGACTAGGTGATCTTGCAAGGTCCCTTCCAGCTCCTAACATTCTGTGGTTCTGTGAATTTTCACAGTAAAAGAGTAGTTACTGTGTATGAAATGAAACAATTATAACATAATGATATAGTAGTATAAAGGCATATAAACTTGATTCAGTAACAGAAGCCTTGAAAAGCAGAGATGCAAGATGAGGTGTGCATGTGTAGGGCATCCATGGGGCTAGTGACTGGGACTAAAACTCCACAAGCTATAAGAACACCTCAATAATGGTCAGTGAGCTGCAGACCTTGTAACTGAAACAAAATAGGGTTTAAATTAGTAGAGAAAATAAAGTACGGGTACATTACATATGTACACCACTCCAAGATAAATAAATTCAGACATAATATGGAGTTTCACATCCATGAAGAAAAAGAAAGTGCAAAACATGTTAACAAACATAAAAATGCCACATTCAATTTATAGCAAACAATAAACCAGGGAAGGTTTAGGCTAAATATTAGGAAATATTTCTTCACTTAAAAGTTTGTCAAACATTGGAATGGTCTGCTCAGGGCAGTGGTGGAGTCACTATCCCCGTTGAAGCAGTGTGTGGACCTGGCACTTAGGGACATGGTTTAGTGTTGACACTTCAGTGTGGGGTTAAGGGTTGGACTGCACGATCTTTGAGGTCCCTTCCAACCAGATATGTTCTGTAATCACCATCAGCATGACATTCTGTCAGGATACTGATGACTCCTCATTCCCACACTGAATACATTTTAATATTTCAAAGTGCAATGGAAGCATGGACATAACAGCAGAAATTGTCTATACCAAGTTTAACTGTACTTTTACTGCTAAGACTTTTCTGGGTTTTCTGTTATCTATTTTTCTATAATAATTAAATATGGACTAATAATAAGTCTTTGGAACACTGTCAATCAGGTAAATGGGAATGTTTTCTCCTCTATCTCTCCTCTTCATACATGATATTTTTATGCTTCTCACTCACTATCAGAAGTGGGGAGGGTATCGTCTGCTTCTAATACATTTTGTTACTGATTTCATCCACAGAATACCCTGCTGATTTGAAGGCCCTTGTTCTTATCTTATTCTTTGTTCTTAATTCTGCAGATTATATTACTCTTCTCATATTTTTCAGTGCTACTGAAGCACAACGACACAAAACTTTGATCTTTGGTGGTAGCATTGCTCACATAGATGCCTAAAATGCTTAAATATTGTGTGTAGTTGTATCATCATGGTATTACAAAATATTTATATGCTCTTTATTTTAGTATATTTAATTATATTATGGTTCAAGAATGCCAATTAATGCACAGGTAAGGTGCTTTGGATCAAAAAGTCTTTTTTTCATAAAAAAATAAACAAAAATCCTGTATTTCTTATAATCTGTCTCACCTTTCTTGGAGAGATTGTGAGCATTTTTTTTCCTGTTTTTATTTCTTAATTTTCTTCCTGTTACAAAGTTCAGCTGATTAAAAGAATTCCAGCTTAGTTGTTTTACAGAAAAGGGATGTCTCTGGGATTGTGTATTTTGCCCTGTAGTCATATGTAGAATGAGTACTGCCAGATTGAAAATGTATCCTGATTGTCTCAAACAGTCTTCAATGACAAAGAAAAAGTTACTGAATTTTGCAGCAACACCTATGACAGAAATATGATTGATGAGAAGCCAATGTAAAGAGTTTAATGTAAGTCTCTTTGATAAATGGGATCTCATTTCTTTCTTACCCACTGAAATGTACAGAATTTAAGTTATTTCTTTTTTTCCTCTGCTGTTAGAATCTAGGAGAAATACTACTCAGCCTCTTCTTAAATAAGAATATTTTATGTGCTTATTTAATGATGGATCACAATGTTAAAATTCCTATTAATTAAATTAGACCATCTTTAATTAAATTTAATTTGCAAAAATGCTTCTATACTTGGCAATGTGTACAAATCAGTTAATTTAGCAAAATGCAGTGGAGAATTTGTTTATGAGTTGTCACATGCCTGTCAGAGACCAGGGCTATGTTTTACTTGTATTCTCGGGAGCAGAATTAAGACTCAAAACAGAGCCAAGTGCCAAGTAACTTTATTTGCCCGACAACAAATTCACAAATGCAAAGGAGAGACAAAGAGAAAGAAAGGAAGGAAAGAAAAGGTTAGTTGCAATAGCTACCTCCACCACAGACCTGCATTGTCCCAAAGGCCAATTCATCTTCTAGCTTGGTGGGGGAAAGTTCCACCTGATGTTGGTTGTTTCTATTCTTTTATCTGGTCATCTTATTATGTATTCATTTTTCTTCTGATAAGTACTTAACGTATTCCAAGAGCTTTTTTGCTTAACTACATCCACCACCCAATGGTGGTGCACATGCCCAGTACTGTCACAAGGTGGTTTTAAGGAGTTTTAGATGGTTTTCAGGGGTCTCAGAGCCCCTTTGTCTTGGTTAGGGTACATGCACCAGGGTTAGGCCAGATTTCTCAGAATGAGCTCCACACTCAGGTGTGTAAAGATAGACAAAATTTCTAGTTTTGGGGTTCCCATTGGTGCTCTGTTGTCGTGGTAGTGATGTCACTTGATGGTTTCATATTCCAGCAATGTAGAGACAATCAACCAGTCTCTTGCATAAATAAATCATACATAGTCATAGACTCTTTTTTTTTTTTTTTATTAATGCCCTGACATGCTCTTGATATAGGCTGGGCAGTGACTGGCTTGAGAGCAGCCCTGAAGAAAAGGACTTGGGGGTATGGTGGACAAGGCGATTCTCCTCCTCTACTCCACTCTGGTGAGACCCCACCTTGAGTACTGCATCCAGTTCTGGAGCCCCCATTAAAGCAAAGATATGGATGTGCTGAAGCATGTCCACAGAAGGGCTACAAGGATGATCAGAAGGTTGGAGCACCTCTCCTATGGAGACAGACTGAGAGAGTTAGGGTTATTCAGTCTGGAGATGAGAAGGATCCAAGGAGACCCTATTGTGGCCTTCCAGTGATTAGAAATGCTTGAAAATATGGGAAATTAACAATCAGTAAAAAAAATCTAGAAAATAATTACAGAATTACAGAATCACAGAATTTTAGACGTTGGAAGGGACCTCCAGAGATCATTGAGTCCAACCTGCCTGCCAAAACCAGTATCACCTAGGGTCATCTGTACAGGAATGCATCCAGGCGGGTCTTGAAAGTTTCTAGAGCAGGAAACTCCACAACCCTGCTGGGCAGCCTGTTCCAATGCTTTGTCATCCTCACTGTAAAGAAGTTTCTCCTCAAGTTGAGGTGAAACCCTGTATGTTCAAGTTTGTATCCATTGTTCCTTGTCTTATTAGTGTGCACCATCGATCCTAGTTTGTTTCTGTCTGCATATGTATTCTAGGTGACTTTCAAGAATCAAGAATCAAGAATCAAGAAGGTTGGAAGAGACCTCAAGGATCATCGAGTCCAACCTGTCACCCTAAACCTCATGCTTATCTAAACCATGGCACCAAGTGCCACGTCCAATCCCCTCTTGAACACCTCCAGGGATGGGGACTCCACCACCTCCCTGGGCAACACATTCCAATGGCCAACCACTCTCTCTGTGAAGAACTTTCTCCTCACCTCCAGCCTAAACCTCCCCTGGCGCAGCTTGAGACTGTGTCCTCTTGTTCTGGTGCTGGTTGCCTGGGAGAAGAGACCAAACCCCTCCTGGCTACAACCTCCCTTCAGGTAGTTGTAGACAGCAATGAGGTCTCCCCTGAGCCTTCTCTTCTCCAGCCTAAACAGTCCCAGCTCCCTGAGCCTCTCCTCATAGGGCTTGTGCTCAAGGCCTCTCACCAGCCTCGTTGCCCTTCTCTGGACATGCTCCAGCAATTCAACATCTTTCCTAAACTGAGGGGCCCAGAACTGGACACAGTACTCAAGGTGTGGCCTAACCAGTGCTGTGTACAGGGGTACAATGACCTCCCTGCTCCTGCTGGCCACACTATTCCTGATGCAGGCCAGCATGCCATTGGCTCTCTTGGCCACCTGGGCACACTGCTGGCTCATGTTCAGGCGGCTGTCAACCAGTACCCCCAGGTCCCTTTCTGCCTGGCTGCTCTCCAGCCACTCTGACCCCAGCCTGTAGCTCTGCATGGGGTTGTTGTGGCCAAAGTGGAGCACCCGGCACTTGGACTTGTTGAATGCCATCCTGTTGGACTCTGCCCATCTGTCCAGCCTGTCAAGGTCCCTCTGCAGAGCCCTTCTACCTTCTAACAGATCAACACCTGCTCCCAGCTTGGTGTCATCTGCAAATTTACTGATGATGGACTCAATCCCCTCATCCAGATCATCAATAAAGATATTGAACAGGATGGGGCCCAGCACTGATCCCTGGGGGACACCACTAGTGACAGGCTGCCAGCTGGATGCGGCACCATTCACCACCACTCTCTGGGCTCGGCCCTCCAGCCAGTTCCTAACCCAGCGCACAGTGCTGCTGTCCAAGCCACAGGCTGCCAGTTTGGCCAGGAGTTTGCTGTGGGGGACAGTGTCAAAGGCCTTGCTGAAGTCCAGGTAGACTACATCCACAGCTTTTCCCACGTCCACCAGGCGGGTCACCTGATCATAGTCTTTGTTTCATCATTAGTCTTTGTTTCATAATAATTAAAATTTCAAAAATTAACATCTTACCAGAGCCCATAAAGTATACTTTCCTATCTTTAATGTCAGAAACCCAAGTATTGATTAGTTCTCACCACGACTGGCAGGATTGGTCATATCTAGAACAGTCAAAGGTCTATTAGCAGCCTGTTCAATGGAACTACCAAAGGTCTATGATGATGCTGGTTTCCAGCCAGTGTTTTAGAACATCCCTTGGCTCTTCATCCAAGTATGTTGGCTAAATGAAGATACTATTTAAATGTGGAGTCTCCATTCTTGGGAGTAGTCAACGCTTAAGCTGACATTGTTCTGAGCAATTTGCTCTAGCTGATCTGAATATGAAACAAAAGATCTCAGAGCTTTCATCTCACACAACCATTCTGTGAGTCTGTATTTACCTGTGTATGTTTCCCAGTTAAAGAAATTAGTGCAACTGAAAAATTTATGAAGTGACATCTTGAACACTATTGGCCTGATTAAGAGTATTCATCCCTCATACTAACCTCTCCAAATCTGTTAACAATCATTCACTAATGATTATATTTCACTGGATTTCTACCTCTGACTTTGCGATGAATAGAAATAGCTAATCAAAAAAGGCTTGTAAAGTGAGGCCTATTTGCTGAGATCAGAGACAGTGGCATTAATTTCTTTTATACAAATCTTTCAGGAACTACAATGATCTAGTTAATTGAAGCATCTAGTTTACTTTTCTTTTTCTTTAGTGGGTGGTTATTTGTTCCATCCATCCATCCATCCATCCATCTACCTATCTATCTATCTGCATGCATACAAATTTGTTCCTTGTGGCATAAAAAAATCTTTTGGCTGTTGCAGCATACTGTGTTTCATCATTGTCATTCTAGACAACTTTTTATGTGCTATAAGAAAAAAAGAAAAACAAAACAAAGTAGTTGTCCCTAAAGAATGATCTATTATTTTATGCTCTGGTATATTAATGTCATCACTTTATGTTTGTGTCATTTCCTTAGTCATGTATTATCCTTTAGTTCATTGGCTACCATACAAATACACAAGCTGCTCCTGACCTCCTAATATATAAATATGTGGGTTTTGCCAAACAACGAACTTCATAATATACACCTTTAATTAGCTCTTTTTCCTTAACACTATTCTTATTACTAAGAGGATATACAGCATATACTACTACTCTGCCCTGGTGAGACCACACCTGGAATACTGCATCCAGTACAACCCCAGTTCAAGAGAGACAGAGAACTGCTGGAGAGAATCCAACGGAGAGCCACGAGGATGATTAGGGGAATTGAGCATCTCCCCTATGAAGAGAGACTGAGATCCCTGGGGCTGTTTAGTCTTGAGAAGACTGAGAGGGGATCTTATCAATGTGTATAACTATCTGAGGGGTGGGTGTCAAGTGAAGGGGTCCAAGCTGTTTTCAGTGGTGCACAGTAATAAGACAAGAAACAATGAGTTCAAACTTGAACAGAGAAGATTTCACCTCAACATGAGGAGAAACTTCTTTACAGTGAGGGTGACAGAGCACTGGAACAGGCTGACCAGGGGGCTTGTGCAGTCTTCTTCTCCGGAGACTTTCAAAACCCACCTGGATGCATTCCTGTGTGGACTACCCTAAGTGATCCTGCTTTGGCAAGGGGGTTGGACCTGATGATCTCTGGAGGTCCCTTCAAACCTCTAATGTACTTCCAATCTCTAATGTGTGATATTCTTATATAGACAGAAAATTCAAACCTTACACTGTACTTCAGCTCTGTAGCTCTACATAATTGCTTTCAATCCAAAAATGCTGAAGGCCAATTCAAATGGTCAGTTACTGTCATGGAAGGGAGAAATTATTAATTACCCTTTCAATAATTATAAATGATATGGCAAACAGGTATTAATAAAAAAATAGTAACCCTTTGTTAATGAAAATTGCCAAAACTCATTAAATAAGATCCTTGTATGGTTGGAATATGTATTTACAATGGGAATATGCAGTCTTAGGGCAAATATAAACAGTTTTGATGCAAACTAGGAGGCAATAACTTGGAAAGAGAAAGTCCCTGAGAGCAGATAGTGCTCAATTACAGTGGGGGGGGGGGGGGGGGGGGGTCTTGATAAGAACCTTTAAGCCCAAAGGACAATGAATTAATTATTCACAGCTGGTTTTACCCATGTGGGTAGACAGCAAATTAAGCTGCTGTCTACAACTACCTGAAGGGAGGTTGTAGCCAGGAGGGGGTTGGTCTCTTCTCCCAGGCAACCAGCACCAGAACAAGAGGACACAGTCTCAAGCTGCACCAGGGGAGGTTTAGGCTCGAGGTGAGGAGAAAGTTCTTCACGAAGAGAGTTGTTAGGCATTGGAATGTGCTGCCCAGGGAGGTGGTGGAGTCACCGCCCCTGGAGGTGTTCAAGAGAGGATTGGACGTGGCATGTGGTGACATGGTTTAGTAGTCATGAGGTCTTGGGTGACAGGTTGGACTTTGATGATCCTTGTGGTCTTTTCCAACCTTGTTGATTCTGTGATTCTGTGATGAATACTCCAGTAATATCAACAAGTCATTGAATTTCTACAGAAATTTATCAGAGTTTGAACTAGAACAAGGTAACTTTTGACACAGAGAAAATTTAGATCACTCAGTTGATATGTATTTGTGTCAGATTACACCCATCCCCAGAGGGGGCTGAAAAGAACCCAGCCTCCAGGTGGATAAAGAAAACTTGATCCAGGTGGGCAGAGAGAGATTTGGTTTTCCCTCTCCCAGGGGAAAGGGTCCCCTGGGTCAAAGTTTGTTCCACTTCCCCTTCCTGTCCAGCAAGCCTATTTAAGGGGAGCCATTTTCTTGGTTCTCTCTTTTTTTCCCCTGCTTTGCCTGCTTGACAGACATATCTGCTGTCCTCCTACTTCCTCAGTTATCATGTGACTTGCCTCCATGCTGCCTCCACACTTCTAAGAACTGCATCCAAAGGGAATCCACCCTTACATCAAGGGAATCCAATGCCAGCTGGGCCTAGTGTTGTATATTTTTCTATTTACCCTTTTTCTTGTACCTTTGTATCTTTCCCTGTTACTCAAATGCTATATATAATTTGTTAAACTTACATTTTTTACTTCCAAATTGATTCCAAACCATTTATTTCATGATTTTACTTCTTCTTTCTCCTGCTTAATTTGCTTTTACCCGTCCGGGAAAAAGGGAAAAGGGGAGGTAGTCTAAATCTATTCAATTTGGGCTTAAACTACAACAATGTTTTAA
The DNA here is from genome assembly GCF_027791375.1 of Indicator indicator. Taxonomy (NCBI): domain Eukaryota; kingdom Metazoa; phylum Chordata; class Aves; order Piciformes; family Indicatoridae; genus Indicator; species Indicator indicator. Next base: position 51,635,592 of record NC_072010.1, on the reverse strand, counting down.
AAATAATTTGTAAACAAATCTTCCCCTTTCCTGCGGTCTGTGCACAGAGTTGATTTCAGTCCACCAGCTTTCACCATCTTCTTGTTTGCAACAAACTCTATTCAGTCCTCCTTGAGTCTTCATTGTGTCTCCATCATATGTCTAAACAGGCACTGAATCTCTGGGTCTCTGCTGAAGCACTGTACTGGCAGCTTCTCTCATTCCTGTATGGATCACCTGAACCCAGCTGAACAGCAAGCTGAACGAGCCTGTAGACTTCTGTTTCTTCTGTTGCAAATGAGAAAAAAATAACACAGAACATTAAAACAAAGGAAATAATTCCCCCGTTCCTTCCACTTTCACAAATGCAGTTTTGAGAATTTGGGTTTATACAAGAAGCGTTGCAATAGACAAACTAATGAGATTTCAGTGACCTTTACACAGAGGGAAGCCTTTCTAGAACTTTTTTCTTCACTTTGCATACAAATCAAAACCACATATGATCCACAATCATTATTTTTTTTTCTACCTAATGAAACAGTATGATTCATATATTTATAACTCAGATATCTGTCATAATAAAATGTTCTAGACAAAATCTTTTTGGCTGATTATTTTTTATTGCATATGTAGGGATTATTCTGTACTTTAAACAACAATTGCAATAATCACAAGTAAAAAGTGGATATTTGACATTTCTATGGATACATACAACTTGGAATTTTCCCTTGTATTTAGGTTCAGTTCTTTTAAAAAGGAAGGTTTTTGTTTGTTTTCTTGTTGTTGTTCTGTTGGTTGGTTTGGTTGGGTTTTCTTTGGTTTTGGGTGGGTTTTTTGTGTGTGTGTGATTTTTTTTTCTTTATATAAGATGACATTCCATTATCTTATGTTTTTCTCAGAATTCTGATGCTATACAATGGGATCAATTTTAAGGCAGTTTCCTGTTCAGCAAATTAGAGCATACAAAGCAAAAGGAAATTATTTTTTTTTTAAATTCCTTTAGCCATATTCCTGAAGTCTGAACACATTTGTCTTGAAACTTCTTGACTATATTTGGTTAAGGATTTTGAAGCATCACTTTGAATATATCTGTCTCTTGCCTTGTCTGTGTTATGTGAAGATCAGTGAATAGTGAACTGCAACTGTCAACCATATGTCAAAATGAACTAAGTCAGAATATACTGGTAGGATTCTTAATGATAATTATTGTCACAGTAAGTGAAAAAAAAAGAAGAAACAAAACCTCTATCACATGCCTTAATCAGGTTCAGTGAACCTAAAAGTATTATTTACTTTCTTCTAATATTCTCCTTGTTTTCCTTCATAGCATCATTTAAGGAATGTTCTCTCTTACAAAATTTTGTCAGAGAGGGACAGGAAAAGTCTAAGTCATAACATCTGATCATCCAGAGAGAGCCCAAATCTAAATCTTGGTTCTTGACAAGGACAGAGTGATTTCAAGGTAGAGAGGGAAGACAGCATTCTGATTGCTTGGTTTCTGGTCAAATCATAAAAGTAAGGAAACAGGAAATAGGAAAATAGAAAATCAGAACTGTATTAGGCCTGATAAACATCACTTATACTGTGGGTATTTCAAGCCAAGGGGTTTGGGGCCAAGTAAATTCCTTGGTCCTGTGAGATCATGGGACTCAGCAAAACTTTATTAGGGGGAAAAAAAAAAAAAAAGTTAACTAAAATATGGATCCAGGAAGGCAGGCTGCCAAAGTTACCATTTTGTGGTCTTCACTGGGTCATCAGTTATTCATTTCTCAAGACTTAAAAGTCAGGATTGTTCATTTTACTTTCTTCCTGGATCCCAAAAGGGAGTGTTTCCTTGGCATGTTTGACTTTTGGTTCAGGACACGTTACTTCAAGAATTTTCAGAGCTCTCTTCTTGCAGCTTTATTTATAGCTCCTAATAAATAGAGAAGTAGGTTCAGATGTTTGACTAAGACAGGGACCTGAGCAGATTGGGCTGATGTTTTCTTCAAGCACAATAGTAACATTTCTTAGGCTATTAACAGAGCTGTAAACTCTGTTTAACATTCAGGTATATTATTTATAAAACTGACATACTGTCTACCTAAGTAAGAAGCCTAGAGAGTGCATCTTCTTCTTTGATGCTTACTCTTCAATCTACAGGATGTTTTCCATCTGTTAAAATAATGTAAGTTTTGCATATACAAGTACCTCTGTGAAATGAACCATTTTATGAGACAGGGAGATGTAAAGCTAATTTTGTGTGACATGTAAAAGTTAAAGCTTATATCTTTAAGAAAAACAATTTGAATGCATTTTAAATGAACTAACTCAGCGATATTATCTGGTATTATATGCACATGAAGAAGTGTAAGTATAGTGGAAAATATATTTGTGTAACTACTGAGAAATTCAAGATGGCAAGATAGTTATGATCAGATCAAGTGCAGGATTAAGAAAAAAAAAAAGAGGCAGTTTTGTAATTTTCTAGTCCAAATGAACACTTCTGAAAGCCAGAGTTAGGTTACTAATGTGATAGAATGAGATATTACATCACAGCTGTTGCAGTTCAACCTCAGATGGCAACTGAGCACCACAGCTGCTCGTCCACTCTGGGTGCTGTTTCCATTACTAATGTGATAGAATGAGATATTACATCACAGCTGTTGCAGTTCAACCTCAGATGGCAACTGAGCACCACAGCTGCTCGTCCACTCTGGGTGCTGTTTCCAATTTCTGGGTTTTGGGTGTTGGTCTTTTCCACAGGGTTGGCTGTGGGCTTGGGGATAGTTTTTATGGCTGTCTTGTTTATGTTACTGGTCCTGCTTTTGCTGTATTTTTCTGTGAAATAGCTAAGGTAATTGTACCTTGTATTATTTTCATTAAACACTCCTTATCTCAAATGTTTCTCAAGGCTTTTGTTTATGTTTAAAAGAACATTTAAAATCATCATGAATAGCATTCTCACAATACTCAAAAACTGAAATAAATTGATGAGTTGTCACATTTGATTTATTATTTGAATTAACCTCAGCTTCAAAAGGATGTGATAACTTTATTTTTTTTTCTGTGATCAGAAAACTGCAAGCTGTTTTTGTTTACTACCAAAAAAATCTTGTTTAAATTATACCAGCATATAATTAGTACACCTAATGACAGACATACCGTGGTGGGAACAAACTACTGTCTTTGTTTTCCCTTTTAGAGGACAATCAGGGACACTTGAGTCTTTTGAAGGAGTCAATAAGTATGCCAACCATGGCAATTCAAAGTGGTCTCAAAGTTTTCAACAGAGTTCTCACAAAACAAAAAGTTAGGTCCTAGGAAACAAATTACACAAGCAAAGGTTCAGATCTCTCAATGTCAGTAGAAGTTCATGGAATCCTACAAAGATATAAATAAATTTCTGGGTCATTTAGAGTATTTAAACATTAAAAGAACAGTATTTGTAGTTGACATTAAATTATTCAGGGTAGTCAAAAATAAAGCAAAACCACAACAAAATACAGAAGGATGTAATGATTTTGAATGCCCATGTAACAAAATAAAAGAAGAAATTCAATTCTGATAAGTAAAAAAGAGAAGAATAGTGAAGAATTCATCTCTCTCTTACAATAAAGACTTCAAACTGAGTTATCAACTAGGTCTCATATGAAGGAGTAAGAAATACTGACAAAACAAAAATTCTCAGCTTGGAAAAGAGCTAAATAAGGTGTTTTATGGCACAGATCCATAAAATTATGAATACAGAGGAAGTTAATTGGGAAGTTGAACTAAATGATCTTAAAGATCTTTTCCAACTTCAATGATACTATGACATTATTTCTTCTAATGTAAAAACTTCTGAAGCAATTACCAAGTAATTAAAATAAATAAAAGGAAGAACTTTTTTACACACTGTATTTAAATTATGGAAGAGTTCCATCAGATAGTGTAGAATCCAAAAGCATAAATGTGTTAAAAAAAAAAGGATAAATTAATGAAGAGTAGATCTATCAATAGTTAATAAGTATAATGCTGTGAGTGAAACCTCCAGTTCCAGAAGTACTTAACCTACAAGTCACTGTGAAGTATGAGGATACACAAAAATAAAATATTTTGTGTTTCACTTTATGTTTTTTCAGTTTGTTTCTCAGAATATTCCCTTAGACAACATTTTTTTTGCAATTATCAGACACGTAGTTGGCTGACTGGCCAGACCTTTGGACTGACCCATATTAGCTCTTTTTCAATTCTTCCATATAGTTCAGTACATAATATTCTTAGCAAATAACTTTGCTTAGTGTTTTTATGATATTTTTATAATATTTACACTTTTTATAATAATTGGTTCTACATCACTTTTTATAAACTTCAAATATATCACAAGTTTGAATAAATGGAACACTTAAATGCCTTATCTTGTTAGTGCAGTTAATTAAATGAACAATTAAAAATACATATTACAAATAAGGTATCTTTTCCAGCTATTTAGCCATTCTTGAAACAATAGTGAATGTATTTCTCATTTAAAAGAATGGTTCAAATGGAATTCCCAGTAAACAAATGGTTCATAAAAAACATCTCTAATTATTTAATTACCTACTCCTTCATCACCTAAAATATCTATGAGATTGGCTCTGCTCTCTTGAGGATTTCACATATGCTTTGCACAATTCCAGGTGTCAATAGTCAGAATCTTTACTGCACTATTAACTCTGTTTTACAGTGTATGCCATGCACTCGAAGACTACAAGAAACACAAGAGAGGACACCTCAGGGTACAGTAGCCAGCCATCACACAGTTCTACTACACAATATCATCTAAGCTCTATTTACTGGAGGCAGAGAGAAGGCAAAAATGCAGCTGACAATAAATGCCACTATATTTTGTAGCTTGTCCTGCAGTATTTCAACTAGGTTTCCATTCCATTGCCCCCAACCAAGGCTCTGAAATCATCCATGACCTCTCAGTTTGGCTACTTCTGTCCATGGCTGGCTCTGACATGGGGCATCTGGGTGACCTGGGATCAGTCTACAGGGATGATAAAGAAATGAGAGAAGCTCTATTTGGGCTTTCTGCCTCTGTACTCAGAATCTCTTTTCAAGCACAGAGTGAAATGTCTATCTTTAAATGTCTACTTTTAAACATGTTTTGACATTCTATGCAGACTTTGACAAATAGCAGCAAAATGATTGAGCTATTTCCGAAAGGAAGGTTAGGGAGAAATATGTTGCTTTATTCCTTTAAATGTATTTTTGAAAGCTTGTCTCTGCATGGTCACAGTTTGGCCTGGGAGTTGGAAGGGTCAAGGAATGGAATGGAAGAGGAAACTACCGTATGAAGTCCGATTAAAGATAATTGTTTTAAAAATCCTTGCTTAGAAGGAAAATTACTACTTAAAACTCTTTATTGATTAATAAAAAGGAAGACAAGACCAAATTCATAAAGACTTGCAATTTTTCCTTATCCATTAACTACTGGAGTAAGAATATTATTTTTCTTTAGTTAAAAAGTTGATCAATACAATTTTAGGTAAAAACATACAAACAAACAAAGGTGATTGAAACTAGGGCAAGCTGAGGATTTTTAAAGCAAAACTAAGCTTTTTTCTGAGCTTTGTATCTGATCAAATGTTTCTTGTAATCTTACAGTGTCAGCATTTTACAGGAAATTCAGGACAAATCCCATATTCAGACAAGCTCATATTAATCATCATCTAAGAAAAACAGCAAATGCTAGCATTTAATTTCAGAAAATGTTTATGAATTATTCAGAGATATAATTTTGTCTTTCTTAAGATCTGTCAGTTTAATTTTCTTCTTTCCTAGTTATTTTTATAACTGGATCGATAGAACAGCAGTTTCTGTTGTAAGAAAAAACACAACATTTTTTTATTGTATGGCAGGAGAAAAGTATTCTTTCAGTTCACTTATACAGCTTCAGCAGTATTTGTACATCCATAGATTGCTCATCTGTTCCATAAGTGTTGCAAAAATGTGACTTTTTGCACTAATTAAAGTAAGAAAAAAAGACTTCTTATATTCATGTAAATCAGCATACATTTAAAAAAGGCAACATATTTTTTGAAAGAACAGTCTTGAGGTGCTAGTCATCATGCTTGTAACTACCAAGACAATTATTATGCAAGTTTTTCCGGTTTCAGACTGATGAAAAGTTAAAGATCAAAACTAAAAGGAAATACACCACAAGACAAGGCTTTGAGAAGGAATATGCAACAGATAGCAAAGCCTTGCAACACAAATGGATAAGGAACAAATGAAACAAGAGAACATCCCTTGGCCAGATTTCTGGTCAAAACAAAAGTGCTAACAGTTACAAAAATTCCAAGATTTACCTGAGACATGGTGGGACATGAAAACTTGATAGCTCTAACTAATCTCAAACAAGGATAACAGATGTCTGAATATAAGAGAATGGTAAACTTCTGGTTTCATTGTCACGTCCCACTGGTAAAGTGGGATATGACAATGACTAACCACTCATTTAATTTTCTGTACTTTTTTCTTTGTTGTCATTTTGTATATAAAATCTGTCTTGTTTCTCAAGCCAGATTGCTAGTTTTGCAAATTATTGCCTACCACCTTTTTCTGTGCAGAACTGGAATAAAACAAGTACCTTGACTCCACGTCAATTGGGTTTTGCAAAGAAGATAAAGAACCCAGTTAGGAGACAACAGACTGCAAGTCTAAACCTTGCAAGTCTTATTTCTATTTCAAGATTCTAATAATTTAAACTTAATCTTTGGCTTTTTATTTTTTCTTTTATTGAAGGAAAGTATCCACAACTAATGCATCTCAGCATAAGCAGAGTTAAATCAGAAATAGTGTGTTATATACGTACACACACGCACATACACACAGAAACAGAATTATATAATCGTTAAGGTTAGAAACAACCTCTAAGATCATCAAGTCCAACCTTCTATCCAACACCTCCATGATCATTAAAAACAGTCATATATTTATGTTTCCCTTCTCTTGTGATCTCTTTCTTAAAAGATATGTAGCTGCAATAAAGAAATTCATTAAGGAGTTAGGATTTAGCTCCAAAATGGGAAGAACCTGAAGGTGCTTGTAACAGTGCTTCTGGCTCTTTCTTGTTGGACTGGACACAGATCTGTTTTCTAATTAAGGCAAGCTTCAGTTAAGTGAGATATAATTCATATTTAGGCCAAGATCAAAGAAGCAAATAGAGATATTCTCGAAGTCTAATGAGGGTTTTTCTCAGCTTCCTTCTTTAAACACTTCAACAAGAAAGGCAGAAAGAATAATCTGTCCAGTGTAATCAGAAGATCACTAAATGGCATCAGAACTGTTTCCTTTTCAAAATTTACCAGATGTTTACATCTATATTTAATAACTAGTTCAGTCACAACAGCTGGAAATTTTGTTCTGGATAGGACCTTCCTCATTCTGAAGGACTGAAGTCACCATTTCCAGATTGGTAGATAGAACACTGCTGCAAAGAGGGCTGTGACTATGCAAGAACATCTTAGCAGAATTTAAGAAAATATGTAAACAAACATTTAAAAACCAGTACCACTATTATCTTGATTGCCTTTTAGCTGTTTTGCCTACCAAGCTGTGAGTGATTTCAGGCTACAGCAAGGCATGGAGATACGGAATTGGATTATTAGAGGCCTTTGTCAGTAACTGGAGAAACAGATGAGAGCCTTATGCTCTCTAGTTACCTACACTGTGTTGTTAATGCAGCTGTCATTTCTGTTTGCCTATGACATGTTGCATACACCTGTAGGGTTGCATAAGTAATCATTAGGATATTGTAGGATACCAAGTTTCACATATTGCTTTTGTCAGAGTGACAGTCCTTTTCTGCTTTGCTGCTTTTATTGACATTAGCATTAAGTGACTTTCCAAGCTTCACCATAGTTAGTGAACTTAATATAAAAGGAGTCTTTGGAACAGTTTAAAATGTGTACATCTCACATGGAAATACAGGGAAGTCATATTTAAAAAGTAATGTTTTGTAGCAGGACTACACATTGAAAATGTAGAAGTCAGGCAAATGAAATGCATTCAATCTTAAAATAACAAGCTCTGTAGGTATATGGTAACTTCATTCTTAATGTCCCAGAGAGACTTAAGTAATGTTCCATCTCTATTGCTTTTTTCTTTTTCTGAAATTCTCTTCTCTTTGTGACATGGTAGAAAGATAAATACCTAAATATGAAAAGAAGTCTCTAAGGTATTATTTCTAATGTAAACTTTTCTGAAACCTTAGTGCCAAGAAAGTTACTCAATATGGAAGCTTAAAAAGATATCTCTATATTTTTTCTTTGTTGTGCATCTTTCCATTCCACTCTTGAAAGAGCTTCTTCATCTTTCACTATTAAATTCAAATATAATTGCTACAAGAGAAGGAAACGTTTGTTTGTTTAGGGTATTACCTATTGTCAATTGATCCAACATGTGGGAATGATTCAAAGATGTGCCAGGGGAGGTTTAGACTGGACATTAGGAAGCATTTCTTTCCTGAGAAGGTGGGCAAACATTGGAATAGGTTTCTTAGAGATATGTTGGATGTCTCATGCCTGTCAGAGATCAAAAAACATTTGGACAATGCTCTTAATTATATGTTTTTGCATTTGATTATCCTTAAAGTAGCCTGGCAGTTTAAGGATTGTGGGGTGATTAGGTGATTGTGGGGTCTCTTCCAACTGAAATATTCTCAACTGTTCTGTTCTCCTCTACTGTACTCTACTTTTGCCTGGTTTGTTTGTCTGGTTAATTAGTTGGTTAGTTAGCTAGTTAGTTGGTTAGTTAGTTATCTAGTTAGTTAGTTAGTTGGTTAGCTAGTTAGTTTAGTTAGTTGTATCACTAAATCACTCTTATTATCCTTCTTGCTGTTTCCTAGATTGTCAGTTTCTCCTGGGCTGGGTGGTCATGGTATTTAATTGAGTTTGGCTATTAGGAATTATGCATTAAAATATACACCAAATTATGATTATTAGATTCTATTGCAAACTCTATTGTAAAATCTCTATTAATGTCATTGTGGCAAAGATTTCTTTCCATTCTATGTGTTATTTTTAACATTGTTCTACTATATCCTTCCATAAAATTTTAGATTCAATTTTATCATCACCTAATTTATCATGTTTTAGTTACTTTTTCCTTCTTACTTTCTGCTTCCATCTCATAATAATTTTTTCATTAATATAGCCACTGAAACTAGGCTATTGAGGGTATTAAGGGTCCAATCATTTATTAAGATGTCATCAGGGACACCAAAAAGGCCTTAGTAAAACCTTGTACTCCAATGTTGTGTGACATTCTTTCGCTTGTTAAAATGTCCTCCTTTCCACACAAATCACCTCGGGATGCACAGCCATGTCTCAGTGCAACTATTCCATCTACTGATAAGATTCAGGACATTGATACAGCTCTCTCTTTTTCTCCCTGTGTGCACCTCTAGGAGAAAACCATCTGAGAATGCCTTGGAAATACAGACTGATGCCAGAAAAACTTGAAGGAGACAGCACAGAGGAATGTGATAACACTTATGACTAAATTTATACTAGTCAAATGAACATGCTTGGGACTGTTCTCTGTAGCTGATACCAACTGCCGTGGGATTATAACCCTCTGAAACAGTGTGATTAGTGTAAATTGCTGTCAGGAACGGTCTTTAGCTTGTGGTTTCTCCTGAGACGAACCTGGGAATTGTTTGGAAGGACACCAGTTTGTTTAGGACAAAATGATGTTAGGAACCATGTTAACAATAAAGCAGTACAAATGCTATCTATGTACTGCCAACTTCATCTATCATACAGCCAGCTTAAGTTAAGTGCATAAAGGTTGTCAGTACAGTAAAGAATCTAAATAGGAAAGGACAATTATTTGGTGTTTTGATGGGGATTTCAGACAGAACAGGAAAACAGCTTTCTGTATCAGTTAGGTGTTTATTGATACTTTTTTTTTTTAAAATTCACTAACATCTCTGAAGTAGAAGTTACTAGATGTGGGATCTTCAGCCTGTAGATTTTTAATGTTGAGGTTTCTTTTGCTATCTCTGATATGCTGAAAATGAATGCTTTTCTGGTTCATCTCCCTGTTTCCATTTTGGTAACAGTATAAAACAAACATTGAGTGAAAAAAAATAAATGAGATATATCTCTGAAAGCAACTCCATCATGGGTAGTCCAGTAGAATATTATAAAAACACAGAATGTATTTCAGTTTACAAGTAAGTGTGAATAATCAGACATAGAAACATTCATGTTTGGTCAGACATTTTTTTGCAGTGGATTCACAGTGCAGTTATACATGTAATTACCTCAACACTCTCATTTTCTAATGTTAACTTTACAGACAAGGACAGTTTGTTTCTGTATGGCAAACATTAGTCAACGTATAGTTGTACCAAAAGGAAACATTTTCTGGTTTCAAAGCAATATGTTTGTTTTTAAGAAAAAAAATTAGATTTAACTTTCAGATATCCACCAGAAATATATGAGGCCTACAAATTTGGTGAGCCAGAGGATATTCTTTCTTTCCCAGCGAAGTAGATGCAAGACTGCTAGGTTCTTTGTTCCCAATGCTAGACAGTGAACCAGAGACTGAACATCCTGATAGATAGGGGCAAACTTAAAGTTGAACAGAAAGCATTGCCTTTACTGGCACCTACAAAAATGCACAGCAATCACATGAAGTCAGCAGCCCATTCAAACTGTTCTTCCTCCCTCCCTGAGGATGATCATTGAAGGTGGTGAGTCTTCACTGAAGTAGGTTTGACATTCAAGTTGATAGTCCCAGCTGTTCCCATCCTCCAGTTTTTGGCTTCTAGACCTACAAGCTCCTCGGGTTAGTGGTCCCACTATGGTTGCTGATATTCAGACATGTAATCCTATTTGCTGTCTCGTCTGGCCTGAAATTCACTCAATTTCACAACTCAGAACAGAATTTATATAGCCCAGATTTGAATAAAAATATATTTATTTTTAACTGCCTCACTGAAAGTCTGTAGCTGGTACGTATTTCTTCTGAAGCTGAAAAATTTGCAATATAGGTGGAAAAAATATTAAAAAATGTGTAGGTATTGGTCATGTTTAAATATAGTCCAAGCATAAAACATTATTATGTCAAAATTAAGACTGAAAGTATATATCAACTGTAATGGTTGCAAAAAAATAAAAATTCTAAGTATATTGTATTTTTGCTTGAACCAATGCATTACAAATACAGAAAATTCAGCTCTGTGTTTCCCTACAAAGGAAATGCAAATGGGTAAGCTAAGCAAAACAATTAACATACCTAAGTTTACTTTGGTATTATAGACTGTGTTTATAGTTAAAACACATCAGTGCTTGTGAACCCAGGTCACACTGAACTGTTGTTTTAAAATCCTTGACCTGACTTCATGTCAGCTAATTTTGCACTTCAATGCCTCTCTTAAATTAAGATTCTCCTTGTTTGTATCTATGTACAGGCAGAGAATTCACTGAGGGGTTTGTCTCCACCTTTCCTTCCATTTGTGGACGCTGATTAGTGTGTCTTGACATCTTATTCCATTGATATAGATAAAATATCACACTTGTGTCTTCTACTTAATGCTAGAGAAGAATTTGCAATTCTTTATAATGGTGAACACATAATGCTAGAGAAAAAAAATCAGATTTTAAGGGGCTGAATAATTCTTTCAAGAAACCTCTTTTGAGAAGCTTATAGTGTTCTTTGTACAGTGTCTTGAACACATAATATGAGTGTGTAAAATTAGATAAAATTATCCAAGTGGCATGACATATAACATCCAACAAGGAATAAGGTCATTGGTCCTTTTAAAATTGTGACATTTGAGGCAGATAGTCAAATTCAGAGTTTTTTTGACTTTTATCTGATCTTTCTTATATCTTAAGTATTATAATAAACAAAACTATTGCCTGCATGTAGCCTATAAAGGAATAACATTCTTCATGAGTTTTCTGGCATAGAAGTGCCTTTTTTTTTATTGTTGGAAGCCTAACATTAGCCTCTGTAATTATAAGCATTAAATGTCATTATCAATACTTAGAACAACTTCCCCAGCTGTGCTTTTTATACAGTGTACCAATTAATTTTAACTGCATAGTTCTTTCACTATTGATAGTGTTTTTACATTTAGATTGACAAAGAACACACTGAAAGTAGTGATAAATTAATTTTATAGTTTATAACATCTATATTACAGACAATACTTAACTCTAGAACTGAAAATAAAGCATTCTAAATTCTTGTGGTTATCTTCTCCCCCTTCTTTTCTTCTTTGAATTATTCCTTCATCCTATTTCTCCTTTCTCCATTTCTTTTCCCCTACAGATAACTGTCTATTGAAATTTAGTGTGACAGAACACATCAAAACATATTTGAATCTGAGAATATATCTGCATTACTAAATGAAAAAGAGTGGGGGTGGCATAGCTGATACAGTGGAGAGCAGGAATCCCCCTCCCACACTGACAATAACCAGGTTAACTCAGTCCAGAAGCAAATGAAGCTGTATTTACAGGCAAAACTACAATCTATGATGAAATGCAATGAATATGTACAAATATACACTATTAACAACATTTATAAATATATGCAATCAACAGAAAAACACAACAAAGCTCACTGGCCCCCTTCAAGGGGCTGTGGTTCTTCCCCATGTTTTTTTTTTTTTTCTCTCCCTCTTCCCAAAGCTGGCAAGCAAAGGGAAAGAAAAGCCAAGGCACTGAGAGGTTTGTTAGGCTTGCTTGTCAAGGTCAGCATGAGGGTTGTTTGTTATCTTCAGCCAGAGGAGAAAAGAAGCAGGCAGACGAACTGAGAGTGACTGCGAAACTATACTTTGAGTTCTGATTCTTAAACGTTTCTATCTTTCCAATAGAAGTTTTAGAATAATCATTATTTTGCTTTCTTACACCCAATACACTTGATTTATTTACATTCTTTCACTTTTCTGCTCGAACTTTGTGAAGAAAAATTAAAGACACAGTCATAAAACCATCACAATAGCTAAGAATATTCAAGAATAAAAATTATTCAGAATTATTCTTAGATCACTTCCCAATTAATTCATCTCCTTTTTGGCCTGCTGAGCAATAACATATTCTTCAAAATGAATTTGTTGAGACCAGTCTTTCCAAACATGGACATGAGATGGTTAGTTTTACTCATCTAGGACATAAATCACCATTTTTTTTTTCCACTTTAACATAGAGGCACATTAAGAGGTACAACTGCAGCTTGCATAATGATCTCTTCTTATATTTTTTTCATCATGGATGTTTTTTGCTACTCAACAGATACTAAAACAGGGTTATTGCTGTCTTGTATGTGTCACTGACAGAAATGATACCTAGTAACTGACAAGCCATTTGAAATGCTAATCAGGGTAGTTTTGGACAGGAAAGAAGAAAATTTCTTGGTCCTTCTCATGAAAATAGAACTGGAACCTCATCAAAAGTTTCCCATTTCTGTCTTCTGGTTAAAACAGAAACCTGTTTGTTTAGTCATGACAGAACACAATAAGATAATGAGTTTGCAACAGTCATGTTAGCTGAATATCTCAGGCAAAAGAAAAAAAAAAGGGCAGTTGCTGAATAATTCTCTGCCAAATCAAATTTACCAAGGTTTCAAAGAAGTACTTTACAGAGGGCATTATCACCCCAAAAAGACAAGCAGATTATCTGTAATCCAGGACAGATGGGAGCCAAGTAATATTTAGAGTAAAATTAATTTAAGTTAATTAAAATGCTTTAGTTTCACAGCACATTTTCTTGCCTGAGGCTGAAACCCAAAAAGAAACATTGCAGCCTGTGTACTCTGGAGTCTCCACCCACATGGACCTCCAAAGGACTGAAATATGTGTCCAGACCTTAGACTGCATGGACTTGCTCACCTGGAAGTCCCTCTTGGAAGCCAGTGATGGATGTCACAGCTACAAGTCTGCCCAGCTAGAATTCTACAAGCAATACCTATGTTACAAGAGGAACTTAACAGCCAGCACAGTACCTCAGAATGTGAGCACAAGACCAACATGGTATTGCATACCATGCCATGCTGAGTAACAGGCCTGCCTCAGACTGCACCAGGGGAAAGTAAGTCTGATTTCAGCTTCCAGTTGACTGATACAAGTAATGCATCGGGTGAAGGAGACTGGAGCCTTGTTTCTATTTGGGATAGAAGAACCATCCTCCTGCCTAAAACTGACCCTATGTAACAGAAACAACACTTTAGTTGTAAAATGAAGAGTATGTTAATAAAAGACAAGACTGGAGAAAAGATGACCATGTAAAGCTGATCCACCCACACGTATTCAAACCAGCACCACCAGAAAAACACATAAAATACTACTAATTGAAGATCCCTTACTGAGAGGAACTGAAGACACATTTGACATCTAGACAATTTCTCCAGAGAAATTTGCTGCATACCAGGAGCTCTCATTCATATTATTACTGAGAGGCTGTCAAACCTAGTGAACTCTACAGGTTGTCCTATGCTCCTACTGTTCCACACAGGGTCTAATTATACCATGACAAGGAAACTTAGAACCATCCAAAGGGACTTTATGTCCATTGGAGGAATGTTAAAAGGTTCTGGAGCACAGATTATGTTCTCCTTTATCCTTTCAGTCAGAGGAAAGTGTTCAGGAAGAAAAAGACAAATTGAACAGGACATTGTATGGTTAGTGCCCCATTCAAGGTTTTGGCTTCTATGACCATGGACCTACCTTTAAAAAGACAGATCTATTGTAAGGTCATGGGATTCACCTGAGAAAGTGAGTTCTGAGAAACAAATATCTCAGGGGCTGCTGGTGTGTTATGCAAATCACCTGTGAAATATCTCAAAGGAATTAGGGTGTGTTTGTCCAGTAAGGTGTCAATGTCCATAGCCCAGCTGAAGTATCTCTACATCAATGCGCAACATGTGTAATAAGTAGGAGGTGCTGGAAGTTGTACAACTATCACTGACAAAAATGGATGAATCATGGGATTGGAAAGCTGCACTCAGCTCTGCTGCCCTTTTAGTATAAAAAAAATTGAAATATTAATGAAAAACCACAATAATCAGGTTGACAGCCTATGGGCAAAAGTTAAAGGCAAAGCCAAAAAAAGGACATCTCCTGGTTAATTTCACTGATAGATGCCTGACCTAGGGCAACCTATGGACAAAACATTCTTACTTCAATTACGTGAAGCATTATGCTTACAGCCTGGAGGACTTTGATCATCCTGACAGCATTGGGAAAAGCAGCAGAGCAAGCTGTAAGCAGCCCAGGAGACTCTTGGAGATCCCGAAATAAAATAAAAAGGACTTCTATAGGTATGTTAGTATCTCTGCTCTTGAGGAAGAGATGGTTCTTTTATGGATCCCTGTAATGAAACCAAGAAGAAACCAAGTAGCTGGTTGAGAAAAGCACTTGAATTTTATCTTGCTTACGTATGCAGGGGGAGAAGTTTGAAATATAGAAGAGGAGGAGAAAAGGCAAGAGATAGCAAAAGCAGAAATACCTACCACTACAGATTCAGATGAAGGCCTTGATCAGTGGCTAAGCTTCAGGCTTACCTGTTACCATTGAGGCTTCATACCTTTTGCAATCCCATATGTGGTCACAGTTCCTTTCAGTTGCCATGGTTATAAGCATGTTCGGGTGGTGTCAGCCCTGGTCCCACAGTAAGTTACATGTGTCAGTCCCAGCCCCACATCTGGATAAGATGTGTGTTCTTTTGGCTCTAAACTGCTATGTCAGTCACCTATGAGGGTTCTTTCCATTAAAAGACCCATTCAACTGTCACAATGAGACCTAGATTGTTCACAACACTCTTGAATGAGTAACCCGTGGTCTTGTCTGGTTATCAGCTACTATAATCACAGAGCTTGTGAGCTTGTAGACCTGCAGCTATCTTTCTGGGACAATGGTGTGCAAACATCTCAGAATAAACAATGTTGAGGCAAACATGAGGAAATGAAACTTAACTCCTTACAGTTAGTCACAAAAAGAAGACAGAAGAAGCTGTATCCCACTCTATAAATGAGTATAAATGATCTGATGTAAATGAATATGGAGAAAGCTGAAGTCCTCAAGTATCTTTTTCCTGAGGTTTTATTGTCAGTTGCTTTTCCTGCATCTCTCTAGTTTCTGAATTGCAAGGCAGGGTCTAGTGATGGGCAGTGATGAAGTCCCACCCACTGTAAGAGAAGATCTAGTCTGAAACCATCGGAGGAATATGACTGCCCAAGTTCTCATGTACGCAGGCAGATTCCAAGGATTGTTCCAGTTACAGTCTGTGGCCCTTTCAAAGCATCTGGTAGCCCTTCAATGAGTTGTCTAGAGTTTTGGGGGTCCACTGATGCAGCAGTCAGTTTCTCATGCCACCTTCTCTCATACGTCCCCTGGATACAGGGGTATGAGTCTTGCTACAGAGCCATTTTGAGTTGGTTCCCTTCAAAGCAAGTGGCCTGGCAGTTGGATCCTTTGCCCTTGGACTGGGACATCATCTAAGAATACCTCAGTGGAGTGAATGAGTCAAGATGCAGCCTTTTGTACCCCTGCTACCACTTCTGGTATTCCTTTCACCCAGACAGGAAGAGGTTCTTCCCTTTATTTAGGATGAACACTCCCAGCCCAGTAAGCTACTAAGGATATTATCAAGTAGTTGCCTGCTGGCCTGCTGCTCAAAAACACTCTGGATCCCCAGAAGTCTTCTGCCTGGTCATTACTAAGCAGTATCCTACCATTCCCAGTAAAAGGGACTCTCCACAATTATGCGGTCTTGGTTTCACCTAACGTGTAATAATCTGTTCTGAAGTTCACTGAGTTTGGATCCTGACCAAGATGTTGCATGGACAGTAGTTCAGGGGTTCCTGCCATGCAGTCCCATATGCATCTCTCTTAACAACAGGTCATACCTCCTTTTCCTCTAATTCCTCTATTTCATCAGAACTGTTTTAGTCAGCATCTCCCAATGTATCTCCATCCGAATTTTTGGGTTCTGTTCTTGTGAATAACTTCTGGACTTGGACAGCAGTAGGGGAATTTTTCCCTTGTGCTTACAGAAGCTCAAGCAACACAGGTGTCAGCTCCTTTTCTCTTTTCATCTCTCTCTCCAAATAACATGCTTTAGACTAATATTTTGGAGTAATCCTGCACCTGAACTAAACAGGGACCCAGAATGGCACATAGCCCCTTCATTGGTGCCACTCCCAAACTTTAAAGGGCTTTGTTTAAGCCTTTTCATGATCACTATAGGGTTGGAGCACTTCTCCTTTGCCCATTTCAAGTCTGGGGAAGAATATGCACAGTTGTGCTCCCCATAATATTTCTTCTATTGACATTCCACCAACTACATCAGTAATGTCAAAAATACACCCACAAGATGGCAATAGCTACCCAAAATAGTGGATTTACTGTAACCAGAACTACTCAGCACTCAGCAGTCTAAGGGGAAAGGGTGCAGCTGCCAGGCTGCTTGCTTTGGAGGGAACCAACTCAAAATGGTTCTGTAGCGGGACTCTTGCCCTAGTCAAGACTGTGGTCAGTTCCAATTAGGTGGAGGGCCAAACTCACACAAAAGCAGAGTAAAAGTCTGGGCACAAAGGTGCTGGTTAATGTCTGAAAGGTGACAAGCTGATCTTTATCTTCTTTTAGCAAGAGCGAGCCCTTTGATGGGTGTCTGTTTGCCTTCAGGATGACTGTACACAACACAATCTTGTCTGGCAACATAAATTGTGAACTAAACTGATATTTATACAATTTTGCCTCCTTTGGAATCACCAAGTCAAGCAAAATGGTTGTTCATGAGTTTTCAGTTAGAATGAGAGTAATCCTACTACACAAGCACTGTGAAGTACTCACCCACTTTTTGTGAGGATCAAGTTTAAGTGAGTTGCAATGTTTTCTTTAATTGTATCTGTTATAATGTCATCTTTTATTTGGCATTGCCAGTGGCTTTTCCTAGTTTAACATTGTTTAAAAATATTTTGCCTGTTATCCTAATTTTGCAACATTCTTTTTCATTTTTTTCTCCTTTCTAAATATGACTCCAAAAACTCCCAGATGTGTTTCATATCCAAGTTGCATCAACATACTATTAATGAGACACAGTTGAACTGACAAAATAATAGCTGACTCAAGTGCAAATAGCAGAAAAGGAATTTTAAACTAAAATGTGCAGATATGCTGTAATATCAACATACATTTGCAACTGCCATGTTTAACATTTGAGCATGTGTTTGTTATGTATCATTTGTTAAACATTTCTTCCTTTTAATTTTTAATTTCTTCTCTTAAATATATCTGTTACTTTGGCCTATAAGTTCTAAATTATACAATAACTTTGACTTTTAAAATAAATATTGAAATTAAATAAATGTACAAGTAAATGTCTAGTCTGATAAAAAATAATCAAACATTAAAATAATTATATATGCATTAGGGTGACAAATTTGGGTTTATGAAATATTTTTTTTTTCTTGCTCTATGGCATGATTTTGTAAAATCGGTTGAAGATTTCAAAGAACAAAAAGTAAGTTCTATGTTCCTCAAAAAAAAAAAAAAAGGGAAATAAAATGTAACATTTGTTTAATTGAAGTGACTCTTGAATGAGTCTTGAGAAGGATTAGGAGTAAGCAAAAGATTAATTGTGCAGAATTAATCTCCACTTCAGAAATGTGAGTTTATTACTGTGTTAGATTCCAAGCTGCATCTCAGTGCTAATTTAACTGAATTCAGTGTTTTCAATGTCATCTTCCGGTTGTCTTGCAAGTGTTATTTTACCAACAGGACTGTGTCATACAACAGCAGTTATTATTCCATTCAGTGGCACAGAAAACACATTTTTCTGTATACTGGCTACAGGTTTAATGAATAAGATTTATTCTAATTGAAATTAACACAGATTTTACTTAATGATCCAAATATTGTATCATATCTTTGTTTTTCTTCTTCTGAAAAGTCCAGTCAGTATTGATATATGATTGATTAGTAACCATGATTCTAGATGATTTCCCAAACATGTTTAATGCATATTGGTTAGACTAGATTTCCTAGGACTGGATTTTTAAATTTACTTCAGGGACAGACATTTTACTACCTTCCTGGGGAGCCTGTTTCAATGTTTGACACCCTCACAATATTTGTGTGTGTCTGTGTGTTTAATTTTGTTCATTTTAAAATATAGCCATTGCCTCTTATCCTTGTTAGGTAACACTTTGAAAACAGTTTGGTTCTGCCTTGTTTCTTGCTTACATCTCCGTCTCATTTGATAAGATCTCTCTGAGCCTTCTCTTCTCCAAGCTGAACAGTCCCAGGTCTCTGCCACCCCTTGTATTACAGATGCTCCAGCCACTTCACTCCTTACTGAATGGGATAGCCCAAACAAGCAAACAAAACAGACAAAAGGAAGAATACCCATTGTCCCATAAACCTATAGTTTATTATGATCTGTGTACATCCTGAGAATTTTTTTTTTTAAATATGACAATTCTTGGTCTGCTGTGAAGAGATGGGTATTATCCTTAAATATCCTGTAGCCTGTGTTCCCACTGGACTCACCAGTAATACTCCTTTCTGTTGCTGCATTCACTCCTTCTGCTTGTGGACCACTCACATGACAAGGACACAGGTACATTCACAGTTTAGAGTAGATCTACCTGGCTTTTATTTCTTGGGTTTTTTTGAAGTGTTATCCTGCACCCTTCAAAGAGACAAAACTGCTCCTAAAGATAGTGACTTTAACTGAAGCAAGGCAGATGCACACATTCTCCAAGACATGTTTTGTTTCAGAAGAAGGCATATTTTAGCACTGACAGCTGCATTAGGCACTCTTTACATGTCTGACAACCTTTCCCCTCGAGCTGAACAGATCCTTCTGCTGTCTTTCCTTGGGACAAGTTTTTCTGGAACCTGTGAAATGACCTTACAAAGTGCTTTCTAAACTGGGAAAAGACTGGAACTGTTTGTAAGTCTACTCACCATATGTTGCAGGTTAATTTAGTTTCTTAAACCAGAAAAGCTTCCTCTATTTCTTTCTTAAACTTGAAACACTAGACTTCTGTTGGATCATTTGAATTCACAAGACACATCCTTGTTAAATTTGATGCCCTGCACAAAACAGACTCACGGTAATTATTAAAGCCTGTCAGTAAAGTCTCTTCTTTGAAATATCTTGTTATTAGTCTCCTAATGTGAAATACATTTTCATTATTTGGAATACCTCTACCAATATTTTAATATAAAACGTGAAAACAAACTAATTATATGCCTTTTCCCTCTGGTGGGACCCAGTTTTCTGAAACAACCCTGCTATTCGCATAATTTTCAAGAGACTGACATTTTGAGTGGGAGATTCAATTCACTCGGTAACAGTAGAACTGTCCAACTAAAATTATTTCTCTTCATTGATTACAGAGACTGAGTATATTTTAGCACACATTTCTCAGCTACCTAAAGCACATTCACATCTGAGGCCAAAAAAATTGTCCAGTTTTAACAATCTGTTTTGATTACCGTATAAATTACTTTGGTAGACTAAGTGAAAATCATTTTGCTCCTCTCAGAGACTGACTTGCAGTCACTAAGGAAAATCAATAGAAAACCTAATTCAAGTTACATGATAGTGCCTATAAAGATACAGGAAAAACTTGAGCAGCATGTGTTCAGTGAAGGTTTGTTTAAATAAATGGATAGGTGCTCAAACCTATGGCACAGATTTAGATAAATGTTTTAAAAATGTATTCTCAAAGGGATCCAGAACCTAAGGATATTCTTAAATAGGACAGCATACTCTTAAAAAGGAAAATGTACAGTATTGATCTTACAACTGAGCAATGTTCTTATGTGATAACAGAAAACAATATGCTTTCATAAGTATTCTTATTATTTATAGTTTTAGAAAGTTCATCTTTATGCAGCAGTGTTTTGTGAATTTTCTGCCTATTTGTGCATTTACAAGTGGTTCCTCTCCTCAGACAAATGTAATAATAGGAAGCAGTTGGGGTGCTTTTTCTACTAATTCTAAGACTTTAAAAGTTTTTCTGTTTTGTTATTTTATTTTATATATATATATACACACACATCTATATATATACAATTTCACTAAATATTTGGGTTAAGGTAAAAATATTGGATACACAAACAATTTATGTCAAAATTTACAAAATCAATAATCTAATCAACATTTTCTTTCCATCCACTTTTAGCATTTCCAGCAATTTTTGTTGCCAAAAAAAAAAAAAAAAAGCTATGCTTATATATTTTTTTAGAAGGAAAACATCATAAAAGGTGTCACATTCCATTTCCAACATAAAGAAAAGATCTAAAGCTTCAAACCATTTTACAATATTACTGAGTGCATAATTCTGGATTTCTTCTTTTTTGTTTGAACTAAATTTTCTGCTTTGAAGTTATTAACTGTTAGTAATTTGCAGATTGCATTACATGGCATACTGGTAAACAAATACAGAAAAATCATACAACATATGCCTATAAGATCCCCAACCTTTTCATTGTTAACACTGTCACCTGTTGTTAAATCCTTTAGTGTCATATAGTGCTTCATTTATGAGTTAAAAAGAATAAATATTTGACAAAAAACCCACTGTGAGATATAAGTACATATAGTGAGAGAAAGATTTAATTAAAAATAATAAAAGTACAAATGAACGAATATAATAGATCATGTAATATCAAGGCATTTAAGTACACCAGTAGCTTTCATTTTTTAAACTATATGTAATTTCTATATATTTGTCAAACATACATTCATTAATGGAAAGAGAGGAAGAAGAGGGAGAGAGAAAAATATTGAAAGGGAAAAATATTTTTTAAATGTAAAATATCATTGTTGTGATGAAAAGAAACTTGACAAGAATTTCTTAATTTTCTTCACAGACTTCCATTACTATTTATCTATCAAAACACATTGTCAAAGCATTTTGAGAACCTCAAGCCACCACAGAATTGTACTGACAAGAAGAAAAAGAAAACAAGCAAACACCCATTTCATTGTTATCTAATAACTGCCTGTCTGTTTTTGATGCCTGCTATTGGTGGGAATACAATTTAAGTTCAAATATTCATTGTTTAACTCTGAATGAAGCTGTTTTTCAGTTCAATAAATGCATCCAGTATATAAAAATAAGCTTAACAAAGTTGACAAATTTAATATCCTCTTCCCAATAAATATATACTATGTACATGTTGCATGTATGTCCTCGAATGAACAGTCATGTGTCAAGAGTTTAATTCACTTTACCCCAGAAGAACAATTATCATCCTAAAGCTAGTGATTTTAAAATGTTCTCCTCTCAGTCTCCTCATCTATTTCCCTTTTGTTTTCCTCTCTCTGGAGAAATTTCAGAAACAGAACTGTGTATCATATGCAAATGTCTAGTGCAGAATGTCTCACTGGCTTTCATGTCCAAGAATGTATTTACAAGCAGATAAGCTCTTGTTTACCAGAGGGAAGGCAAGGCAGCAGGATTCCTTTGAAGGAAGCTGGTTCTCCTGGGAAGTGGAAGAGAATGAATAGTGTCTTGATTGCTGATATTTGATTTTATTCTTGTAAATCCACACATTCCTTTCTTATTTACCTATGAGGCAAAGATAATTACTTTTAGAAATATATTTTATCAATTTTCTGTGCTCTTGCTTTGACTGTCACTGTTCTGTTCACAATGAGTGAACAGAATTCAGATTCTCCTGAACTTAGGAGAAAGGACATATAAAACAAATTGAGATGGACACACCCACCAAACATCTAAGGTCACACAGATTGCTCTAAAGATTTTCCTTATAAGGCAAAGAGTGAGGCTTTATAATTGAGTGGCTTTGCAGTTGCAAAAATAAAACAAATGGCATCTAATTACAATGTCAATATTGCTTCTGCTAGGCCACTGTGCAACAATGGAACAAGGAGACGTGGAAAGAGAAGGTAACAGCAGCAGTGAACTGCAACCAACTTAACGTGTGATCTTTTTATGTAGCGCAAGAATCACTTCAGATATTATGGGGACTGAGTAATTTCAGAATCTTGTGGGCACATACATGATAGCAACATGCTGAAGTATTTCATAGTGGTGAAGTTCTGTAAGAGGTTAATGCACAGTAAACAGGTTAACCTGCCTGTTTCCCCCCAACACAGAAGTGAGGGAAAATATCACACAAAAAAGACGTCCAGGTTGAGGTAAGAATTTAATACAAAATAAGATAACATAATCATAATGCACAATTACCATAGCTTAGCCTACTTGCAGAAAAAAACACAGTGAAATGCAAGAAAGGAAAAAAGAGCTTCCCCCCCCAAAGCCCCCAAACCCAAAACAAACCCCAAAAAGACAAAATAAAAACAAAACCAAACAAACAAAAAAAACTCCAAAGAAACAAAAAAAAAACCCAAAACAAACCCAAACAACCCCAGCATAAAAGAGAAAACCAAAACCATCATTCTACTGCGTTCCTGTGTGGACTATCCTAGGTGATCGTGCTCTGGCAGGGGGTTTGGACCTGATGATCTCTTGAGGTCCCTTCCATCCTCTGATATACTGTGATACTGTGACACCAACTCCTACCTGTAATGCTACCATCCCTGTAGAAAAGAGCCCAAACTCAAAAACCCAGAACGCAGAAGCAGCAACTGGAACAGGAAGCTTCTCATGTAACAGCCTGAACTTCAAGCCCTATAATACTTTGCTGCAGACATTTTCATTTTGCTTCTGGCATGGGGCAGGATGGTATGAACAGAAGCAGTTTAAAAGTCAACCCATGACAAGTTCACAGATTAGTCAAAAGCATAACAACTCCACCTACTTTTGCAGTCCTGGAAGAGTTACTGTTTCAATTACTTTATGAAAGCTGATCAAGAACAGAAGGAACACAAACAAACGTAGCAAGCAAAGAAATTTGCTTCAGACCTGAACTGCTGCTTTGATGTAACAGACTACTGTACAGAGTGTCTATGTTGAAATACTTGGACTCAGGCACCTGGCTAATCATGTGAAGTCCACATGGACTCATACTTACATCAACAGACTGAAGCTGAATTCCAGATACCAGACAAGATGATACAAACGTATGTGAATGTAGGCATAAAGTGTCATTTGGGATGCCTAGACTATCATAACTGCTCCAACTGCTCCACCAGAAAGTCATGAATATCCCATGAGTCCTTTGTTACATCTGCCACATTTAGGATTCTTTCATGTTCATATGTTTCTGAAGTGGCATCACTTAATTACTTAAGGAGATGGATCATAATCAACAACATTAATTTCATTCTGAAAATGCCATCTTCTAAACAGATACCAATACTCTAAGGAGATGAAAATAACGACTTTTTTTTACTGATATTTAATGACTTGTTGATTAAAGGAGAAAACATTTGTGAAACATGTAGGAATCTGTATTTTAAAGTAACATAAAGGTCAAGGAAGGATCAAAATGGAATAAGAGAATAATTAGGGAAAACATTTTTAATATAAAAACTACAACTATAAGATAAATATATTTTTTAAAATCCCTATATATTTAAAGTTATTAACTTACTTGTCTTGTTATACACTTCACCAGGCAGAGAATTTTTAACTGTGTAGTGATTTAACTTAAACACTTTATACTCAACCAAGAAGATGAATGAATATATCATCCATGCTTGATTTTTCATGATTGATCTCAAATCCAATGAACATAACAGTTCTGTGTTTCTAAACAATATCTGGGTTTCACACTTGGTTCATTTCAAAACAACTTAATTGGGTAATCAAAGTGATTGACAAAGAAGTATGTTGGCATGTATCACTTGTGTCTCTAGATTTTCTTATTATTTGCTTTGTAGTATGTTTTACTTACAATATTATCATTTCAGCATTGTATACATTTACAGTTCTGAAGTTCTATGATTTTAATAAACCATGAGTGCATAAACACTCTGTTAGAGGCACTTTACAACAACTATAGTACTTTAAAAGTAAACACAGGGCTCTTTCCACTGTGCAAACTTTATTCTTTGCTTGCCAATAAAGTGTAATTTGACACAAGAATCACAAAACTAGAGAGTAACTGTAAAAAGAAAGGCAATAATACCAAAGATTAATGAAAAAAAACAAAGGGGTCCTCTGACTATATAAACTTCATAGTGTGGTTAGGCTATGCTGCCCTCCTATACAAAATAGGGTTCTATATATTTTAGTAAATGTTAATCATTATTGATAACATTGTAACATTTTCCAGTTAGAATTGTCACAGATGTATATTTCATTGTGCCTCCTGTATTGATAAGTACTTCAGAGTCTACTCTCAGTTGTTTCACAATTATTGTTTTTTTAAAGGTGAGGGAACAACTACCAGAGGAGGCATCCAAATTTAGACAAGCTAATTATACAAATGACAAAATTTGTCATATTATTTAGTGAACTTATTATGATGGTGTACAAAAGAAACGCTGATAGTACGATGGGTGGAAGTAGAGACAAGAGTGTAGTGGCCTCTCTGAGTTACTGCATTTGCCAGATATTTTCTATCCACATTTGTAAGACAAAAGTTATTGGACAGCTCAGATGTTTATAGAACTAGTTCATATTACATTGGTTGCATACCTCAAATTTGAGATGTTTGAATGCAGCTACCTTAGGATGTAGGATTCTTCTGTGTTCTATGAATACAGGGTAGGAGAAACGAATCTCTGTCACTTGATCTATTCCCAGATATCTTCATACAATATTGAAAAGAGTGATGAATGTCTACTTGGGTTGAATTTTATCCTTTTTATCAGCAAAATTCAGTGAAAGTGTCCCAAGCTTTGCAGAGGAGTTTATATTGTCTAGCCTTAGGCACTTAACTAAGGAGACAACTTTGATTTGGCTCCCGATAAGATTAATAAAGAGGGAGGGGATCGTTCAGAAGGTGACTCTGAACAGGAGGCTGAAATTATGCTTAAATTAAAATGCCATTCTGCATTATACTCTGGAGAAATCTAAATATCTTCATTAAAAATGTGTAAAGGACATGTAAAGATGTGTATAAGAACACCTCTATTACAAGTGTCTTAAGCAGAAAATCGAATCAGTGCTTCAGTGTTCTGTGAGATGCCAAACCAGATACGAGACATGGCAAAAAGATACCAACCCTGGGAGCACAAGTATGGGAAGAGAGGCACAGCAGTACATGGTAAAAAAAAAAAAATATTTTGCAAGTTTTCATTTTCCCAGTAGCAGGCTATAACTTCAGTTTAATATTGCAGAAGAGACAAGTACACCATCTTCAGAGGCAGGAATGTATCCTTGCTTTAAGGACAACACCCATGGAAATCTATGTAAGCTGCAATGGCTAATCTGTGGGGTGTGAACTGCTACTTTACTGAGGTGCATGATGGGAAAACCACAGGCAAGCGAACTTAAATTGAAGTGAGAGATTCCAGCTGTGTATAAGGAAAACTGTTTTTGACCATGAGGACAGTACAGAATTTGAAAACTTTGATCAAAAAGCCTATATGACCTCTATCCTTGGAGGTTTTAAAATATGTTAAAATATGTTGTAAGAGGAATGCTGCCATCATTGTCCTGTTTGTAGATAGCAAAGCTGAATGTGTGTACAAGAGATCTATACACACACAGAGGACACCAGCAGGGCTGGTCTCACTGTCTGCCACAGGCAAGCCACTGGTTTCAACAGCACCTACATACAGGACTCACATCAGAGACAAGACCACACAGCCATGTCCCTTCTTCTTGTGCTTATAGAGGCAGAAGGTCATCAGCGCAGAGCACATACTGCACCCTCTAGGTTCACAAGCAAGCAGGCATCATGTATCTGATCACTAGCACTGATCTTCTGCCCATCCAGCACCCATTTCCCAGATGTCAGCCCCTCCCACCCACTCCACAGATCTCTGACTCACCAGCTGGTCTGTGCTCACTACAAAGATGAAGCAGTCACACACTTGTCCCACAAGCACTCTGCATTCATAGGTCCTCCTGGGTACACCAATATGAATCCTTTGAGTACTTGATATATTGGCCCATACTCAAGGATCCCTTATTGTCAGCTGGTCCAGCTTGAAATTTTACATCAAATACACAAACAGCTCCCACACACATGCAGCCTGGGAAAGGTACAGACACTTGTCTGTCCCAGTAGTCAACACCAGGCACACTTGGCCATTTTCCAGCCACTGACATGGAGTTCCTTACTTTACTTCACTCACTCCAGTCCCCTCAGTAGCTGTTTTTGTGGTGTTCAACATTCCTGCTGCAGTGATTGGAGGTCTTAATTCAACTAATTCCCAGGTAGCTGGCATTTCGTCACTGCATCACTTACACATATATGGAATGGAGTGTGAGACAGCTTCCCAGGCTGGACAGATGAGCAAGAGTCCAATGGAATGAGATTTAACAAGGCTGAGTGCTGGGTTCTACACATTGGCCACAACAACCCCATGCAGTGCTACAGGCTGGGGAGAGAGTGGCTGGAGAGAAGCCAGGCAGAAAGGGACCTGGGAGTACTGGTTGACAGTAGGCTGAACATCAGCCAGCAATGTGCCCAGGTCAGAATGCCAATGGCATCCTGGCCTGTATCAGGAATTTTGTGGCCAGCAGGAGCAGGGAAGTCATTCTGCCCCTGTACTCAGCACTGGGTAGGCCACACCTTGAGTACTGTGTCCAGTTCTGGGCCCCTCAGTTCAAGAAAGGTGTTGAGTTGCTTGAACGTGTCCAGAGAAGAGCAACAAAGCACAAGCCCTGTGAGGAGTGGTTGAGGGAGATGGGGTTGTTTAGCCTGGAGAAGAGGAAGATCAAGGGAGAATTTATTGCTCTCTTCAACTATTTGAAGGGTGGTTGTAACCAGGTGGAGGTTGGGCTTTTCTCCCAGACAAACAGCAGCAGAATGAGAGGACACAGTCTCAAGTTGTGCCAGGGGAGGTTTAAGCTGGATGTTAGGAAGAATTTCTCCAAAGGAAGAGTGATTGGCCATTGGAATGGGCTGCCCAGGGAGATGGTGGATTCACCGTCCCTGGAAGTGTTTAAAATAAGACTTAGTGCCATGGTTTAGTTGATTAGATGGTGTTGGATGATAGATTGGACTTGATGATCTCAAAGGTCTTTTCCAACCTGGTTAATTCTGTGATTCTGTGATATATACTGGAACAAGTGTTAATGATGAACTGCAGCTTGTTGGAAAGTCCCTTACTAGAGAAGTTTGTAAACTATTATATCTTGTGGGAAGTCTGTGCTAGAGCAGGGGAAGAGCATGAGGAGAAGCAGAGTTATGAACTAGCTGCAATCCCCAGTGTCCATTCCCTTGTGCTACCTAGCTTGGGAAGGAAGTAGAAGAATTAGGAGTGAAGTTGTTTGTGGGAAGAAGGGAGGGATGAGTGTTCTGTTACAATTAAATGGCAGGATAGTAATTGGTAAGTCATCTGCAGGCAGACCTCGTGAAGTGTAATAAGGACAAGTGCAAGGTCTTGCATCTGGGGAGAAATAACAACAGACACCAGTACAGGCTAGGGTCTGCCCTGCTGGAAAGCAGCTCCACAGAGAAAGACCTTGGAGTGCTGGTGGACAGCAAGTTCTCCATGGAACAACAATGTGCTCTTACGGCCAAGGGAGCCAATGGAATCCTGGGATGTATCAAGAAAGGTGTGTCCAGCAGGTCTAGGGAAGTTCTTCTACCTCTCTACTCTGCCCTGGGGAGACCACACCTGGAATCCTGTGTCCAGTTTTGGGCTCCCCAGTGCAAGAGACACAGAGAACTGCTGGAGAGAATCCAATGGAGAGCCACCAGGATGATTAGGGGACTTGAGCATCTCCCCTATGAAGAGAGACTGAGATCCCTGGGGGTGTTTAGTCTTGAGAAGAGAAGACTGAGAGGGGATCTGATCAATGTCTATAAATATCTGAGGGGTGGGTGTCAAATGGAGGGGGCCAGGCTCTTTTGGGTGGTTCACAGTGATAAGACAAGGAACAACGGGTTCAAACTAGAACATAGAAGATTTCACCTGAATATGGGGAGAAACTTCTTTACAGTGAGGGTGATGGAGAACTCGAACAGGTTCCCCAGTGGGGTTGTGGAGTCTCCTTCTCTGGAGACTTTCAAAACTCACCTGGATGCGTTCCTGTGCAGACTTCTCTAAGTGATCCTTCTCTGGTAAGGGGTTTGGACCTGATGATCTCTTGAGATCCCTTCCAACCTCTGATATACTGTGATAGGGCGATCTCCCTGTAGGAACCTGAAAGCCAGACAAGGCCAACCCTCCACTCCTCTTTAGTTAATGCCTAAATATAGATTTCCATAGAGAATAAGGAAATGTTCATGCCATTCCTGAAGCTCCAGTGCTATGTGGAGGAGTCTACTGCCCAACAGTATGGCTACTCCTCATTCAACTTTGGAAAGCTTTTTTGCCTTCTAAATTAAAAACTTAATTCTGTATTAACAGATATTCTCTTCATCCACTTCTATGGAAGAGATGGTTCTTTTACGGATCCCTCAAATTAAACCAATAAGGAACTAAGTAATAGGCTGAGAAGAGCACTTGAATTTTATTTTGCTTACATGTGGAGGTGGAAGGTTAGAAATATAGAAAAAGGAGTCAAAAAGCAAGAGAGAAAAAAAACGGAGATAGCTACCACCACAGTTCCACACAATTTCTCACTGGTCCTGAAGTCCTTGATTGGTTGGGAAGTTTCAAATTTCCCTGTTACATTTGAGGTTTTATACCTTTTATCAATCCCATGCATGGTCACAGTTCTTCATTCAGTAACATTGGTTTAGCATATTTGACCGGTGTCAGCCCTGGTCCCACAATAAATACGTGTGTCAGTCTCAGTCCTGTGGTAGATTGTGTGTGTCAGCCCTGGTCCCATAGTAAGTTGTGTTCTCTTTCGGCTCTAAACTGCTGTGTCCATCATCTATAGTGGTCCTCTCCATCAAAAGACTCATAAAACTGTCACAGTGAGCCCCAGCTTGCATCACAACACTCTTGAATGTGCAGCTCATGGCCTTGTCTAGTTATCAGCTGTTATAATCACAGAGCTTGTGGCTTTGTAGGCAAGCAGCTATCTTTCTGGGACAGTGGTGTGAAAACATCTCAGGACAAACAATGTTGAGGCAAACAGGAGGAAAACAAACTTAACTCCTTGCAGAGGTACCTTCATATCTATATGCAAATATTTCATATATCTCCTCATGTTTAATCTGATATCTCCAGTCTGAGAATATAGCAGAATAGTGCAAAGGAATCTATAGGAATGCAATAGAAAAGAACATAAAGCAATATTTGTGAATGTCTGAGCCTAAGCATTTAATTTGCTTGATATTTGTAGAAGGTCAGTAGAATTTCAGAGAGTTACTGCTCCATTTTCAGTTAGTTGTGACTTCCATCATATTTTTAAGCTGAATATACTGCTGATGGATGTTTTGTATCTTTTCTTTCTTCTTTCTCCTTTTAATTATTACCAAAACACAAACCCAAATACTTTGCCTTTAAAATAATTTAATTTAAACAGTTTTAATTAATTTCTGCAAAAATAACTTGCCTTTAATGTCAGACTTACAGCTTCTCCATAATATTACATCTTTCGACCATAATTTTAAGACTTAATATATCAATCACACATAGTTCTAGAATAATACATTTTAAGCACTTGTGCAATTTGAGCCCGAGGAGAGGAATATTCAAAACAAAGTTATTTTTCTTATGCTCAAAACCTCCTAGAACAATCTGAGGAATTATCATATGGAATATCAGCATTTACTCAGCTCTTGTACAACCCAGCTGCAATGCAAAAAATGTAAAATAATCCATATCGTAGCCATTTTCACTGAATGATAATGTAAAGTCAGGAGCAACATCTCATTTAAAAGTGCTTAGAAATTGTGTTAAGAAGAGCTGATCGTGAAGTGTAGTCAAATACAAATCAATACAGGCAGACATATTTCTTGTAAATGTTTTACTTATTTTTCTACACTGACAACAAACAGATACATTAGAAGTGACTTTTGTTTTAGATTGCAGACATCAACAAAGCGGGGTGGGGTGGGGGGGGGGGGGTGGGGGGAAAGTGTTTCATGGGAGTTCATGCAGGGAGTCTTTCCTCACTGGTGAATGATCATTTGTCTCCATGGACAGCTAGAGCCTTGGAGATTTAATGTGATGCGCAGAGAAAACAGAGTTGAAAAAAACCACACAAGCATTTTTTCCAAGCTTAATGTTTCCTGTTATCAACAGCTCAGCATTTTGTGAGTTACTCTTAACCCTTCTGTCCTGCCAGTGTCATTCAATAGCCACCCTTAGTTTACTTCACCTGACAGTAGCATAATTCCATGAATGTAAACCTCACCTCTTAAAATTCTCCTCTAGAGTGCAATCTCAATTTCCTAACAAGCATAAAGGAGAATTGGATTGTCAGATAATCTAGAAGAACAAAAAAATAGCTGTATTTTGGAAGACAGTAATAACCAGATGTAAAATGCAGTTCAAGGATTTTGTTAATCTGGAAATTTTCTGCATGTTCCAAATCACTGTCAATAGGGAATAAATTACTTAACAGAAAGAATCAGTGTGCATCCTATTTAGTAATGCAGATGTGTTTCCGGTATAATATGCTCCTATTATGATAGGCCATTAAAAAATATACCTTCTCTTCCAAGAGAGTTTCAAAAGTGTTTCTCACTGGACTACATGTACACTAAGTTAAATCATGTGTACCCTACACTTTAGTTCAGACAGTAAATGAGTTAATATGTGGGAGGTTTGAGACTATAAATTCAAATGGATCATTTTCCCATTGTACTGGTTGTTCCTATTGTTGAATTTATTTTAAATAACCTAGTATAAAGGAGACAGAAAATGCCTGTATTTAGAAGAAAACCTTTATTCTTAAGGAACAATTCAAGTAGTTTCTTGGCTAGGTAGGAATTAAAACCAAATATAAAATAATTTTCACCAATATGGACATGTCTTATTTTAGTCTGAGAATTCTGGCACTATCTCACCTGTCTCCTACACAGAAAACCTACATTTGAAGCACAGTCTCATTTTCATAGTTTAAGATGCAAATAATTTTGATGCTTCTTTTTGCATTGACTTGTGCCTAGTCCCATTTTAAGAAGACAGTGTATGCAACTAAGTTCAAGTGATTCTCCAAACAGTCCTACATTTCCCTATATCTTTTTGTGTTGCAACCCCATTCATTCAATTCTCAAATGACCTCTCACTGTTGTACACTGGTTGGTTAGGTATTTCTGTATCTGGTTGGCATTTAATATTTCAATCTGATTTCCTCTATTTTCTTCACATTAGCCAAAAAATGCTGGAGCATGTGTACTTATCCTATGTCCCAGGAATGCAAGAGGGTTCTGCTTGATGCTCGTGTTGATAAGATTGCAAACTTTGAGAGAAAAAAAATGAACATACCGATACTTGCATTCATAATTTCTAGAGGGCTGAGAAAATGAAAGATGAAGACCAAATCATCCCATCATAAAGTCTGTCTCAGTTCATGCCACCTCTTGAGCCTCTATTCATTCATGATGTTGAAGGAAGAAAAACTGAAATTAAAAGAAAATTGTTAGGAACAGATTCGTGTAAGAGACATGGTAATGTGGGCAATCTCGTGAATAACCAGACCTTCTGGCTCCTGCTCCATTGTTTGGTTCAGGGCATTTTTGAGGCTTTTATCCCTTCAGGACAGGTTGATCAGCCACATTGCTTGATTATATATCTTTTCTTATATCAAAACCATATACTTTGGACAGTAAAATGTTTGATACAGGAACCTACAGTATTCTTTCACAAAGTAGATATCAAGTAATAGCATTTATATATATATAAATGGAGGACTAATTATTACATCAGGGTAAACTTGCTTTATAATATTTGTTTTACTTTTGTATTTATTTCATTTGTTTGGTTTTCTCTAGTGATGAAAGTAAATAAAACATTTCTTTAGAATGTATCTGGTATTCGTATTTAATTTCATATGTGGAGTACAGTACATTGTGAATAGTTTTACTTGACATAATTAAGTGCCATGAAAACTATATTGCCTATTCCGAACGAATAAGCTTCAAGTTTGGAGACAATTTAGATATATTAAACCATTATTACATATTCCAAGTAATAGTCACTGCTTTGGCTATGCCACTTGTACAATTCATGCTATGAACTAGCTCGTCTGGAGCTATTCTCAGCCTCTTGTATGACATTTCATTTTGTTACAGAAATAATTCTGGGTGTATACTAACCAAATGTAGATAGGTACTGTGCAGATTAATCATCAAAGTCTTTCCCAACAATGAAGGAAAAACAGCTACTTGTGTAAGACAATTCATCTTGCCCTGAAACAGGCACCTAAAATACTTCAGACAAATAGTAAAAGGGATTATTTCTCTCAAACAGCAGTGACAGTCATTAATGAAGAATACAGAGAACGTTATAAATGTAATGTCCATATTGTGTACTTAATGTCCATATTGTGTACTGTTAAGTTCATGAGGTGTGTCCCATATATCTTGTGGGGTACATACCTGTTGTGGTCGAGAGGAGGCTTATCTATTAATTACCCTCACAGCAATAATTAATAAAACGATATGGCAAGGGGTATTTAATTAAACAATAACCCTTTATTATGAAATATGCCAAAACTCATTAAAGGATCATTTGTACGGTTGGAATATATATTTACAAAGGGAATTATGCAATCTCAGTCAGGGCAAATACAGAACTATTCTATGCAAATTAGGAGGCAACAACTTAGAAAGAGAAGGTCCCCGAGAGCAGTTAGCACTCAGTTATAGCGGTGAGGAGTCTTAATAAGGACCTTTAAACCTAAAGGGCAGTAAATGAGTTACTTACAGCTATTTTCACCCATATAAGGGATGTTGCTGCTGCTGCATTGGCTTTAGGGGCACTCTTGTAGGGCGAAGCATGGTTGATTGCTGGCAAGAAAGGTTTACCACACGGTCCCAGGCTGGTCTGGTTTCAGTGGACGGTGGGCAGTTGACAACGCTCTTGGCAACAGGTGCTTCCTGCATGGGTAAACTGAGCCACGGCACGATTCTGGTGGCAAGGGAAGCAGGCTTGGCCACTCTGGCTGTCTAGGTGCTGACTTCTCCATCTTGCACATGTATGTCTCGTGGCTTTATCCCAGGCTCTGGACCAGACACTCGAGGCAGGGCAGGACTTGGAGCAAGGCTTCAACAAACATGAGCAAGGCAAGGCTAGGCTACCTAGCCACTTGTATATATACAAAATGCCAGAGGTCATTCAGTCCAATGGGACACTGAAGCTAACGTGTAGCTGCCCAATGGAAAGCATTCTGACAGGCTATGACCATAAAAGGCAGAAGCAAGGACCTTGTATCTGGGGGAGCTTACGTGCTCTGACCCCAGATAAGCATCTTGTTTACCAGACAGGCAAGGGTCCCGTCCCCTTTGTTCCTTTTCCTGTGTTGCCCTGGTTTTGTGGCAGGAAGAAGGGGAGAGATAGGGACACATCTAGACATCTTGAGGTCTGTCTGGATTTGCACTGGGCCATATGTCATGGCCTTACCACCACAATACCCTGAGTGGGATCTTTTCCAATGCTGAGAACTTGTTTGGTATAAGGAAACACTTAAAATAGTTATTCCATTTAATATAAATGGTCTTGTTCATCATTGAAAGGCTGGACATTCGCTTAAAACTAAAGGCTGACATGAATGAACAATCCACAGAACTTTTAGGAATACATCTGTTTCAATATTTTTAGCAGTGAATCAAATTACTTGTACAATGGTGGAGATTGCAACAAAAGGTACCATTAAAGTGAAAAGAGAAAAACATCACATTCATGCCAGTGATGTCAAAAATTATTTCTTACCTACTCCATAATGGCTATATCTTGATATGAAAAATTTGATTCAACCTTCAGAATTTCTGGACGCATACCTTAGCATGTTGTCAAGCATTTACAGAGGTATGACTAACAAAGAAAATAGCTACCAGCATTTGAACATCACAAATGAAAAGATTACTCCTGAAATATGAAAGACCAGACTCCAATTACTTTGGCAAAAAATGTTTTAAATCCATGTTTGAAGACGTATTACACATGAACTGATACAGAAATTAAATGTGCAAACTTATAGTCTGTTTTGAAAAAAGAAATAGGAAACTGAATATAGGTGTCCTGAAGGGTCAACCCCCAAAACATGCCCTAGCCCAGACAATGGGCTATGCACCTGCAAATGTGCTAACCTGGACAGTTCCTGGGGTCCAGGTGGTCAAGGCAAACATATAGCACATGTGATTAACATCTTAAGTACCTGTGAATGTGCAAACCTTGACACTTCCTGGGGTCCTGATAAACATGTGCCACAGGTAATTAAGTTTGTAACACAGCTGTCAACTGTATATGTCCCTGGCCATGTTTGGATAAGTCCCATTCTACAGGTCCAGTTATCAGGGTTCTGTGTTACCAAAGGGCATTAATTGTCTTGGGAGAGTATTTAAACCAGCCAGGAAGTTAAGCAAATTGCCTTGTTCTCATCCAGAAAGCAACAGGAGCCAAATGCTGCCAGAGTAGCATCTGAAGAACTTGTCCTAACAGGCAATGACTACACCCAGGCCTTGAACCTGGACCAAAGCAGAAAGGGGTAAAGCTCCAAGAGAATCGAATCCCAGAAGAGGCTACAGCCTGGCAACAGAGCACACAAGAGAGAGGCCCCTAGCCGTCTCCAAGCCAAGGACTGTTCAAATTATAGTCACAGCATCTGGGAAGATACTGGACAGAGGGAAAAAGTCGTGAGTTCCTGACTAATCTGCCACAGGATCCCATTCGTGGGAAAACAACAGATCACAGCACTAGTATTTCCAATTTGAATTGTTGTGTTGGAAATGTTAGATCTGTGCTTGAATTATTTAACTGTCTTTATATGTGGAATGTAATACCCACAACCGAACAGAACCTGTAAATATACTTTATTAACAAGTTACAGCAGTGTTTGAAGATACCACTGCCCAAGATATTAAGTAGTAAAATATATAAAAATATACATTTTTATTACAAGAGGTTAAATGATTAAAGATGTTTTAAAGTAAGAAAAAAGAAAATATAACAAAGCAAAAAGCTACCAGATTCAGTGATGACAAGGGATACGATCATAGCCTAAAATATTTCACTTTGAGAATTGTGTAATACAATAATATTCTGCTTTTTTCTTCTCTATATTATTTTCACATTTAAAATTTTGAATAGAAGTTTGAAATTAAATCTTCTGCTTGAAATAGAGCATAGAAACAGATGAGTCTAACGAGTAGAGTCCTTAAGTTAGAGTGTGGCACTTTTGCTTTAGAGCCCACAGGGACATTTAATGAGCATGATTACTTCCTTCATCGTGCTGCAGCTGGTTCTACCTGGGGCAAAGAATTTTTCTGTCTCTCAATCTTTTTATATAATTAAGTATCCATTTTAAAATACAGATATAAGACCTAGAGAAAAGCAGAATTGTTAAATCCCAATTCTATAAGATGAGACACATTCACATTTTCCGTATAGGTCTGTGGGTATTATAATTCCAGTGACTAGTGAAGCAAGATGCTGTAACAACTGAATGTTGAAAGAAATGATAAAATAAAAACTGAAGTTGTCATCTCATTTTTAATTCTTAGCAACATTTACATGTAACACAAGTACTTCATTTCTTGTTTCAAATTATTACTAACCCTGGAGGCAAATGGAAAAGAAATATTTTTTACCCTATGTCACTGCCTGGAGCTGGCACTATCTTGAATAGAGCCAAAGTCAACTGTTTGTGAAGGCTACTTAATGTAAAAACTTCTGTTTGCATATTAATGTGCTACAATCTCTTTACTTTACAAGGCAAAGACTAATAAAATATACTGAGACACCATTAAATTTATTCAGAAAAGTTTTGACACCAACCTTCTTTCATGTGTGAATTAATGATGATTAAATTTTCCCTACTTAATACACTGAGTTTGTTAATGCACATCCACAGATAAACATTACCTTAAACACAAATGATCGTTTAAGCTCTCAAGCTCTCAAACCAATTCCTGTTCTTACTAACATTCACCAGCATTTTGGAAGCCATGTTAACACATGACTAGAGAAGCTTTTCTTACCTACTTTTTTTTTGGATGGAGGAGGTGTTAATTATAATTTTAATCAATATAATGAAACAAAAAAACATAAAATAAATTTTTCATTCTCATCTTAGATTTCTAAAATTATTTATGTATCTTCTTTCTCTTTAAATCCAATACGCCCAGTATAACAAGTTCAGTATTATTTTGGGGTCTGTGTTCAAACAGCTGATTTATGATGATGATATTTGATGAACCAATGACCTAAGAGAATCAGGAAAGACTCCAAGTCCAATGGCAACATTACAAATATCACAGTGTGTGGATTTTCTGTTTTCACTGCCAAGTGTTTAATGTAACCATCCTGTTTTTAATGAGCATTGGACCTAAATCCTTGTATCAATATACACCATATTTCTCCAGTGTAACATACCACAGTCACGGTTGCATTAATGAGATTGGGAAACTTTGCAGTTCCAGAAAGGAACTTTAACTGAGTTTATTTTAGAGTCTGATACAAAGCCTGAGGCTTGAAGTCTGTGTAATAATTTCCCTCAGTCAGTGTTTGTGCCAAAATATTTTAGTATTTAAGCTGAGCAAAGTTTAATCTCACAATTTTTGTATATAAGTATAATATCTTATTATCTTGGAATAAACTTTATTTGGACAACAATTTAATTTTTAAAGTTCTCATATACATTCAATGGATTTCACTCAGAAATTATCAAACATCCTTTCACCTTATGGATATACACATACACATCCTTTAAGAAGCATTTAAATATCTTGATAACAAGAGGGATAAAGAAGAAACAGATAAATCCATTTCAAGCAAACCTTAATTTTTAGTAGAAAAAAATAGTGACTTCCATCTTTTTATTCTTTTGTTGCTTTAAATACTAGCATTATTGAATATATTTAAATAATGGTAGTTGACAATGTCTCTGCAAGAAGAATTTTTTAAAAATTTGCAGTATAATTACTGTTGGATGTTTGTGAAACATTTTTTAAAAGTTCTATTTATAAATCAGTAATGTACTGTTGAATGCAATTGCTGTGTGGGAAATGGATACTATGCTAATGAAGTTTTCAGGTACTTCACTTGTGGATTTCATATTTTTTTTCCTTGGGAGGTTAGATATTTTTGATTGCTTACATACTGATGAAAATGTATTAAGAAAGTGAAAGAAACTATTTTATTAGCTCTCTTCCCTTCCATTATTTCTTTATCAATTTGTGAATGAGTAAAGTGAGGATGACAGAAATTATTTTATTGATGTTCCATCAAAATTATAGATTTACATTTTAAATGAACTGGTATCCAAATGACACATTTCTATTTTTTTTTTTTTAGTCCAAATTAGTTAGAAATAATTATGTGCAGTGGAAAACAACATTCAGAGTGGGATATATTCCTTAGTTAGCTATATTCCTCATTGTAATTTACCTATATTCCTCATTGTGATGCAAGTTTTCCTGACCTCATCTGTAAGTCAGCAGCAGCCATTTAGGCTGGTGTGACAGCATCAAAATAGTATTGAAGTCGTCTCATGAGAAGACTTCTTAGACATGGTCTTATTAACTTTTTAGAACAACTTACAAACATGAACTGCTGTGGGCTGTGCCTTTCATAACTAACAGGTTTTAATCAAATTATGTATATTCAAGCATCGCTGACTGCACCTACTCCCACTTATATATCCTGGTTTGTTTTCACTTTTAACTTAATGGTGAGATTTCCCTTCTTTGCATTGACAGGAATGGTTCTGTTACACACTTTCACAGCTTTTATATTTAGTATCTGAAAGGCAGAACAGTGGATGAGCTTCAGCTGTGAAATTCAGTTTTTCCATATGCAGTACTCCCTGCTCTAATTGCTAAAAGTGAAATCCACTACAGAATTAAGACACCAGTGAGTTCAGGGCTGTGTTAAATGGGTTTTAGGTTCCAAGACAGAAATTAGAACTGAAAATTCTGAATAAGGTATTGTTGGTTCTTAACATGATTTTCAGCTGCAGAATAATTCTTTTCCTTCCTTGAAATTTTGATATATTAATAAAAAAACCACAACATTTAATTCTGCCATCTCAAGCTTCTCTATATTTTACTTGCTATTTCATTAAAAAAAAATAAATAAACAGTTTTTCCTCACCACAAAATGTTCTACACTGTTGCATAAAAAAGTCTCTTACTCTCTAATTCCAATAAATATATAAGTTGATCGTATAACTTTTGCTGATAATGTGTAATCATTTGTGTCATTGCATTCAGTGGCTTTGTGATGGTTTAAGACTCTCTTTTTAACTTTTTTCGTCACAAAGTTCAAGCAGAGAAAGAGAAAGAATATAAATAAATCACTATTGGGTGTAAGAAAGCAAAATAATGATTATTCTAAACACTTCCATTAGAGAGGTAGAAATGTTTAAGAATTTCTGCTCAAAACAAAGTTGGGGCAGTCTGAGTTTGAGTTCTCAACTTGCTTGCTGGGGTTCTGTCTGGCTGCTGCTTCTTCTTTTCTGGCTGACAATAACACACTGGCCTTGACGAGCTAAATCTAGCAACCTCTCTGCTTCTTGACTCTCTGTCTGAGGGGATTCCTTCTGTCTGGGGTGGGGGGGGGGTGGGGTGGGGGGGGGGTTGAGGAGGCCCTTTGGGGGAAGCAAAATGGGCTTGGTTGTACTTTTCTGTTGATTGTACATATTTGTAAATGTTGTGAATAGTGTATATTTGTACATATTCATTGCATTTCATCATAGATTGTAGATTTGCTTGTAAATACAGCTTTCACTTGCTTCCAGAGTGAGCTAGCCTGGTTATTGTCGGTGTGGGACAGAGATTTCAGCTCTCACACTGTTACAGGCCTC
This sequence comes from Indicator indicator, assembly GCF_027791375.1. Classification (NCBI taxonomy): domain Eukaryota; kingdom Metazoa; phylum Chordata; class Aves; order Piciformes; family Indicatoridae; genus Indicator; species Indicator indicator. The sequence goes on along the minus strand of NC_072010.1, from coordinate 51,595,710 downwards.
AACACACCAGAAACATTGAGAATGAGAAAAGGATTACCTTTTGTATTCAATTGTCGTATAAAGCATACTGCCAAAAATACACTGCAAATATGACTTGTTGTTTCTGTGAGTCATCTGTATTAACAAATGTACTATAATAAGCATAATATTTTAAGTAGGTAGGTATAGATAAGTAACAGCTCTTCATTCAGCATGTAGATAGAAACTCTGATAATAATCATCTTCCGTGGAGCTACTTCTGCATAAAAATTTCTGAAGCCCATTTCACAAAAGATGTGAAGTCTACTCCAGCTTGATCCTACCCTTACTGTCACATAGGGCATCCTTGTAAATGGCTGAGGTTTCATCCTTCTCTGACAGAGAAATGTACTGCACAAGAGATCTATTCAATCTCTGATTGCTGTACTTAAAAATAATACATTGCTTAGCTCTCTGTCTGCATTCGGAAGCTGTGTTCAGGGTCTGATTCACATATAAGCCTCTCTTAAGCAGTGGCTAAAGTGTGCTTGACCTTCCCGCCTATTCAACGTGACTCTGCAGTAAAGACTTCTGGTACTCTAGGTTAAGGGCAGAGAGTCATTCTTGTTAGAAGCTGCAGAGCTTCCTTGGGTCTTCAACCTTGTGGCTCTGAAGTTTCTGTGGTTTTCAGGTGTTCCTTAATGATCTTGGACTTGGTTCACAGAAGATCAAGAAACTCCCAAAGCAGAACCCAGAGACTGCTGCACAAACAGCGGCATCTGGTCCCTTTTGGACAAAAAATAAGTGGCAGGAAAAAAAAGATCAAAAATATGAAGATCAATATTCTTAACAAAAGGAAAAAAGAATAAATTAAAGAAAAATCTCAGAAAATAAAAATAATTTAAAAAACATTACTCTTCTCAGTGAATACAGTCAGTATTTTATTTACTTCAGAATGCAAGGCTTTCTTTCCTTTCCTGGATTTAATGCATTCATACATTCACTTATTTGTTATCGTTCTGCTACATCGGATGTAGAGAACCAGCAAGACCTCTAGTACCAGGCAACATCTTGTACCTCCCTGAACACTCTAATTTCTCTATAGTAAGACTAACTGCCTTCCTGGGAAAATAACCTGTTGAGTGAATTGCTGCAATGTGCTCTTCTGACTTCCACTTCTGTCACATACTAGACATAAACTACATTGACAAATATGGCTTTACAGTAGCTGTGATGGTTCTTGAAGGGATTCATGACTATTTGATTGAATGTCCTCTTATTTTGAGTTATCTAATTTAGAGATCATGATCAGTGACGGTCATGACATTTCTTAATCTGAAGGTCTGTAATTGAGGAGTGAAATACAAAGAGCTACACAGAGAAGTTCACAGTTCCAAAGATGTGTAGGCTTTTACACAGCTTGATTTTTGTATGCTTGATTTATATTTTTTAAATAAGTGTAATTAATTCAAACAGCTGTATTTGAAAAGCATATGTAATCTTCAAAATAATAAAAAGAAATATAAATAATAACGTATAAGAGTATGAGCAGGAAATGCAATTCTCCCATTCTATAACATGAAAAATGTTACAGATAGATGTATACAAGCTACCATACTTACACATCCACCTGAATGAGTAGCTGTACACTTTGGTGATGTTATACAAGCAAATAAAGAATATTTTTTCAATGTATATTAAATTTAACTGATTAGGATGGTGATGCTTTACTGTAGACATTAATTTCCCTGCCACTCCCAGAAAGCAGATACATCAACATGGCAAACATGCTACAGAAAAAAAAAAAACCCAAACATATACAAAATTATTTTAACAAGCCTTGATTGAATCCTTTTGTTATTTCACTTCTTGTTATCTCACTTCCTGTTTCTGGTTAATGCTTCTGGTTTCCAGTTTTGGGGTGTTGGTCTTTTCTGCTGGACTGGTTGCAGGCTTGGTGAGATAAAGGAATCATTTTGGTGTTGGTTTCTGCTGCTGCTTCTACTTTTGCTGTGCTTTTCTGAGAAATAGTTACAGCAATTGTACACTGTATCTTTACATTGAACTCCTTATCTGAGCCCAGTGCTTCTTGTGTTATTATCCCTCATTTGTATATGAAATGCTACCAGTTCTCTGCAATTAAAAGGTTTGGACTACTGAGATTGTTGGGCTTTTTAACTCTGTTTTTGTTTTTGTTTTTTTTTGTTTGTTTGTTTGTTTGTTTGTTTTTTTAGAAATTATTCTAATTATTTAGTCTGATATTCCACTATTTTCAAGTAGAAATTTCCTACTTAATTAAAAAAAATACAAATAAATACAGTCTGTAGTGATAACATGAGATCTTGTCAACAAATGATAAATGTTCCAGGACTAATGTGTTTGACACATCACATAGTACAAAAAAAAAAAAAAAAAATCAGTTTTGTGTATAACATCAGTTTGCTCAGCTGAAATCTGACAATTATATTCCCTTTAGCAAATTAATAATTTCTATAGTAAAAGAATTGTAGCAACATGCCATTTTAAATAGATTGTTCTCTATTTTTTCCATACATCAGTTTGAAAGCTGTAATGAATACCCTATATTCTAAAAACTAAGACATCACAACTAAAATGCATATGGATTTTCAGTGGCAATCTGTAGTTTGCGATATTTATGTCCAGCAGGTCAAGGGAAGTTCTAGCTCTCTACTCTGCCCTGGGGAGACCACACCTGGAATACTGTGTCCAGTTTTGGGCTCCCCAGTTCAAGAGAGACAGAGACCTGATGGAGAGAATCCAATGGAGAGCCACGAGGATGATTAGGGGACTTGAGCATCTCCCCTATGAAGAGCGACTGAGATCCCTGGGGCTGTTTAGTCTTGAGAAGAGAAGACTGAGAGGGGATCTGATCAATGTCTATAAATATGTGAGGGGTGAGTGTCAGGAGGAGGGGGCCAGGCTCTTTTTCAGTGGTACACAGTGATAAGACAAGGAACAATGGGTTCAAACTAGAACATAGAAGGTTTCACCTCAACATGAGGAGAAACTTTTTTACAGTGAGGGTGACAGAGCACTGGAACAGGCTGACCAGGGGTCTTGTGGAGTTGCCTTCTCTGGAGACTTTCAAAACCCACCTGGATGCATTCCTGTGTGGACTATCCTAAGGGATCCTTCTCTGGCAGGGGGTTTGGACCTGATGTAACAGGTCACACCTAATGATCTCTTGAGGTTCCTTCCAGCCTCTGATATACTGTGATACTGTGACATTTCACTTGACCCATTTTCCACACAAGGACGCTTAGCAAAAAATCTTTGTATTTTACATCTCTGCGTCAAAAAGGGCACATAGTTTTCCTGCCATGGTTTCCATTTATGGTATACCATTTCCTAAAAGATAAAAAAGGCTCATAGATGAAGACTTAACAGTGATCTCACTTTGTCATAGCCTTTCTGTGTGACTCTCATGGCTTGAGTTGAACCTGCTGCTGTTATTTATGTCATGCCAGGTTCAAAAAATGAAGGTGCTAACTGGAGCAAAGTATTATGGGGCTTGAAGTTCAGCTGTTATGGTTGCTGCTTCTGGGTTCCAGGTTCTTGGGTGTTGCCTTTTTTTCTCCCACAGGGATAGTGGCAAGGTGTGTGGGAGTCAGGTTGCTGCTGGTTTTGGCTTTCTGTTTTATGTTGTGTTTTTCCCTGTATTTCATTGTGCTTCTTCTGCAAATAAGCTAAGCCAAGGTAATAAAGCATTGTATTATTAGATCAATTAGATTATTATCTAATTATGCATTTTGATTATGATTTTAAACTCTTATCTCGTTATCTCAACACTACTTTTTGTGTGTCCCTTTTAACTTCACTTCTGTGTGGTGAAGCAGGGAGTTTAGCCCTTGCACTAGACCATTACATCAATCTTCATTAAATTACGTATGCCAGACTGAGGAATAAATTTAACCATGTGATGAATTTTAAGCAAAAGTTGGAGTTTATTTACTATTCATTATTCTTTGTTTCTTCAATTTGATTGTTCCATTAATTCAAAAGAGGATTCAGAAACTATTGTGACCTAGGTTATTAGCCACTCACAATGAATAGTAAAGAGTTACTATTAACAACTCAAGGACAACTGTCAACTGTTAAAGTGTTTGACATATCTTTGTTTCTTTTTTGACTGAACTTGCCTCAGGTGTTTCAGCTTTTTGTCTGCATGTGATTAGAGCGTGAATCTCACAATTATTCTGATGTGATGCCAGGATTTAGCATACCATGCTGTTTCTTGTCCTTTCAGTAATGAAGTTTGACTAATAATATTTCTTTTTATTGAGAACTATTGCTTAATAATATGGGGACATACTAGCTTGTGTATTAAACAGGAAACACTATTAGTTCTGTAAGGTGTCATACCTCAATTCATCATAGAATTCATTTAACAGAGAATGACAGAACTGCACTAGAATTCTGTATTTCATCTAGACACACATGATTTAGGAAGCCAGGACCAAGACCAATGTCTCTTCAATCAAGTGTAGTCCAGATTCTTGTCATATAGAAATTCTCAAAAATTAAGTAGAAAATGGTAATTTTCCAGTTTTATGCTTCCAACAACACATATATACACAAATCATATTCTGTAAAGTATTACATAGTTACATGTATATATATATATACACATGCATATGTACATATATAATATCCTCTTTAATACACATCATACTTTGTGTGTTCCTGATATCCTGATATCTTTGGAAGGACCAGCCTGGGTCTTCAGTTGTTTACTGTTGAGACAAAAAGAAGACCAGAAATGAACCATTTATATGAGAAATTACTTGTATCTCCATTTATGCTATGTTCTGGACACAAACTCTACATTTTTGACACCTGTAAACTCCACTGGCTGAAAAGGGACATGCTCATAATTTTCATGTTAAAAACACATTTTATAACATTTTCAGGCAAGTAAATCTATGTTCTTTCCATGTTATTTTAGCTAATACAGGGGAATTCCAATACTGAAGTAAACTGAAAAAGTGTTTTCTCAAATGGCTCACCTCTGCAAGCTAATAAAGCATTTCATCAACTACAGGTACATAGCTGGTGACCTCAACTGATCAAGCAATTTACTTTCTTTTAAAACTTCAACTACAGACATTATTCTTTTTTTACCTCTATCAAATTTTGGATTTCTTGATTTGTGATCTTGATCCATAATAGAAACTCGAAATCAGAAAAGGCCATAACAAATATTCTGTACATTTTGACATCTGAAAACACTCGAATAAAGCTGTTGTTGACCCATTGTAAGGTCAAGTTGTTCCCTTTTCGTAATAACAAATGCCATACTTCTATCAAAATGTATTATTTCATTTTAAATGCAACCTGACACTTTTGACAGGTAAAGATAATGACAGCATAAAATAGCTTTTAAAACAGTTCAAAGACTTTGAACTGTTCAAGAAACTGAAAAAAAAATATTTATGGTGCTGTATGAATGCAAATAATATGTATCTGGTATCAAAAGGGGGAGACTCTCAAATTATAGTTACAGCTACAAGAATCTGCTTTCATCACCCAAACACAACTTCTAATATAAAATCTTCACCTATTCTAACTTAGGCACCCATCCTTAAATCTAAGTTTTATGGATACATGAATTAATTGATGTATTCACTTTGCATGTGCAGTACTGTTGTGGTTTAACCCCAGAGAGCAACTAAACACCAGACAGCTACTCGCTTACTCTGCCCACAGGTAAAAGTGAAAACAATTATAATTTGAAATAAAGACAGTTTAATAGTTCTTGCTTTTTTTTTTTTATGTAAGAATTAAAAAGCAACAAAGAGAGAGGAAAATAGTACCCAAGAAAACAAGGGACAGAGGCTTGAGAAGATAAGACAGTTGTGTTTCATCTAAAATGAATGAAGTAAGGTTAAAAAGAAAAAAAAAAAAAAAAAAGCAACTTTGATACAAATCTTGAACAATACAGTGTCCAAGCAAGTGGTTTTGCCTAACTAACCACAAAATTAATATTAAAAACATGGTAATGAGCCAGACGAAGTACATAAACATGTGTGACTATATTGCTCAAAGTTCCATCTAAATTGTTCTAGATGTGACATATAAGGCAAGGACAGTCAAGACTAGGATATAAAAAAACCAAAGCAAACAAATGAAAAACCCCACCAATAAAACACGAAGGGAACACCTCTGAGTGTGGCAGGGAAAAGACTGGAGATCTAGCAGAGGCTGTTGATGAACTGTACTCCTCTTTCTCCACTCAAGACAGGGACAATTTCTTGGTAAGAATTGCTCCTTAAATATACAACCTAACGTTAGCTAGCATTACTATTACATTTTAGCAGTATTGCAAAGACTTGCACCCCTGACTTTATCAGATGTTACCAGGGAATTACTAGTTCAAACTTGATATTTTTGCAGTTAGTCCATTTATCAATGGCCTTTACAAAGCTATTGTATCTATTGTCTAAAAAAAATTAAACTTCATGTACTTTAACTTTGCGAAAGTGTGTCAGTGGAAGTCCTTATCTGGACTCTGAAAGAGGCAAAAATGTGGCTTTGCTAAACAGTTTCCATAAAAGTCCCTGGGGCTCTGAGGCAAACATCAAGATCTTACCCATAATATGATGTGGGCAATCCGTTCCGGTTGAAATGTAACCAATATTGAGTACTCAGGATCAAAAAATAATAATAATTAAAAAAATAATTTAAAAAATATTGTTAGAATGCTTTCGCTTAACTTTCTCAGAAACTATTATTAATCAATAGTTATATAGCAATACTAATTAATAGTGTAATCAAGTGTGATTACACTAACCAGAGTCATTAGATTCTGTCTAATGTCAAATCAGTTTTACCTGTAAAGGAATCTATAACTCTGGATCTAGTGGAAAACAGTGGCTGCAGAATGTTAAAAACAGAGAGAAACACTTGTGTCAAAAGAAATCAAGTGGGTTTTTTATTATTGTTTTGGGGTCATTTCAAACCCTACACTGTAAAATAAACTTTGACACATCTTTTGTTCTTTGTGATTGAAAAAGCAAGATATCTTTATTGAAAATGACAGAGTCTTGATTAATTATTGATCTGGTCAAGTATAACAGAGGCCTAATGGACATATGGGTGAATTACAAGTCTGTTAGAATGATACATAATTGGTAATGTCAATGTCATCAAATGCTACAGGAACACTATGTTTGGCAGGAGAAAACTACATTCTTTTCACTGCAGAAACTGATCAGTCGTGGAATAACAGCTTCAATTAACTTTGAATTGCTCAGATAAAAGTATTTGACAACCCAGACACTAATATTTATACTTATATTTCAAAAAATGATGCATGCTGGGGAAAATCCTCTATCTGATTAACCTTCTGTGACTTGCCTTGCCACTAGTTATGAATATTGCCATCTAAATCTCTTAACTGCTAAAGTGCTGGCAGAATAGGAAAAAAACCAAAGTTTCAGCACATGAGAAGAAACATAAAAATAATTTCCTTATTTAGTTATTTTTAAATGAATTATTGATTGGAAAAGGAATACATCTTTTAAATATTTATTGACCCTTATTTAAAGTTACAGCTGCTTAATCTGATTCCAAATAGTCCAGATTCTGGACAACAAAATTTCATAAATCTGTTTCTCACCCAAACAGTTGTTAAACTATTTTCTTGATGCACTTTTTGTTACCATCTTCACCTTGACCTGAACTGCTAGAGGAAATTAAATCTGCTTCAAGCAGGAAAAAAAAATGATAAAAAAGCTAAAATTGCCTTTTCAAAAGTTTTCCACATTTTAGCATAGGTGAACCTAAACCAAACAGCACTGGAGGGTTCTGAAGTGACATATTTTGCTAGAAGCAATTTTCTCCTTATTTTTCTGTCTCAGCTTGAAACAAGTTACACACTGTACCGCAAAAAGAAACAGTTTTTACATGACTTGCAGCCCAAGAGGAGCTACAATCTCTGCAGAACATTAGAAAATATAGACACATAAGGACAGTATGAATAAAAAAGCCTATGGACATCTGGTACACAAACTTCAGAGCCTGTGACGAGTGGAATGCAAACTAGTCAGCTCGGAGTAAGTGGTGTTCATGGAATGTCTGAAATCCAACTCAGTGTGCCAGAGAGATGCAAGACCTTTTGTTCTGCTCCAAAAGCTAGACCTCTGAAAATCTAGTAATTTGAAAGAACTGGTTAGTGTCCAGTTAATTATTTTAAGTTATGATTTGTATTGATGATTAAAAGAACATTTAAAGCAGTTAGACTAAATGAGATGCAAGTACATCTAATCTATCATCTCAGAGAGTCCACTTCACATAGTGTGTTGTGCAGAAGATCGCTCTAAATACCAGATGGCAGTACTAGGTTAGTATAGGGGACTTTGTTTCACCACTAGCAGCAGGGTCGAAAGATATCTCTAAGAAGATACTGATAAAAATCCTTATAAGTAAAAGTTCTGATACTTACCTTCTAATCACTGTGTGAATTCACAGCTAATCATGAAAGCTGCCTAAATGAGAAAACAGAATTAAGAGAGGTGTACTTGTAGAGAGCGATGCAATCTCCCCTCAGCTTCCTCTTCTCCAGACTGAACAACCCCAGCTCCCTCAGATGGTCATGTGTTCCAGGCCCTCCACAAGCCTTGTTGCCCTTCTTTGAACCTGCTTCAGAACCTCAATGTCCCTCTTGTAGTGAGGGGCCCAGAACTGAACACAATACTTAAGGTGTGGTCACATTACCTAAATTTAAGTTTCCGTAGGCGAGTAGAGTGTCCAGGTCAGGATCAGTAGAGTGGCAATAAAATTAATAAAACTTGGAGAATTCAGTTTCACTATGCTGATTTTGGCTGGGACAGAGTTAATATAGTAGTATGGGAAAATGTTTTCTGCTTGTGCTTAGAACAGTGCTTACACATGGTCAAGGTCTTTTCCTGCTTCTCACTCAACCCTACCAGTGAGACAAAGGTGCACAAGCAGTTAGGAGGGGATACAGCTGGGACAGCAGACTTACAGCTGACAAAATGGATCTCCATACCATATGATGTCATGCTCAGCATATATGTTTGCGAAAAGAAGAGGGAAGGGGTGAGGGTACAGAAGGAAAGGGAAGGGGATGGGATGTTTGGAGTGATGATGTCTTCTCAGGGAATCACATGACGGAGCCCTGTTTTCCTAGAAATAGTTTAACACCTGCCTACTGAGGGGCAGTGGTTAATTAATTCCTTTGTTTAATATATGCATGCAGCTTTTACTTAGACCATTAAGCTGTCTTTATTTCAGCCCACAAATTTTCTCACTTTTACCTTTCTTTGCAGAAAATTACATCATAATACAGGAGAAGAACATGCCTGTAACCAGACTGGGAAAATTTGCAGAACTTGATAAATTAGCATCCTGCCTGTATCAGAGTTCCAGCAGTACTTTTTGCAAATGAGTCAGTATAATAAAATGTATATTTTTATATTATAGAATCATAGAATTGTTAGGGTTGGAAGGGACCTGAAGAATCATCTAGTTCCAATCCCCCTGCCACAGCAGGGACACCTCACAGTAGATGAGGTTGCCCAGAGACACATGCAGTGTTGTGAATATTATTACAATATCAAAATTTTCCTTCAGTTTTGTTTGCAAAAATATATTGATTCATTTTACTATGCTGGGGATATTGCATCAATTTAGAGGCTGAAATTGGACTTTGACATAATAATGTGTTATATTGTTTACAAATTCGTTTTCATATCAGTTTAGCTTTCCAGATGAAATATTGGAAAGGGTTGTAAATCTGCAATTTAAATTTATTACAGTATGTAGACCTCAAAGAATTTTAATTTCTTTAACGATTAACTGCCTGAACAATAATCCCATTACAGTTATGCTAGAAGACAACTTGTTAATAAATGAACATCCTTTCCATCCCTTCCATTTGACCTTTCAGAGAGCTTCCCTTTCCAGAAGAATAAGTTACTGGAAGCCTTACCTATTTGAGATATGTCAAGCAGGTTTTACCATAGCTGAAAAAAAAACAGAAGAGGGGTGGGGGCAAATAGCATAATGAATATAAGCTTTAAAATAGTGTCAAGAAACATAAGCAAATCTGTGACCACATAAAGAAAATTATCATATTCGTTATGGTGTCAAGATGCCTTCCAGTCATGTTATTAGTAGTAATACTTTTTTCTCCTGCCCTTTATTTTCTGATTTTATAGCTGCACTGATTTTTTTTTTCACTCATATTCCCTTTTAATTAGTCGTTTTCTAGCTGTGAATGTTTAACATAGTAAGTGGAAACTTTTGTTAATGAGGTCATGTTTTTGGAAAAAATAGACAGGCTTCCAGGTACAGAGTTCCATCTTCATGTCTGAAAGTGAAAACTTTGCAAAACTAGAAGAGCAGGAATCTCTGTTTGCAGTTAAATTGTTATTGTGTTTCACAGTTAATAAGAAGGTAAATTTATAGAATGATAGAATCATAGAATCAGTCAGGGTTGGAAGGGACCACAAGGATCATCTAGTTCCAACCCCCCTGCCATGGGCAGGGACACCTCATACTAGATCAGGCTGGCCAGAGCCTCATGCAGCCTGGCCTTAAACACCTCCAGGGATGGGGCCCCAACCACCTCCCTGGACAACCCATTCCAGGCTGTCACCACTCTCATAGTGAAGAACTTCTTCCTCATGTCCAGCCTGAATCTCCCTACTTCCAGCTTTATTCCACTTCCCCTAGTCCTATCACTACCTGATATCCTAAATTAACTTAAACCCTTTTTTTAAAAAAACAACTTCTATATAGCCAAAAGGTTTTGCTAGAAAAAAACCAGCATCGGGCAGTAGAATGGCATCTACTAATCACTTCTAGTATATCCTAAACTACATATATATATATATATATATATATATATAGTCATCCTTAAACTATCTGTATATAGTCTAAGTAAAATCAGTCCATTTTAATAAAGAATAGGAAAAAATATTTGTGAATATGCTAAAAGAAACTGCAATGTTAATTAGGTCCAAAATAGTGGTACTGGCAGCCAGTTATGGGATTCAAAAGCTAAATGTTTTGTTTTGCCTAAATATATGGCAGGTAGTTTTACAAGTGGATCATTTTTTTTTTCCTGTGGCATTTTGTTTCCTTCACAGAGGAGGACTTGATCAAATTCAGGAAGTGAATAAATTTGAATTTGAGAAATAAATCAGAAGGTATATGAGCAGTAAGCAAACCCACAAGTATTGATTTGTTTTATATGCCAATAACTATACTTAAGAACAGAATATTTTATTCTTAGTGAGACTTATTCCTTTCAATAAGACAAGCATAATTAGTTAATGAGGATACAAGAATCTCTGTTGGAAGGAGAATAAATGACAAATCATTTAAATAATTAGAGTTTTAAACTGAGTACTTTAAACTGTACCCATGAATATATTCTTTGGAAGGCAGTGTTGGAGGTCATTTCCAGAGAAAGGCAGTAAAGCTGGTGAAGGGTCCAGAGAACGTGTCTTAGGAGGAGTGGATGAAGGAACTGCAGTTGTTTAGTATAGAGAAGTGCTGACTGAGGCTAGACCTTACTGCTCTCTACAACCACCTGAAAGAAGGTTGTAGTGAGGTGGGGTTGGTCTTTTCTCCCGAATATCAAGAGATAGAATGGGACAAAATGTCCTGAAATTGTGCCAGAGGAGGTTTAGAGTGGATATTAGGAAAGAGTTCTTTACTAAAAGAGTGATCAGGCATTGAAATAGGTTACCCAGGGAGGTGGTGGAGTTCCTGGGGATGTTTAAGATATGTGTGGACATGGTGTTTTGGGACATGGTGTAATGGCCACGTTGGTGTTAGGTTGATGGTGGTGCTTGGTGATATTTGAGGTCTTTTCCAGCTGAAACAATTTTATATTTCTATGTGAAAACTCCAAGAGTTTAATAAAGCAAGCAGAATTTAGGACAAGTCCAATAGAAGCTTTATTAATTATGGTCATATTGAGAGAACATTGCTCTCTGTCAAGTGATTGCAGAGACCAAATCTATATAATCTGACAGAAAAATATAAACAAAACAAAAGAAAGGTGAAGAAAACCATAATTTCAATGTTAAGAAAGACAAGTATCCATCCTGTGGAAAGAGGGACTTCTGAGAACCTTGATAACTTCCACAGTAAATATTGTGCCAATATAGAGAAATGGCTCTAGGTGGAGTCTATAGGAGTGGCACAATCTGTATTGTATTAACTCATAAGTGGGGAATGGGAAACCATCACAGACTGTTAGCTTCCAGTTGATATGAATGTTGTTTTAATTAGATAAATTTCTTAGCCAAATATCTCAAAAATTAAAGATTAAGTACCACCACAAATACCACTCTCCACAAAATGGAATTGAACATGATGAATGTCCCAAAAGTTCTCAAGGATTGGCCCATTCATATTATTAATGAAAACAACAGTGAAACCCCAAATCAAAGTAAAAAAAAAAAAAAAGTTAAAAATGTCTGTACAATCTTTTAGCCTCTTTAGCCTCCAAATTTCACTACTATTAATCAAGACAATAAAATAAAGTTGACATCTATTAAATCACTATTTGAAAATGTAGACCGTTTTGTTGTTTTGTTTTTTTGTTGTTGTTGTTTTGCTTGGTTGGTTGGGGGAGTTGTGTCTTTTTTTTGTTTTGTTGGGGTTTTTTGTTGTTGTGGTTGTTATGGTCGTTGTTTAATGATTGGATTCATACCGAAGCTGTTTATTTCCAATAAAAATACTCTCTACAGAGTTGGTGTATATAAAGAGCCTCTGGCAATTCCTTTTGATACTCCTTTAAGTCCAGAACTGTGGTGCCCAAAATGGTATGATGTTGATATTAATGACAACTGTCTGATAGAAGAACAGTGAGCTTTTGTGAGCTTATAACCACAAAAGACAACAACAAAGAGATTTTCAAATGAGCAGATGAAAAGAAAAACAACAAAGGGGAAACCAATTGAAATAAAGACAAGAAAGGAAAACAGCTTTGATAAAGTATGCACCTTAAGTGAACTAACAGCAGCAGAATGTGACTCTGTTTTTTATTCCACCTGTTTATTTCCATTCCTACAGTCCCTGCAGCATCAAAACCAGTCATTTTAAGTAGGGCTGTTTTAAGACATTAAAAAGAAAAAGACAAAAGAAAGAAAGAAAGAAGAAAGCTCGCTTATTTAGCCTTTACATTGTGTTTACAAAGACATAGTGTAAAATTAGCAAAAACATTTTGCCATATGTTCAAATGACTTTTCAGTGATATAATTAGCCTTATGCTCCATTAAACAAAGTGAAAAATTATCATTTTATCAAGTCAAAATAGTTAAAAAGTCTATTCCACGTGCATATATCCTCAGACTCTCAGACCAGATACAAAAGTTTGAATGAAAGATAGTAGGCTTGTGAGGGTAATTCATAACATCCATGTCATCTTCTCCCAGGCTTCCAGGAGAAGGACATCATGTATGTGTGTATCACTTCTGTCCCCAGCTGTGTTTTCATGCCTCCAGCTGGAATATAGCAGTTGGCCATAAATCAGCAGCTCTAGTCAAGCCCACTTCATCTCTGAATGTGAACTCTGTCAGAATACTCTTGGAGAAATAGGTAACTTATGTTGTCTACATGCTGATGGAAGAATTAGGGTCCATGTGGCTACCCTAGTTAGCTAAATAGTGTCTGATCATGGTTTGAGCACTGACATTCAGCTGTCCATGATGGTTTATTTTCATTCTTGTCCTTAATAAATGTATGAATGGCATCAACAAGCTTGCTTTTGGAGAGTGTCCTGGTAGAGCCATGACATGGCCCAGTACAAACCCAGACAAGCCTTAAGATGTCTAGACAGGGACCCTTTCTCTCCCATCCCTCCTGCAGAAACACAGGGCAACGTGGGAAAAGGAGCACAGGGGACAGGACTCCTGCCTGTCTGGTAAACAAGATGTTTATCTGGGGTGAGAGCACATAAGCTGACCACTGCTTCCCCAGATACAAGGTCCTTGCTTCTGCCTTTTATGGTTACAGCCTGACAGAACACTTTTCCATTGGGCAGCTACACGTTAGCTTCAGAGCCCCATTGGACCAATCGATCTCTGGCAATGTGCAATATATACAAGTGACTTGGTAGTCACCTTTGCCTTGCCTTGCCTTGCCTTGCTCAAACCTGCTGAAGCCTTGCCTTGCTTCAAGCCTTGCTGCCTCAAGTTGCCCTGCCCTGCCTTGAGTGCCTGGTCCAGAGCCTGGGATAAAGCCATGAGCCATACACATGCAAGCCAGAGAAGCCACAAGCCTAGAAGCCATAAACCTAGCCTGCTTCCCCTTACCACCAGAATTGTGCCGTGCCTCAGTTTACCCAGAACCCAAGCAAGTGCCTGTCATGAAGAGGGTCGTTAACTGCCCGCCATCTGCTGAAGCCAGATCAGCCTGGGACCACACGGTAAACTCTTCTTGCCAGCAATCTGCCATGCCGTGCCTTACAAGAGCACCCTAAAGCTAACACAGCAGCGGCAGCAGCATCCCTATGTGGGCAAAACTAGCTGTGAGTAACTAATTCATTGCCCTTTGGGTCTAACGGTTCTTATCGAGCCTCTCCCCTGCTGTAACTGAGTGCTGTCTGCTCTCAGGGACTTTCCAAGTTATTGCCTCCTAATTTGCATAGAATAGTCTGTATTTTGCCCTAAGACTGCATAATTCCCATGGTAAATATATCTTCCTACTGTACAACGATCCTTTTAACAACTTTTGGCATATTTCAGTAATAAAGGGTTACCCATTAATACCCATTTGCCATATCATTTATTATTTATTGTTGTGAGGGTAATTAATTTATTGCTCCCCTTGACCACAGCAGAGAGCACACACAACCTTTCCACTTTTCAAGTTAGTATGGATCGATTTCTTTTTCTGTCAGACAGAATGGAGAGACAACTTGTTCCAGCAACAAAAAGGATATTTTTGTTATTTTGTTGTGTCACTTGGCCAGAGAGAAGAACTAAGCCATGTGGATCCATGAATTTCTGTGAAAATTCAGATTTTATACCCTGAAAGTAGCACCTGTTTTGGAAGGGGAAGAAATATCAAATGTTTCCCCGAGATCTGTGTCAGAAACACAGAAATTCAATATGTTCAAAAGACTGCTAATCTCAGCATAACTAAAAGTAGATTTTCAGAAATCTTCTCTAGGTCAAAGCATAGTAGCAACAAGGAGGAAATGCTTAGTAACTTATCTGGTCTGCCCACACATACTGAATTGCCTTCTGGCATACCTACGAAGTTTTATAAGGAAAATAGCACTAAACCAACTGGAATTCTGTCCTTCTCTTTTTCAGATAGAAAATATGAGACTAAGGTATATGATCTGTATGACTGATAATTTAAAATGTGAACATATGTTCTACCTTTGACAGTGTGAGATGTAAAGTTCATATTCTTATTCTACTGTAATTCATTAGTTATTTTTAACTGACTAATTAAACCCTACAAGAACTGGAATATTCATCACTCTAACATCATGATACTCCTCTTTCTGTAGACTAAAAAGGAAAAAAATTGGCTCACCAGCCAAACAACCACATCCCCTTGGTTCCAAATTTTCAGTCAAAAGACTGGTGAATCAGGAAGGATAGAAGGCTTTTTTGGAAAGTCTAGTGTAATTTTGGCAATGTATACCACAAATGTTTTACAATAATAACAGAAATATGATTTGGCCTGTATGAGTGTCACTAAATTAAGAGCATGTTCAAATTAATTCATAAAGTTGGAGTTGTTTTGTGCTCTTTTTTGAATTAAACTAAAATCCCAATGTAATGTAATGAACAGTATAAAAGTAAAATTAAAAATGGTCAAAACCAACTTAAATATTGCCAATTTAAGTACATGCAAATTTGGCAAGAGGGGCAAGGCCATCCCATCCTCCAATGTGCTCCAAACCCCCCTGAGTTGGTATATTTTGTTCTTGGTCTTAAGCACTGTGGTGGGTTAAAACTACTCCCAACACATTGGAGAATTACCCCAAAGATAAATCACCAGACTAGCTCAGTTGGTTTGAAAAGCAGAATCTAACTACATTTACAAAGCAAGAAAAATCTAGAAATATAAAATGCAACAAATATGTACGATATATATTTGTTACAACTAGGAAACGATACCAATACAAGGATCCCCTTGTACAGAATCACTCCCCTGGACAGTCCTGGGGGATTGTTCACAACCTCCTCCAATCCCTCCCTCCTTCCTAATACCTCACACACAGTAGTCAAAATAGATTATCTTGGCAAGGCCCACAGAAGAGAGAGAGAGAAGTTGCAAGCAGAAGTGACAGAGGGAGAGAAAAGAGGAAGAACTATCTGTGCAACCAAGTATAAGCTAATCAACAAACAAATGGAATGATATATACTTATCAGTTATTATTATTCCATGCCCAGTGGTAATTTATTTACCTTTTTTACTCTAAGTCTTTGAAGTTAGGAACTGGGCTAAAGTTCCACCTTCAAACTGTAGCAAGCACAGAGCACATGTTTATCCTAATGGTAATGCTATTGTCTCACATATATTTTGAGACATTAACTCATTTAGATTAGGCTCTGACAAAATATTCTGTTATTATTTAACTTATTGATTATTGTTATGATGGATGATGCATTCCATGTCCAGTTCAAATCTTGAAAGAGTTTAACTTTAGACTGAGTGTACTTCTGAAAGTATCACTGTACAGAAGGGATTTAAGATGTTGTGGGAATCATCTCGTGAACATGAAGATCACCAGGGTGGTGGACAGCTAAAAGAGGTGGAGGTCACTCAGCACCAACTCCCATAAGCCCATTGGGAGGCACCTTGAAGTCACATATGCATTGTAATGTGAGAAGGACATGGACTAGGTGGAACTACAATGAATGAACAAGGAACAGTGAGTTATGCCAGCTCAGAAGGGAGCATCACAAGCTGGGGGAATGTCTGAGGAATGCCACCCTGGATGTCAGAAGCTGGAGAAATGTCAGCCAGAGCGATAGCAGAATATCATATTCAGCAGCCTAGGAACGTCTCTCCCCATCCCGAAAGAAGGACCCCAAGGTGGTAACTATCTCTCTATGTCTCCTGCTCTCTTTTTCTCCATTTTCTCTCTTTCTCTCTCCCTTTTCTTTTCATTATTTCTCAGTTTTGTTTGTAATTAGTAGTCTCCTTTTGACATATGACCTCATTTGTGTCTTAATTTCATTCACAGGAACGTTCAAAAGAACTGTGTCTTCTTCCCAACATCTGGATGAAGATAGATGTCCACAATGATCCAGGGAGCTATGGCCATCTGATGCAGAGGTCCTTTTAATATAAATGACAGAGAGGTTGTGTGTCATGAAACATGTGAGCAAAGTTGGTAAGAAGAAATAATCCTGCATTTGTGTTTTAGAGTATCTACTGATTTTTTTTGACCCTCTTCCAGATCAGAAAGTGCTGATCAGGAAAAACACAGAAGCTATAAATATATGACTACATCCACAGAGAAAATGATTTGAGCATCATATTTAATGACAAAAGATTACCTGAATGAGTGAGCAAAGTTAAGCATTTAGAGTAAGATCCCACCCCAGACACTTTATGCCATTCTGGCACTGCAAAGTAGAGAGAAAGGACTGGTTGTAGGGTCTTGTGTGAAGTTAGTTCTTTTCCTTCTGTGTTGTTTACTCTGTCCTCCTTCTCCTTAAGCAAAAGAGCCTAAACATATGCAATGCTGGATCTTGACTCTAAGACTTGAGTGCTTGAGACCAGAAATGCCCAGAGACTGAGAAGACAGCAACATGTCAGATGCAACAGGAGAATCACTGCTTCATATATGAGCACATGTAAAAGAGTGAAAATTTAAAGGAAAAGAAATGTTTTTATTTGTACCTATATCCACAAAAGAACTATACTTGGATTGTTTTCTGTAACATTGGTACAAGAAGGGGATAAATTGATTAAGAAAAGAATAATTGTCAGTAGCTGCACTGTGGTAGACTTACGTCTTCTAACTATTCAGGAAATCATCCCAAAGTTTTTGCATCCTTTAAGCCTCATTTTGAGTCTGTTCACATTGCAGACACCTTGAGGATGGCCCATGTTAAGGTCAGTTCTGCTTAAAGTACATTTTAGAAAGACAACAATATAGAAGCCATGAAAACACAGGTTTAATTGTAAAACCATAAGTTTTTACATATTTAATGCTAAATTGATGCAGTTGTATGATGATGCTTTTGGTGATGAAGACTGATCACCACATAAACCTTTGTCAAGGCAACAAGCATGAGCAAAAAGGAAGAATAGCGGTTCCTGAACAAAAGAGTCACTGCACATTGATAAAGTTGCTGATACAGTTTTATTCCACTTAATCTCTAAACTCAAAGCATATGCCTGAATCCAAAGCACATAAGTAGTATCTGAATTGTTTGCTAATTTTTAAATGACTGAATCTGTGATATGAGCAAATACTGGAACAGATACTGTATTTTCTTGAACTCTGAATTTATAAAAAATATGGTAAGTCATATTCATGTATACTAAAAAAAACAACCTTTTCCTGTGACTCTCTGATTAACCTTACTATGCCTCATTTTTACTTGAACAGGAGGATGACATTCAGTCTACCTCCTTTCTAAAAGATACCTAAACATAATTCTGAGGATTCCTTCATGCAATTGTCAATCTTTGTGAGTTCTAATCTGTCCTTTCTGAAGCCAGATGATCATCTACCATAGTTTGATAGCATATCTATTAAAAAATGCTGCAATTTGAGTCAATATTTAAAAAAAAAAAACGCCTCTCAAAGTACATGTTATATGCTTCTGAGTAATAGAAACAGTATCACTGCAGTTGCCTAGAAGAGAGAAAACACTATACCATTCCTTTTCCCTTCATTACAGAAGATTTAGAATAGGATTCATCTGCACTAATGTAAGTATCTATATGTTACTAGCTGGATTCAGCTTGAAACTGCAGGCATTTAAATTTAGTCACAGGCTTCAGTTTGCTAGTGCTAGCAGCTCATTAATTTAGTGACCTATTCATCTGACCAGTGGTAGATATCTACCTAATAGTGAGATATTAGATCTCAATGCTCTTAACTAGAGGGTAGTTTCTCATTAGCATGAAATGTCACTGGAAACACAGAATAACAGAAGGTCATGGGCTGGAAGGAACCTCGAAAGATCACAGTATCACAGTATATTAGAGGCTGGAAGGGACATGAAGAGATTACAGGGTCCAACCGCCCTGCCAAAGTAGGATCACTTAGGGTAGTCCACACAGGAATGCAACCAGATGGGTTTTGAAAGTCTCTAGCGAAGGAAACTCCACAACCTCCCTGGGCAGCCTGTTCCAGTGCTCCATCACCCTCACTCTAAACAATTTTCTCCTCATGTTGAGGTGAAATCTGTGTTCAAGTTTGAAGCCGTTGTCCTTGTCTTATTACTGTGCACCACCAAAAAGAGCCTGGCCCCCTCCACTTGACACCCACCCCTCACATATTTATACACATTGATCAGATCCCCTCTCAGTCTTCTCTTCTCAAGCCCCAGGGATCTCAGTCTCTCTTCATAGGGGAGATGCTCAAGTCCCCTAATCCTCCTCATGGCTCTCTGTTGGATTGTCTCCAGCAGTTCTCTGTCTCTCTTGAAATGGGGATCCCAAAACTGGACAGGTGTGGTCTCCCCAGGGCAGAGTAGAGAGGTAGAAGAACTTCCCTAGACCTGCTGGACAAACCTTTCTTGATGCATCCCAGGATCCCATTGGCTTTCTTGGCCACAAGGGCACATTGTTGTTCCATGGAGAACTTGCTGTCCACCAGCACTCCAAGGTCTTTCTCTGTGGAGCTGCTTTCCATCAGGGCAGCCCCTAACCTGTACTGGTGCCTACTGCTATTCCTCCCCAGGTGCAGGACTCTGCACTTTTCCTTATTAAACTTCATGAGGTTTGCCTGCACCTAGCTCTCCGTCCTGTCCAGGTCACATTGGATTACTGCACAGCCTGATGGGGTGTCAGCCAACACCCCCAGTTTGGTATCGTCAGTGACCTTGCTGAGAGTACTCTCAATCCCCTCATCCAGCTCATTGATAAAGATATTGAAGAAAGCTGGACCCTGTCTCGATCCCTGACTCTGTGCCTCTGATGACAACCCTCTGAACTCTGTTGTGGAGCCAGTTCGCAATCCACTTCACTGACCAGCCATCTATGCCACATTTCCTAAGCTTTTCTATGAGGATGTTATGGGAGAAGTCAAGATATATGATATCCACTGCTCTTCCCTCTTCTACCCATTTGGTCATAATTTCATAGAAGGCTCTCAGATTACTCAGACAGGATCTCCCCTTGGTAAATCCATGATGGCTACTCCTGATAACTTTCTTGTCTTCTATGTGGTTAGAGATGTCCTCCAGGATGAGCTGCTCCATCATCTTCCCAGGGATGGAAGTGAGGCTGACTGGTCTGTAGTTACATGAGTCCTCCTTCCTGCCTTTTCTGAAGACTAGAGTGAATGGACACAATATTCCAGATGTGGCCTCACCACGTCAGAGTAGTGAAGTAGGAGAACCTCTCGGGACTTACTTCGCCACATCCTTTCTAATACATCCCAGGATACCATTGGTCTTCTTGGCCACAAGAGCATGTTGATGGTTCATGGTCAACCTTCTATCCCCTAGGACCCCCTGGTCCTTTTCCACTTCACTGCTCTCCAGCAGGTCAGTTCCCAAACTATACTGGTATGTGGGGTTACTCTTTCCCAGGTGCAAGACTCTACACCTGCCCTTGTTGAATTTCATTCAATTTCTCCCTGCCCAGCTCTCCAGCCTGCCCAAGTCCCGCTGAACAGCAGCACAACCTTCTGGCGTGTCAGGCACTCCACCCAGCCTGGTGTCATCCACCAGCTTCCGGACAGTGCTCTCTGTTCCGTCATCCAGGTCATTGATGAATATATCGAATAGCACTGGTCCCAGTACTGACCCCTGAGGGACTCCACTAGATACAGGCCTCCAACTAGACTCTGTCCCATTGACCACAACTCTCTGACTTCTTTCCTTCAACCAGTTCGCAATCCACCTTACTACCTGATCATTGAGACCACACTACCTCAGCTTAGCTGCAAGGATCCTATGGGAGACAATGTCAAGTGCCTTACTGAAATCAAGATAAACCATACCCACTGCTCTACCATCGTCTATCCCCCTGGTTATGTCCTCATAAAAGTCTATTGGGTTGGTCACACATGACTTCCCCTTGGTAAAACAATGTTGACTGCTCCTAATG
Organism: Indicator indicator; assembly: GCF_027791375.1. Classification (NCBI taxonomy): domain Eukaryota; kingdom Metazoa; phylum Chordata; class Aves; order Piciformes; family Indicatoridae; genus Indicator; species Indicator indicator. The sequence goes on along the minus strand of NC_072010.1, from coordinate 51,574,488 downwards.
ACCCTCTTGTTCTTGATATACCTAAGGACAGCGTCACATCAAGGATAAGTTGCTCTATCGCCTTTCCAGGGATGGAGGTGAGGCTGACCAGTCTGTAGTTACCTGGGTCCTCCTTCTTACCCTTGTTGAAGATTGGAGTGATATTTGCCTTCCTCCAGTCCCCAGGCACTTCTCCTGTCCACCTTGACTTACCAAAGATGTTGGAGTGTGGTCTGGCAATGACCTCTGCAGCTCCCTCAGCACCCTCGGGTGCATTCCATCAGGACCCGTGGATTTATGGATATCCAGATGATTTAACTGTTCTCTAACCCAGTCCTCATCAATCAAGGAAAATTTCTCCTTTGCTCTGCCTTTCTCTGGGGCCTCAGGGGCCTCAGGCTTAGGGTATTTGAGAAATCTGCATAAGGCTAGACCTACAGCTGACCTTTGTCTCCCCAGGTTGGCAGACAGAACTCAGGCAAGGTAGTATACTATCTCAAGTTGCACTAGAAACTAAGGCAAATTAGGAAATTCTGACAAGTCAGCTGAGCCCTACTTCTGTGATGGACATGTAAATATTTATATGCAGACCCAGTTATACATTTGGAGTCTGGAGCTTGAGCTCATCTTTAATATTTACAGCATTCTTGCTAAAAACTTCCTGTACTTTTTACTTTCTCTGAAACTTTCCCTGGGAACCCATAATATATTACGTGAAGAGTTTTTTGTGTGCGTGGTTGGTTATTTATTTTTATTCTTAATTTGATTTGCAGGGCAATTAACATTTTTATTTCTCTCATGTGCTAAGAACATTTCTTAAGTTAAAAGGTCTAGATAAATGCTTTGAATTGAGGTATTTTTTTTTCCTTTACTTATGACTGGCCAGCATGGAACAATAACATAAATATTTTTTGACAAGTCCAAGTCAGATTTATTAGGTTTCATTTCAATAGCTTGCACCTTAGTTTTTCCCTCCTACACAATTTTACCATATTCCCATGTGATTGTTTCACTTGCATCCAGTCCTAGATGTCATATGTGGCTACTAAGAAGTTTCCTATCAAGTCTAACTAGTAAGCAAATGCTCCCCTGGTTGTAAGACTGTTCAATCATGTAATCTGTATAGGCTCCTCGCACTCCAAGCAAAGAAGAACTTCTGCGGCATGCCTTCTCTCTTTACTCAAACAGTGAAATGAGTGCTACCTGAAAGGGGGTTGGAGCAAGGAGGCAGACAACCTCTCCTCCCTGGTGGCAAGTAACAAGACTAGAGGAAATGGATACAAACTGCACTAGAGGAGATTTAGGTTGGATATTAGGAAATATTTCTTTGTTGAAAGGGCTGTGGTATAGTCTCCATCCCTGGAGGTGTTTAAACAGTGTATGGACCTAGTGCTTACAGACATGGTTTAGTGATGGGTCATAGGTTGGACTGGATGATCTTGAAGATCTCTTCCAACCAAATATATTCTGTGATTTTATTATTTGAGAGAAACACATTAACAAGTTTACAAATTGTTCAAGGAATAGGCTGTTGCATTGCTTCAGAATTAACTGGGGCTGAAACAAAAAGTGTTACCCTCCTTTTCCCTCTTGTAACTACTTGTTTTGCTGTCTTCCTTACATCAGAGGTGATTATTGTGAAACTGCAGAATCATTCAGATGAGCAGAAAATTTACAGAATGTAATTGTCTTAGCAATCTTTTTCCCTTAAGAAATAATCACATAGAAATTTAAATATTTTAGTCACTAGTTCTAAAATATTTTTTTAAATGACTTTGTGGTTTTTTTTCTTTTACTAAACTTGTACTAACATAATGGATTCACTTCTGTTTAATATTTAACAGGTTTATTTATCCTCCTGAGTTTGGCTGTATTCTTCAGTTTTCATGCTTTCTATGTAACACAATATTTTTTTCCATCAGAAGCAACACTCAAAGTCTTTTTTCAGTGAAAGGTTCTAAATCCCATACAACTTTCTGCATTCTAGTAGACAAAAACTTTTATTCTGAAAATAATTTTTAGTTTACAGTGCAATTCAATTAATACATTTAAAAATAATTCAAACATAAGAACAACATATTCAAAACCTCTGTACTCTATTAAGTGGTTAATGGTATCAGCAGTCTTTTAAAAATGTATATGGGAATTTGCAAATTAGGTTAACCCTAACATTGTCACAAATGAGTGCTCATTTGCTCTAACGAACATCTTTGGAATGTTCATCACTGCTTTCATTTATCTCTTCAATTTCTTATAATAAATCTCTTTGCAGCTCATTATTGTAGCTTAAAGTGTCTATCTGGGTATGCACAATACATTTGTAAAAGAATTTATTATTATTATTATTGTTTTATTATATTTTTTTTTCTTTCTTTGTTGTTGCTGTTTTGGCTACTGTGCAATGAACAAAATAGTCTAAGTCCTCCAAAATTTGATTTCAGGCATGTTTTAGGGAAGGAGAAAAGAAAAGCAAGTAGAATAAATGCATAATATTTCCTATAAGTGTCATTCAAATATGCATACACTGTGTGGAAAGTCCACTATATGTATAAATATATAAGCACATATTATTTAAGCTAATTAGTCTAGATTCTTACAAATTCTTACATTAATTTGTTGCTAACACTGCTTTGTCATAAAGGTAGTTAATGAGGCTCAAGAGAATTCTACAGGCATAGAGATATTATTAGGTTTTACAGCATGTGTAAGTCTCAGTTTAGTGAGAATGGATGAGGTATTTGTATAAAAAGGCGAATGGGTATTTAAGATCCATTAATTGTTGGAAGCTTATTAGACCCATGGTATCAGAGTGGTATCAGGGAATCTTCAAATTTAAACAAAATCATAATGATCCAAACCAGGAAATTAAAAAATAAAATAAAATATATGAACTCACACATGATCCCTTGGTCTAGGTTCTTGTTGAGATGTAGCTGTTCAACATTAAAACCTGGGACAACGCTGAGACAAGAGGACAGCACATCAGAAAACAATAAGTAACAACAAAATCCTCTGTTTTACTAATCCAAATTTTAAAGCCCTTATTTATAATCTGTTGATAAGTTATAGTCTATACATATATATATATATATATATATACATATATATATACAGTGGAGTGTAAATCCCTGTGAGAGTAAAAGGTCTGCCACTGAAACCTGACAGATGCTGCTTGGATTAGAAGTATTCTATCTACCGATAGGCTGGAAATTTATTTATTTATGCTTAAATACTGTATTCAGAAATTACTTGCCTCATCTTTCTGCAGGACTAGTTTCAAGATAATTCAGTCATCTAATACTGTCAATGGATAATGCTTAGCATTTACTTTGAGAGTGTGTATGTAAAGCTTGCAACCAGAAGATTAGACAACTAAATGGAAACTAAAAAAAATCCATTTCTACTCTCCAGTCCATTTGGTGACAAATCAAAAAAAATATTGGTAAAGAGAGCTTTATTGACAAACTGATCTAAATCAATTCCCTTAATAATACTCATGACTTGAAATGACTGTACAGAAGCTTAGGCTTTTCAGTAATAGGTCTTCCAAAGAATATGAGTTTTGGTCTTGCAGATGAAATTATGTTCAAGGAGCTAAGATTCTTCATGGACAAGTTCACAGCTTGTCCTGATCCACTGGTGGGGGATGTTTCAATATGATCCCAAGAAGAGAGATTAAGACACAAATGAGGCCAAATGCCTTAAGGTTTTATTATCATGTGGAAGAGAAAATAGTAGTAATGGGATAGAATGGAATAAAAAGGTAGAAATCAAGCAAGCAGTTGGGATATAATTGCAGAGATAGTCATCATCACCATTGACCCACATGCTTCCTAGTTTACATAAAATTGTTTGTATTTTGCCCTAAGACTGAATATTCCCATTGTAAACATATATTCCAACCATGCAATGATCCTATTTAACAAATTGTGGCAATTTTCATATTAATAAAGGGTTACTAATACTTTTATTAATACCTGTTTGCCATACCATTTATTATTTTTGTAAGGGTAATTAATAAATATCCCTCTTCGTGACAACAGGATATCAGAAGTCTTGATGTTCTTTACCCTCCTACATACTTCAAAGGTCTGTCATGAGCTGCTGAAGATGTGTAACAACTAGCATTCACATGGACCATCAGGTCCAATGATGATAGAGCTCCATTCGTGGGGAAGGGTCTCTCCACTTGATGACATCTGACCCTTTCTGTAACAGTTGTGCAGTAAGCTTCAGCCTGCATTACAACACTCTTGAATGCAGAACTTGTGGATTTGTGCTCCTGGGTTATTTACTATTGCTGATCCTGCTCTATCAAGGAAAACTGGACTGGATGATCTTCTGAGGTCCCTTCCAAGCCCTACTATTCTGTAATACTGATCATTTAGGTCTCCAGAACTTAACAGAACAGATGTCTGCTAGGGAATTTTACAGCATGATTGTCTAGAAACATGGTCAGCAGTGAAACTACCAAATACTAACAAATATTTTCTGTCTTCAGTTTTATCAATAAGAAAAAAAATTGCTTACAGAAGAAATGTTACTTTATTTGCTTACAAAGTCCTTTCTTGTGATATGTTTAACCGACAATCATTTTGTTTTGTCAGATTGTTTTCTCTATGTGCTATTTTTGCCTGGAATACAGTTAAATTTCTTTTCAGTAGCTAGTACAGGGCTATGATATGGATATGTGCTGAAAACAGTATTGATAATGAAGGTATGTTTCACCTATTTCTGAGTAGCACTTACACAGCCTTTTCTGCTCCTCATACCATCCCAAAAACAGATGTGCTGTGGGTGCACAAGAGGTTGGGAGGAAACACAGCTGAGAAAGCTGACCTTGACTGAACAAAGAGACATCTCATACCATATGATATCAGCCTGAGCATATAAAGCTGGAATAGGAAGGAATTAGTGATGTTTGGCATAATGGTATTTGTTTTCCCAATTAACCATTACACATGATGGATCCTTGCTTTCCTGGAGATGGCTGAACACCTGCCTGATGATGGGAAACGGTGAAAGACTTTCTTGTTTTGCTCTGAGTGAGCAGCTTTCTTTACATATTAAACTTCATCTCAAACCAAAATTTTTCTCACTTGTATTCTTCTGATTCTCTCCCCCATCCAACCTTGGGGGGAGTGAGTGAGTGGCTGTTTCAGTGGCCAAACAGTTTAGTCACTAGCTGGGGTGACTATGATCAGCAATTTTAAAACACTTGCAAAGAGGGAAGTTCTGCCCGGTACGGAACTGATGAAGGAGATTTTCAGCTCTCCAGTGTTTTCTTTGGGATCTCAAACCCTGAATATACGAAATTTATATTAAAATTCAGAAGCCCAGATTAAAGGTTAATCACATTTTTTGACCAACAGTTCATTAAATCCATTCACAGACTGAAGTAATCAGGCTGGATTTTCTCTAAGATTCTAATTCTCTGTGAGAATCTCCCTCATATACCTGGACAAAATGGAGGCTTGCCCCGATTCGAGCTTCTAAAAATGTGTTTGTTTTATTTTTTATAAAGTCAGACAGTAGTCATGAAGACTACCTGCGAAGAGAGATTGAGATCTGTTTTCTTTTCATGAGAGCTTTGAAAATTTTGTTCTCTCAGGAGACATGAATGACTTATTGAGTTTCTATGTGTTCTATGAAAGTCCCATACATTTGACAGAGAATAAGACAACCCAAACCATTCTATCTGAGGGAAACAGTGTATGCCTAAGTGTGCTATGAGAAATGGCAGCAGAGTAATGAAAGATCATGGCAAGAGCTTTCCCTTTCAGATGCATACTGGACACAACAAACACACAGCAATGTATAAGGGTTTGTACTTACATTATTTTTCTTTAACTTCTGCCATTTTCTTAAGTATGTTTTGACACAAAGATGTTTCAATGCAGTTATGTGGGAATTTTTTTTTAAGTTGATGCAATTATATTTTATATACACTGAAAATATCATGAAGTAATAAAACACTAACTTTGATGATATTTTTTTCCCCTAAGCTTTGTTGGGAGAGAATTCTTTTGAACTTTCATTGTCTATCATATTTACTGTTACCCAAAGGGTATTTTATTGTTAAATTTATTTGTATGTTTTCCTTTACTTTTTACTCTGCCCAATTTTGTAGTCATCTGAATATTGGTGCTCCTAGGTACCTAAATGCACTTCTCTGAATATTTAATAGCAGTGTCACAAATGACATACTTTATGAGTGTAATACTATACAAACACTCCTGCTTTATCCATTTGCAGTGAATCTTTTACACTGTGAACATTGTTTGGTGTGCAATGCTTTTCAACCATGTAAAAATCTCAGTAGCAAAACTTCTCTCCAGTGCTTTAATTATCCAGTATGTTGGGGTTTTATTTTGCAGAATTAAGTACTTGCAATCTAGGATGCTTAGGCTAATCGAAGATGACCTGACTCTAGAACTAATAGATCTAGGCTCACAGTTTCAAGGAGGTTGATCTCTTATCCTTTAAATCACAGAGTAGGCCTCTCGTAGGATTCTCTTACAAATTGTGACCCTCTATTTTTCTTTCCTAAAATGATATTTCTGCATAATTTCCTTTCTATACACAGTTCCAACTGTTCTAATATGAATGACTCAGAATTCTCACTCTTCAATTCTGACCTCTCTCCTCTGCTTGATTCATCATCTATAAT